>NC_137697.1:57876991-58079662 GCF_964034855.1 Anser brachyrhynchus
GAAAAACCATTCTGAGAGATAATTAATTAGAGAGAAACAGAGAGCAGAGAGGCTTTCTGTGCAATTTCTAGTTAGTGAAGCAAGTTAAATACTCCTTCAGAATCAAACTTTGATACCTATACATAATAAGCTGTACAGAAATCTGTCTATCGTGGAGGAGCTAAGATACTGAAACACAGGTATTTTAGACAAGTAAGGAAACATTTTGAGAATCCAGTCTGAAATTTTAAGCTATACAAACCAAAACTGTAACCAGCAGTTTCTGTGTCAAGTTTGTCATTTAACAGAGTCTAGGACTTTTGCAAGGAAGTCATCTTGCACATTAGGCACTTCAACACCAGGAATTTTTGGGTGATCCCCTTATACTATGTAGAAATTACTGTTGAAAAGCTAATCTACTAGTAAAAGCTACTCTATTAGCCTGAATGTCTAGTTTCAGCCCCTCCGCCAATGGATCTCAAAATGATTCTTTCCTCCAAGTGAATCCAAACCTCTCTTTATTATGAGAAATCCTTTCCTTGAATATACTTAGACCATAATTAAAATACTTCTTAACTTTTACTTCAAAGAAGCTAAATAGGTGGCTATTCCTAAATATTATTTCTAAAACTTCAAGTCATTTTAACATCATTTCAAATCCTCACTTTGTACTCTTGATGTGACTGAAGAGCATAGAATCATAGAATCATGGAATATCCAGGTTGGAAGGGACCCACAAGGATCATCAAGTCAGTGTTTCAGGAACCCTGAAATATGTGCAGAGTTCACTTCAGAAAACAGTCTCCTGAACAAAAGATGAAATGAGTGCTGCTTTCCTTTCTGGCTGCTGTAGAAGACACTAGTCACACCTATAGTATGAGAAGACTGATGTCCCCATCTGACAATAATTAATCATCACTGAAATTAATCATCACTGGCACACTTCTGACTTTGGCCCTTTGTTTGTCAGCTACCTAATTAAATGTCTACCTAATAAAATATCTTTTTGCAAGACAAATAATCATAGCTAAAAGCCTACCCAAACTCCAATTAATGATATATTTTGTACTATTCCCTCCTATTAAAAAGATATATATTATGACCATATGCTAAAGATAATTTCCCTGAAATTTGAACCACCTCCTCCATGTTCTAACAAATTAATAATATACAGCAATATTATAAACATCAGTGAAAGTACCAACATCTGAAATTTGGAAGGCTAAGAGCAAATAATTTGGTCAGACATAGTAAGATTTATTATTATCCTGGACACACCATATGAATACTTTAGAAATAATCCCCTAGTCCTTTGCAGACATGGTACTACACCCCATGCAAATCTGTCGCTGATAGGCTTTGTTAAAACTTCAGGTAGAGCAGACCTCGAAAGTTAGAATTTGGTGTATGTTGCAGCTCCTGCTTAAAGTTTGCATTGGGACAATTTTTTGTCAAAAAGTCAAAAAGTGTAGATCACTTCTAGGTTTTCAATCAATTCATAAGTGTCTCCTTAAATAAAAATTTCCTTTGATCATTTATTTAAAGAGTGTTCTCACTAAGTTGTCACTTAAATTAAACAAAATTGAAGTACACTACTACAAACTTACTTAAACATTTTCTTTTTTTATACAGCTGAATACAATGTAAGCCAATTTTGATAAATCCATACTTTGAATTTAATTCCTAGCTGAGCTTGTATTCTCATGTAAACAGAACTATCAAGTTTGGCATGAGGTTTTAATTTAAAAAAAAAAAAAAAGTTGATTTCCTTTGAATTTCTTATACAGTTCTTACAAGGTTGAAGAATTAATACTTTTTAACCATGATGAAAAGTAACAAAGAGTAAGGAAGGAAAGTTCGTCTATCACAGTAGCAACTCTGTGTTTTCATTCAGCATTAAACTTAGCTCATAAATAAATCTGATAAAGCCAAAGCTCTAGTTCACGTCTATTACCTTGTGTCTGGGAAGATCTCAATTCCATGAACCTGCAGTAAGTATTCACAAGTCAGATCCATCCACTCTGTCAAAGTCTCATCAATAATAAATTTATGTATTTGAAATTCCTGGAAGATTACACAAGATAGGGCAGAAGAGGCCATTCATAACTCATGAAGCTGCTCAATGTGATTCATGCAACCTACCAAAAACAGTTAAATTTCCACTTTGGTACAAACAGTATATGTAATGATTCTAAAGCTTTCATCAAGGCTTGTGCCTGCCCTGCACATGCACCTGCTATACCCAGTGAATATTGAGCTACTTGATTAACAAATGTTTTTAAAACAATACATAGGGTAGTTGCTGATTACTAAAAAGAAGGATTTTTTAAGACAATTAACCTGTTCTTGCCTAATAAAAGGCTGCATTATCTCAATACTAAATCAGTTCTGAAGGTCACACTATTCATATACTAAATTGCAGAGATCTTTGCAAGCTGTTATATTTTTGTATTTTTATAACATCATTTTGATTTGCAATTAAAATGACAGTGGTTTCAACACAGTGGTGTTGACATAGTGGTTTCAACATATTTAATACAAAATTTGTAATAGGGTGAAAACCATTTACTCTCATTCACATTTTTCAAATTTGTTTTCCTTCCTCCCAGCTCATATATATATGCAGAGAGAGAGAGAGAAATAGGAAGGGAGGCAGGGAGGGGAAAGGGGGGGAGGAGGAGGGGGAGGGAGGGGGGGAGGGAAAAAGTTTACCAGTGGAACAGAACCATGTCAACTTAAGTGGCAGAAGCTAAAGAATGACACACTTGGGGAGTAAAAATGGATTAAAGTACAGAGGAGAGGGTTGGTATTTATTTATCTTATACATCAACTGAATATGCAACTTCTTCACATGTCTTCACATGAAAGAAAGAAATGAATGATTCAGTAAATCAATTTGTAAGTAATCTTTTACACTATTAGGAAAAAAAAAAAGATTTGAAAAATGTCTTTAGGAAACGTATTAAGAAAAGCGTATTTTTAACAAGTCATTAGCAAGCAAGTGCTAACTAAAAAATCCAACATGGGCTAGGCAAGCAGAAATTTTATGGGTGCTGGTAAATGTGAAACTTGTCGCTCAGTCTGACTTTGATTTCCAGTATTCATTAAAACTGCACCTCTTTTAATCCAGGATCGTAAATGTTAAGATTTTTTTTTTTTTTTAGTTTCCTCAGATAGATACAGAGGTTCCAATTTTCATCGTATTTCAATGGATTTTGATAGCTTTGTTTATACATACAAAGATTCTTAGTCCTCCAGACCCTTACTTATTACTTCACCAGTACTCAGTGTTTATTATTACTAAAGCAATACTGTACAAAGACTGTATACTTCAGTTACAACAAAAGAACAAAGCTGAATTTCTGATGGGGATAGGTTTTATTTCAGAGATTGCCAGAATACCTTTGTTCTAAGACTTTCTTACTTGAGTTGCATATGACCATTCAGTCATAAGGTTACCTGTAGGCAAGGTCTTTCACTATCACATTTTTTAAAATGTATAATAGCAAGTACCAGCGAAGTATCTTGCATTATTCCACTAGAAGAGTGACTGCTTCAAACAAAATTGTTAACTCAGTTTTGGCACAGTTTTAAGTTCCAAATAATGCTTCAAAACATTATAATGAAACTCCACCCAACACTGCATAACTTGTAAAGAATAAAAAGCATACAAAGACTTTCCATGTATAATTATTGATTTGCAATTTATTTAATTTTATTTATATTTAATTTAATATTAATTTGCAACGTTAATGCCAACAGCATTTTAACATATATCGTACTTTTGTGTCATTGATATGCGTTGCTTGTGCAGTGCTTGTTCAAAGTTCTTCATTCAACAAAAACCATGATCCTACTCTGAAGGAGAGAGTATTAGTAAAATATTTATTCCATCCCAAATCTACCATTGTGTTCTCAATGATTAGGAAAGTGAAAATATTTCATTTTTTAAAATAGTGTTTAATCTCCCTATTTTGTTGACACTTTCTAGTATCTGTCTTAAGTATCAAAAAGATCATCAATGAAAGATGTAGGATGATGGTCTTGACTTTTTTTGAAATAAAATTTTGAAAAGGTTGTTTTATTTTTTCTTATTATTATTAGTTTTAGTAAAAGAGGATAGATTTAAACTAGACATAAGAAATTATTTACTATGAGCCTAATGAATTGCTGGAACAGGTTGCCCAGAGAAGTTGTGGATGCCCCACCCCTGGAAGTGTTCAAGGTCAGGCTGAATGGAGCTTTGAGCAACACGGTCAAGTGGAAGATGACCCTGCCCTTGGCAGGGGGGCTGGAACTGGGTAATCTTTAAGGTTCTTTCCAAACCAATCCTTTCTAGGATTCTAGGATTCTCGGATTCTATGATCTTAATATAGTTACTAAGCTTTAATGAAAATAATTCTCAACTATCTGTAGAGTTCCTGTTCCTATCCTTCCAGAAAGGAACAAGATCTTCCCATTTTTATGTTAGTATAATAGTTATCCAAAGTAAAAAAAAAAAAAAAGTTATCAACAGAATGGACTTACATGTTATATAATACAATAAGTACCTTCTACAGAACAGTAACTGTTATTGAGTGACAATTGTGACTACTTCAGGAATGCAAAGATCTATTACATGTAAAACTAATACTTTAAAAGAATACTGACATTTCAGTTAAATAATATTCTCACTTGTGGTCTATTTACTGTACTCTGAAAAATCAGACAAAAACAAGTTTCACCAGTACAAATATAAGAACATGTTAGAACATAATTTTCTCCAATTAATACATTTAGTTTGTGTAAAAATGCAACTACCAGTAGTATCTTACATTGTACTTTATCAGTGCTGAAAATATCAGATGTAAAAAACTACTACAAACAATATTACTATTATTTGAAAGGAATGATTTGATGCTAACATGCCACTTTGTAATTCCTCTCTTCAGAAGGATGATATTCATCGATGATCATTAACTGTTGCAGCTGTATTATCAATTTAGTTTTATTTTAGTTGGTGTGATAATTTGCTGTGTTAGATGTTGTTAAACACCTCATACTTTTTTTTTTTTTTTTTGCAGGTCAAAAACATAATCTTAGCATGATTGTTTTAAGTTGTTCTAATACAGTAAGAATAGTGCCCATCTCGGAGGAAAGAAAGCAGCTGAAAGAAGCTGGTTCCAAAAAATAAAAAAATAAAAAATAAAAAATAAACCAAAGAAGACGACCTTCAAAGTACTATAGTTATAAGCTGTTAGATATTATCAAATAAAAGAGTGTAGACACTTTGCTAGTGTAAACCATTCCAAGCTTACAGGAGGATACCAATTTTATAGTTGGTAAATTTGTACTGACACAGGAGACACTAGGTGTTACAAACACTGAATGTTCCACCTATGGTTTCCTAGAGTTTCTTTCCAAGCAGGTGTAAATAATGCTGTTCCCCTCCCTACCCCCCACTCCCACAATTTTTACTAGTATTTCATAACAGAAACATCATTTTCATAACATCATTCAGATAAAATCAAACCTTCATACAACTTTGTAAACTCAAAATCGGTAGTTCGATATTTGAAGAAGAGTTTTAAAATACAGAAAATCTGCCTAGCTGAAATTAGTTTCCAAGTAAAATTCTACTAAACAACCAGCTACCTCAAGAAATTCAAAAGAAGGCTAGCTAATAAAGAAAATTGTTTGCATTAGATAAGTTTGAGTTTTTGTTTCAAAAAATTAATAATGACAACTTTTTTACTAATTCAATGAATTCACACTTTGCTATTTTATTACTAACAACTGCATTTCATCTTGCACACACACAGAAGCACAAGAATGCACTGAGTAGAATTTTGCAAAACAGGTACACAATAATCAAGAATCCCTAAGTGAAGGATTATTATGTTTAATTTAACTATAGCTTCTCAAAGTGGAGCTGCTGCACAGTGGATTTTTTTTACCCCCCACCCTCCCATCCCCACCAAAGAAAAAAAAAGCATCGGCTGCTCCACTTCTGAATCAGATAGAGAAAATAATTGAGTCGATATTTTAAGAGTCAATCGAGGATTCAAAATATAGATTTCCTATCTTTTCTGACGAATCTTACCTTTCCCTTTCTTATACAAAGAAATAATATCTATCTATCTATCTATCTATCTATCTATCTATCTATCTATCTATCTATCTATTTCCCCTAGCTGTCTCTCTAGCATTCTTTCTTCCAAAAAGAAGAAACTATGTCATCTTTTAGTTCATTTTTAGAGAAGACAGGCTTTGTAAATACAAAGAACCAGAGTTAATATAATCTTTTGTAAGCGACTTCCAGCAATGTTCCCAAATGTTTGCACCAAATAACTAATTTAAAATCCTGGATCCTTTAAATACATGAAAGAATTAATGTGCAGTGAAGGAAGAAACATTCATCCATTTAGGCTTCTTGAACAAAGATACATACTATTTCTCTCACTCAAAAGCTGTGCATAGGCTCCTAAGCTTTTTTAAGGTGCTAATTATATAATAATAATAATAATAACAACAACAACAATACACTGCAAGAGGAAATACTGCCTAGAGGCATAATGACTTTAAGACATATTTATTTAGATTTACATAAGCATTTGTAACAAAGCAGTTCAGTTCTTCAGTTTGCTTGCTATAAAACAGTATCTTCATTTTCCAACATCATTATTCTTGTTTTGGAATGATAAGTTGTAAGAAGCTTTCTTCACCTCACATGATTGTGGTATACCAACTTGAAAAACAGTTTTAAGATATGTGATTTTATAAATCATAAATGATTTATATGAGAAATCCTAAATTGCATCTTTTTGAAAGTAAATCTTTGCTGTCAACCACAGGATGTCTCATACCATCAATGAAACATAATCCACCTCTATTCTTGTACGCAGGAAAAACTTGCTTAATTGACAGATCAGTCTCAGACAGCTGTGTGATCTCAAGCAATTCATAATCACTATCTTGCCACTTTCATAAATACAACTCAGGAATTTTCTCATAGCTACAGAATGTATCAAAGCAAGAGACATGCACATACTTCTCTCTATATCTTGAAGTATTCTGTCTTCCCTACAAGTCTTAACATTTATCTCATTTTGGAACTCAAGGATAAAATTTAACGATATGCAGAATAAGTAAATAGTTTTCTCCCCTTGAACATGTGCTGCCTTAATACTATATAAAAAATCAGCATATATTTTAAATGACTTATCAAATTGCTCAAGATGACATAAGAAATGAAACTGAAGATAACATTCATTCTTATTTTAAACCAGCATAATTCTTAATATTGCCTAATTATCATTCACAACCAAAAAGGAATAAATTTAAAAGCACTAGTGGACTTACATTTCCTGGACTGTTGTAATTATCATTTTATTCTGATCTCAGAGTTTTTTTCTTTTCTTCAATGAAGCTTAACATTTCTACTTTGCCTACTGCAAATTCAATAGTATAATTCAATAGATTTTTTTTTAAACAAACTTGACATATAGAGAGGGGTCAGAGCAGACTCTGTATTTAAAGTTTCTATGTACAGAAGGATGTGGTAGAACTCCTCATGTTCAAAAGTAACTTCTATCAATCAATAAACAAATAAAGAAGCACATTGAGTTAACAGGTAAAGCAAGTTGTCTCATTTAAAATTAATATAAGTTTTTATATTTGTAATAATGGTGACAAGCATATGCTGCAGATAAAGATCAGGGTAATTAACTAATTGGGCACTAATGGTTTAACATCAGGGAGTGGATTTTTTGAAAAAAACAGTAGTTCATGAATTTAGTTATATTACTGTATTCCTTACCTCTTCAGTGGAAATGTATGTGTATATATTTACATGAAAATAACTTACTTTAATAACAATTGTCCTAAAACTGTGGATATATTTCAATGGAATTTCTAATATATATTTATGTATGAATTTCTCAACTAAAAAATAACATTTAGGATATCTGTACATACTTGAATCTTTTTTAATTTTAATTAAATTTTAATTTATCAGTTAGTTTAAATGATTATGATCTCTTACAGACATATTCACATATTGAAATGACACAATGTTGCTGCTTTACGTCGTATGGACAGGAATGTTTGGTATCTGCATTACTGAAAGTTCTCCATTCAAAAACATGTAAAAAACAAATGCACTCCTGCCATCAATATAAAAGTATTAATTTCCTCTGCGACTTTTCTTTAAAAAAAAAAAAATCTTGTTTATTAAACTTAATGAAGTGAAGGCATATGCAAGACAAAGAGGTGATCTTAGACAACCACCATTGCTTCACCAAGGTCAAATAGTAACTGACCAATCTGGTGGCCTTCTGTGATGGAGTGACCGTATCAGTTAACAAGGGAAAGACCAACTGAAGTCATCTACCCGGACTCCTGTAAGGCCTTTGACAAAGTCCCACACGACATCCTGATCTACAGAATAGAAAGATGCAGATTTGGTAGGTGGACCATTCAGTAGATAAGTAATAGGCTTGAAGGTCACACCCAGAGAGTGGTGGTCAATAGCTCTATGTCCAGGTGGAGGCCAGTGATGAGTGATGTCCCTCAAGGGTCTGTCCTGGGACCGGTATTGTTTAGTATCTTTATTAGCAACATAGACACTGGGATCAAATACACCTTCAGCAAATTTGCAGATGACACCTATCTGAGTGGTACAGTTGATACAACAGAAGGACATCCAAAGGGACCTGGACAAGCTTAGGAAGTGAGCCCACAAGAACTGCATGAGGTTCAATAACTTCAAATGTAAGGTGCTGCACCTGAGTTTGGACAATCCCAGACATAAAGACAGACTGGGAGAGAAACTCATTGAGAGCAGCCTTGCAGAGAAAGACTTGGGAGTTCCAGTGGATGAAAGGCTTGACACGAGCCAGCAGTGCTTGCAGCCCAGAAGGCCAACTGCATCCTGGGCTGCATAACAGAGGGGTGGCCAGCAGGTCGAGGGAGGTGATTGTCCCCCTCTATTCTGTCCTTTTGAGGGCCCATTTGGAGTGCTGCACCCAGGTCTGCGGCCCTCAGCAGAAGAAGGATGTAGAGCTGTTAGAACAGGTCCAGAGAAGGGCCACTAATTTGGTCAGTGGGCTGGAGCACTTCTCCTTTGAAGAAAGGCTGAGAACTGGGGCTGTTTAGCCTAAAGAAGAGAAGTCACCAGGGTGACCTGATGGCAGCTTTTCAATACTTAAAGTTGTCTTATAAAACGGATGGAGAAGGACTCTTTTCTTGGGTAAATAATGATAGGACAAGGGGGAATGGTCTTAAAGTAAAGGAGAGGAGATTCAGATTAGATGTTAGGAGGAATTTTTTCACTCAGAGGACAGTGAGGCACTGGAACATGTTGCCCAGAGAGGCTGTGGATGCTCCATCCATGGAGCTGTTCAAGACCAGGTTGAATGAGGCCCTGGCCAAGCTGATCTAGTGTGTGGCATCCCTGCCTATGGCAGGGGGCTTGGGACTAGTTGATCTTTAAGGTCCCTTTCAACCTGAGCCATTCTATGATTCTGTGATTCTATGAAGTCTCTATGATGTATAGCAATGCTTTTACTTCCATTTTATACCTGGAGACACATACTGCAGAAACTTGGATAAGATGTCCAGTATTTTGCAAGCCTAATTTGAAAAACCCAGGATCTGATCTGTCAGCAACTCAACACATTAATTTAGTCTTGTTGTCTTGAATATCATGCTATAAACAAGCACAAGCACAAACCTTGCAGGTTTCCCTGCTACCTTCTCTTTTGGAAGGATGATTTAAATTTCAAACAGTGATTCTTATTCAGGTTTGAAACAGACTGAACACCTTTTGCCAGATTCCTCCAAACCTTATATGCCTTAAAGAAGGACATGAAGTTCTGTCAGTTGTTGAGGAGCCAGTTGTTCCCGAACTCCTACTTTGGAACAACAGGCAGAGCACTGCTTGTGTTTACAACTAGCTCCATACCTCCAGCTTTCTGCTTCTATGCAGGTTTTTCTGTTTTACACAAGTGCAATGTTATAACAGCACAGCTTCCTGCAGCACAATACAGAGTTCTTATTTCCAGTCATTGGATCCCTCAAAGTCTTGCCACACAGCTAGCAATTTACTAGGACTTCCTCAGGAAATGGAAGCGCATCTCAGCAAATGACTTTGTTAGGGCTGTGAAAAGAGAAAGGTAATTGCTAAATTCCCGTTGCTTAACCTACATCTTGAAAACACATAACTCATGGCCCTCTATAGGGCAAAAATCAGCCCTGTTGTATCTCTTGAGCTGTGCTTGGCAGGACTATCCAGAACTGGAATGAGGACTATGCATTCCCTTGGAGGTGCAGGAGTGCAGCTATCACCCAGGTGAATACCCACTGTCAACCACTGGATAAAACTTACTTCCAGGGTGCTGGAGCACTAGCTCTCCAGCAGCCCAAGCAGCTGAAGTAGGGGTACAACTTGAAACCTTTCTGAAATTCCAGAGTTCTGGTTACTGTGAAAGAGACCTTAGTGTATTGGGGTCTACATGACAAGGTGTTGGCAGCTGGGGCAGCATGCAGGGCTCCTCTGGAAGGTGAGGCTGGGCCTGCCCCATGCTAGATGCAGACAGTTCCAGCTGGCTCCCATGGCCCTGCCACAGGACATGGCTAGGCCCAGCAGCCAAGATGGTGGCACCTGAAGGAGACAGATTTAAGAAAGGGTAAAAAATGCTGCACATTAATTTGAGGAATGAGGGGAGAGAGAAATTGAGAAACAGCCCTGTAGACACTAAGGTCAGAGGGGAACAAGGGGGAAGAGGCACTCCGTAGTGGAGCAGAGTTCCCCCTACAGCCTGTGGAGACACCATGGCAGAGCAGATATCCACACTGACATCTGTGGAGAGCACACAGTGGAGCAGGTTTATCTTGAAAGAACTACAGAACATGAGTGACCAATGACTGTGCTGACCTTGAAGGACTATATCCCATGGGAGACCCCAGGCTGGAACCGAGGGAAGAACGTGAGGAGGAAGGAACATCAGAGAGGACCTGTTATGAATTGAGCCCCCCTTCCCAATCCCCTCTGTGCTACTTGGGTTGGGAGGGTGAGGTAGAGGAGATGAGAGTTAAGGAGTGAAGTTGAGTTGGAGGATGGGGGTAAGGTGTTCAGGTGTTGTCTTTTTTGTTTGTTTGTTTGTTTTGTTTGTGGCATTGCTTCTCACCATCCAACTCTATTGTAATTGGCAACAAATTGTATTATATTTCCCTAGGTCAATTATGTTTTCCTTGTGGTGGTATTAAGTTACCTCCCCATCTTTTTCTCTGTCCATGAGCTTATCATAATTTCTCCCCATCCTGTTGGGGGGAAGGGGAACGCACCAAGCAGCTGGGTGGGGGCCTGACAACCAGCCAAGGTCAGCCCGCCACACGTAGTTAAATTTGTCACCATGAAGAAACAGAACAGTCTGATAGAGGGGTTACTGTCTGGATATCATTTAGTACTTCTCTGTCTGGTAACAAGTGAAAGATAGGGTTTACATTATGTGCTAGAATATATCAAGCTGTATGTGATAAAAGGATTAGAAAATAGAGTTCTGTGAATTCATTGCATTGTAGAGGTGAACTAAAAAACTTCAGAGACTTGCTTGGAATTTGGAGTAAGTAAGGAGAACTTGTATGGTGACTTTTTACATTTTTTCATTGGTTTCTGCTACAATCTACATTTTTAAGTAAGCAAATTATTTTGTCCTTATAGCTTGTTTGTCAATGAAACTGAATGATATTTCTCTTCCCTTTCTTTGGGTTGATTTAGCCTTCAGCTAACAGATTCTTGGCTCGAAGATGTTTATTTCTGCTAGAGAGGCAGTAGTTTCATCGTTAATCCACTATGGAAAGGATTCATTAAGAAAAGTGTTAATAGTACTCACCCGCCTAAGCTTGTATTTCTTTTAATGTGAACTTTATACTGATACTACATGACAAAATAATGAGTAAGTTGAGGAACATGCTGCCAAACTACACAAATTTCACTCTGCTTTGTGGAGAATCTTATAACTGGTAGACTGAATCTTTGTGCCCTATAGTACATGCTTCAGGTTCCTTACTCCAATGTTGATAGCCTTCAATATGACTGTAAGGGCAAATGCTCATCACCTAACTCCAGCTTTGTCAAATGTATTGTAGGAGCTATGGCACACACTCAGCTATTTCTTACATGCCATCATGATGGAAAATTAGGAAACTTCAGGCTGTATTTGCAAAACTTGACTACATGATTATGCTTATGAGTGGAACCCATCCTTTCATTCAACTTGAGGATGACAGCTAGTCACTGAAGGCATGTAAATTCTCATCCCTATGGTCCTAACTTCTGTTATCTTTTGGTAGAAGAGTTAAAACTTGATACTGATAATTTCAGAAGAACATTTATCCTAACTCATAGGTGAGACTCCAAGACAGAAACCTACATTTCAATATGTTAATGAACTGTCCAAGATAAGGACTCAGAATTACTAATTACATAAGTTCCAGGTACAAATACAGTATTATACATAGTGCCATATACATAGTGGCTTTACACCTCTTAACTTCCACTGAATTGCAACATGTAAGTCTACAGTGACACTTTACAAAGAACAGACATCTTGTGCATAAGGTCATGTAATGATAGCACTTATCAAATAAGGAAGAGGTTCTCAGTAACACATGGTCACAGAGAAGGGCCTGTCACTTGGAAAATATCCTCTGGTAGTAGTTCACCAATCAGAAGTGTATATTCCCTGAAAGTTGCCCAGCTTTTTCTGTGGCACACATGATCTGATGCATTCATCTTGATTCATCTTGTCAATACTCTACCAAACAGGCTGACTGTGGGAGGGGTGGCCTGTAAAAAAAAAAAAAAAAAAAAAAAAAAAAGGACCTGTATGTTGTTTGTGCAGCATACCCTGAAGAATTAAATCTAAACTAGAAATAGTATGACAGCTCTCTAAAACAGCCTTACAATAGCTTAAGTCTACATGTAAGTGTTGACAGTTTTGGACTGTTCAATGAATGTTTTAACTTCAAACTTAAATCTTCAGGTGGGCTTTGTAAGCAGACTGTATAGAGTATCCTTGAAAGACTGAGTAGTTTCTTTTCAGTGCTTTACTGGAACTTCTAGTACTGTTTTCTATTTTTTTTTTAATTTAATTTTTATTTTTTAATGTACATATACAAGTGCATTGTCTCGATTTGCTTTTCCATTCCTCAACTTCTTTTACAATAACTTTTGAGATCAGCTAGTAAGTTCAGCCAAATCTATCAAAAGTGCTGGGGCTCTGAAAATATAGTCTGTAATTTTAAAGAGAAATCTAAAAGAATGCTTCTCCTTAGGAAAAGGGCTGTAGTTTGAGCTCATCTGGTATTTGGCAAAGACAAATCTGCTGCCTCTTGCTTTGCCCCTCCCTCACCTCACATTCTCAGGACAGCTAGCAGACATGACAATAAACCTGAGTTGTTGAAGACTGTGGAAGGTCAGGGAACATAACAGAGATTGTGATGGTGATATACAGGATACAAGTATGCAGAAACAAAGTTCTTAGCTGTTTCCAAAACACTTCCCCCCATCCCCTTTTATTTGAAGTATTCAGAGACTGCCAGGTACAGTCTGAACATGTAACAAAGCTAACTAAACTCACTCTGTAAACAAGAAAAGGATATCTATTAGCTGTTGTGGTTATGGCTGGGCCTGCTCATGTCATCATGTTTTCTTTTCTAAAAATAACCAGCTCTGATTTTACATTCAAAGCCCCTATGATTTTAAAAACAAAATGTTCTTTTGAATTAAGATACTGATTTGCAAATCAATAGGTGAGAATCAAAATAAGCTGTATCATGTCTTGGAGCTGTATTATGTTTTGGATGCTGCTACTGAGCCCATACACTTTTTCTGCATAACTGAAGCACTCAAAAGAAAAACATTGCAAGAAAACATGACCTGTCTGGAAGGAAAAATAGTGTGACAAAAGGAGACATACTCTGAAGATGCTCCTGTTGCTCAGCAATGGCTTGCCACCCACATTGGAATTGCTCTGGAGTACAGCAACAGGAAACATAATCACAGCATTTGTACAGCTGCAGATGAGGAATTACCAGGCTGCTTACAGTGATGATTATCACATGCAAATTAGAGTAGCCTCAGTAAGGCTTGGAGCTTACAATAGTCTGAAGTCATTTTTATCTAGCTGACTGTTGCTTCCCACCCTTCTTCAGCTTCTCTTGATTCCTTTGGTCTAGGCCAAAAAACAGTTATGCCAATGGCAAACTTGTTAATCTTTAAATTATGAACTAATTTTCAACTAAAATTAGAATGAGAAAGTAAATTTAGAACACAAGAAAATTAGTTAATTGTGGATAGTATTGTTTTAGAAAATGATACCATTTGAAAACAAATAATATTAGATCCTCAAATTGTGGGTTAATATACTGGAGATATATTGGTCCATTTATAGAAATTTCACTAATGTTACTTACTTACCTACTATCTTGATAACTAGTATCAAGAAACAATGTATTTGGCTTCAGTATCAAATAGGACACCAAAAAGTCTACTAATTGAAGCAAAGGCTAATTCGATCATACATCTTTACAGGGGCTTGTTCATTTCACCTGGGCATTTGCAGTATTTATTTTGTCCTTTTAAAGTTTTATTTAACTTTAATTCAATATACACATGCATAATACACAACAATAAACCAGAACTCAGTAGAACTTACTGTTAGAGCAGGTACTGCTTTCTAGCAGAACAATCTGAGATCTTAGAAAACAGTGATAAGAACTGAATGCATAGTCCTGTCCCCCTGTCCCCCCCCCCCCCCCCCAAAAAAAAAAGGGAGGGGGAGGGAGGGAACAAACCAGAGGCCATACATATCTACATATCCCATTCATATCAGAAAATGTCCTTTCCCTTCCAGACACACAAAAACTATATGAAACTAAAGACTGGCAATATCATTACAGAATGATATCATCACAGAATCTCTATCAAATGCTATCAAGAAAAACAGTCTGCTTTTTCCTTATCAGATTCCAAACCTAAGTGAACAAAAACTCTAGAACTGCCTGAATGACAAGGTCCAATTCTTCTCAGTAGAAAAGTTCCTTGTTTATTTTGAATATCCTCTGGAAGAATTAGTATGATCAGTCTGAATTTAAAGAAAAAAAATTAATATATATTATATATATATATATATAAGAATATAGCCATGTTTAAGACTATCACCTGACAATTATTTATATTATTTATTATTATATTATATATTATTATTATATTAATTTTTTATACAAATACTACTTATGACTTGAAGGATCATCATTGTAAGTTTTTTCTTCAGGCCTGGATGCTAGACTTATTACTCAAATAAAGTGCTTATTGTGATGGAATAAATCTTGAAGATTTCATTTCTTTCTGCTAGTCTAAAATATAGTTTAAAAGTGCCTACCATAGTCTCTGCAGAAAGTAGTCATAGATTTACCTTTATTTTGAAAATACCAAGAGTGTCTAAGAGTGAGGAGGATGGGGAGGGTTACTTCATCTCAGTTTATACTTTGTCTAGGTAAGCATCAAAAAGGTTAGGCTGACGGGAACACCATGCTTATGAGGCAGTCAAGGTCTACATACCTCAGCTGCTTTTAGAGAGAGTTAACAGCTCCAGGGAGCCAACAGTAATTTAGGAGCAGATCAAACTAAAGAGCAGTAAAAAGAAAAGTGTGAACTTTTCTCAAATGTCCCGATGGATGCTAACTTTGAAGCTTCCTTATAGTCACTGAAATTCTAATGCTATTATTACTACTTTGATCTGTTCAGCAAAATATTCAGCCAATACATTGATCTAATGTTGCTGTTCAGTAACTTATAAATAATCATTTACCTTAAACTGATACACCTATTTTTAAGGGATAGCATAATAATTTAAGAAGTTTATAAATGTATTATTAAAAAACCTACACTTAATTAGCCAAATTAAGCCATTTTGTTTAACTAGCCACTAGGATTCTGTTGTGATTTCTTCCATATTTCCAGTTTCCCTGCTCTGTAATTAACAAATCTGCAGGCATTTGAAGTATTTACAGGATAATGACATTTAAGCCTAACAAAAACTTGTATCTTACTATAATGTAAGTAGACATGAAAATGTTTAGAAATTAATATTTCTGATCAGCTGTTTGTGAAGACAAGAGCTAAGTGAGTAGCAGATGCAAACTAAACTGTTTTCTAGCAGGAGTAATTTACAAGTGACCCACAGGCTAAACTTTTAAGAAATTTAGACTAGATTTTCCTCCTATAAACAAGAGCTGATTTTATTTTTCTCACTTTTTGAAACAGAGAACACAATTCAATCCTAATCTTTGTTCTTACTGATTTTGCTTTAATAGATCCCATAGCAATTTTTATAAAAACAGATATTTTTGTCACCTTTGTTTTCTACTATACCTTAATCTCCCTAATCCTCAGCATTGTGCAGTTGGTTGGTTGATGAGGCCTAAGTGGGGGAGGTGAGGTAAGTGAGAAGAGCTTTTGGGTGCGGTGAATGAAAAAGCTAGAAGGAGGAAAGGAACAGGCAAGAGAGCTGTAGTAGTTAAGTGGCAGGATGATGATAGGATGGGATCACAGCAGCTCTAACTCCAGTTCATTTAAACCATTGTGAAACCATACCTTGGTTCCAAGGAAGGCCAGGATGTCAATTTCTCATGTACCTTAGAAGTACTCTTTGAACAAAAAGGCTCACTATAGCAAGAGATTGTTGAGGAGGTGAGCAGGGTATGTCATTTCATGAATTGTAATGCAAGCTACAGAAAGCTGAGAAATTCTACTGAAATAATTTAGGTGAAGGAAGCTAGGAAGACTATTAAGAAAAACATGAAGCAAAATGGAGACTTCTAGGTTTTGTAATTAGGAGTTTGATTAATGTCTTGCTGAAACAGAACTTTGTTCTACTTGAATCTTAATCTTGCCTAGTATTGCAGTGGTACCAGGTGAAGTTAGAAAATACGAGGCACCTTCATTTCATAAACACAAATGAAAGGGTATGTGCAAGTACGCCTCCTAGAGAACTGCACATGTGTAAAAGACTTAGGAAATGGAGACTATCTCCTCGGTTGCAAAGTGTAGACTAGTATTTTTAAGTGTTGTGTTCAGAAAACAATTTCTATTAGTGAAAGCACGGGTTAGTTTGACTGCTAGACAGGAAGCAGAAAGAATTCTCACAGTCCTAATTAAAATACAGAACTGTACAAACAAGATAAAGATTGATCCTCATTGGAAATGAGGTAGGTTTAAACTTATTAATTTGAATGCTAAAACTGCCGGTGTTGAACTCCTGGCAATAAAAGGACAGTTTATAGCACACTCTCCAATAGTAACAAATTATGGTAAAGATTACATGTAAATGCCTTCCTGGCAAATAGGTATTCATATCAGGTGCAAGTATGTGCGTTATTGCTTAATTAATCTAAAACAGCATTGTCCACTCCAGAACCTTTTAGCAACCACAGGGCAGCTCTCCAAGACATCTGGTATGCTGTGCTGGATTTAAGTGTAAAGCTGATAGAGGTGCTGTGCACCTGCAAAAGGCACCAGAAATAGGATGTTACAATCCTGACAGTACTGTTGGTAGAATTCTTTAGCACTCACACAGTTTATTAATTTCTACTAATACTCATTCTATCATATTTTCAGTGTTACTTTTGATAGCTAAAATAAGCTATTGCAAATGCAATTAATTTAAGTACAGTCAGATCTTCTTATTGTGTAGTTAATCTCAAAGAGTACGTCCACCTTCTTAGTGAAACAAAGGCCCAAAGCACCTCGAGAATGCCAGAAAATTGTGCATGTATTAAAAATTTTCTCTGATTCGGGATATTAACCTTCAAGGGAAACTGTGCATGTGCAGTGTGATCAATGATATCTAAATGTAGGACCTGTCACCAAAGGGACTCTAACCATTCAAAAGACAAATTAGGAGTTGTCATGAGAAATCGGAAAAATAAATAAATACAACCAAACAAATAACAACAAACAAAATAAAAAATAAATAAATAAACAAACTTGGACATTCGCCCTTGATTTTTAACCTGAAAGAAGAGAGATTTCTTTGTTAACTTCTGTACTAATGACTAAAGCAACATATTGGACTCATGGGAATAGTACTTGACTTTCACTTTTCAACAGGAGTTGACTAGAATCACAGAGTCATTGCATATCCTGAGTTGGAAGGGACCCACAAGAGTTATTGAGTCCAACTCCACACAGAACCACCCCAAAATCAAACCATATGCCTGAGAGCGTTGTCCAAATGCTTCTTGAACTCCAGCAGGCTCAGTGCTGTGACCACTGCCCTGGGGAGCCTGTCCCAGTGCCCAACCACACTCCCTGTAAAGAACCTTTTCCTACCACCCAGCCCGACCCTCCCCTTTCCCAGCTCTATGCAATTCCCTCGGGTCCTGTCGCTGTCCCCAGAGAGCAGAGCTCAGCGCCTGCCCCTCCGCTCCCCTCGTGAGGGAGCTGCAGGCCGCCATGAGGCCTCCCCTCAGCCTCCTCTGCTCTGGGACGAACAAACCAAGGGACCTCAGCTGCCCCTCATATGTCTTTTCCTCTAGGAAACATTATTGTTGTTGATAGATTAAAAATCAACATATATCAAAATGGATTTTTGCACATAACTCTAAACAGCAGCCTGGAAAGATATTTTTTAGCTGAATAAAACTATTTTCTTTACATGACTTCTTACAAATTAGTAAGAAGGAAGGGAAATGAAGAAAAGGGAAGGATGAAAAAGAAAGACTATCTCTGTGAGTAATTAGGATCTTGAAGAGAGGAAGTTGGAAGTAAAGATAGAGGAATTTGACTAACATCTGCCCCCTTTAATGATGTTTAGGTTTTTAGATAGTTAATAAGAATTGAGTGCATTCTGTAGCTAAGCAACTAGAATTGCTGGAATTTATTTGGTGTTCTCTTTTGTTTTGTTCCCCTACTTCCTTTCTTACCTGAGCACTTTTAATATATCTCCAGCTAGACAATGTGTAGCAGTTTGTATGAGAGATTCTGTAAACAGAAAGGGATGCTAAATTCATGTATTCCTTTTATGTCTGTTTAGGTGTGGTTTCATTATTAGAGGTTTTACTGATTCTGTGGATCATATTGATATCATACAGGTAAATTATGTATTTATGTATCTATATTGACCTACAAAAGTTTTGCAACCAGCTCTAAGGACACCCTCTGAAAACTATTATGATTATTGTTCATCACCTATATATGATTCAAATTATTCATCTATGTAAGCCACCTAAGTTGTGTACCTAACACGTAGCATGTTTCAGAATTCTTATCAACTTGGTGCTGTCACCTGCTTGCTGCAGGTAACTGCTTTATTCCAAAATTTCTGTGTAAGGTCTGTAATTGCTGGTTGAACAAAGCAGTGGTTTTCCATGGTTTTCCATGGTTTTCCTTAAAATTAACAAATCCAGAAAAGTAAAAAAAATCCTTCAACTATTAGGACTGGAATCTTCCTTGGTAAAGGTTTATTCTTGTTGCTGTTGTTGTTTTAATTAATTACCTTGATTTAAAAGTTATTTCCATTCTGACACTTGAACTGAAACTTCAGTCCATTGATCTTGCAGCACCCTTGTCTGTCACAAAAATATTCTTCCTTCAGCTGACTTAGGGAAACATAAATGCTTCAATGAGCAAAAGAGTCTGATATAGCCTTTTCGTAGACCTGGAAGACATTTTCTTGACTGAGCAATTCCTGGTGCATCTTTTAAGATGCAGATCTAGGGGGGAAAAACATATATATATATATATATTCTGCCTTCAGCCCCTGAGATTTTGGTTTACTTTCCTATGCTGATTGAAAGACAGGCTGGTGGATATGCTTCATCTAGCCTTTGCCACTTCACAGAGTTGGTGCATGTGGCGCAATCCATGTGGTGAGCTGAAGGAGCAGCTCCAGGAAACCGCAGCCATCCAGCTGAAGGGGCCGCAGGAGCACTGGCTGTCCACCCTTCAGTGAGCACAGAGACGCCTGGCTTTGCTCGCCCTTGAAGGGCAACCATGGGGTAAGCCATGGGCCCATGAGGTCTCCAGCTGACTGACTGTGGCTCAGATGTTGGCCCTTGGCCAACACAGCTATTCATGCCTGAATTAGTTCGACAGCTACTATAACCACCTTGCTCTACTGCAACCAGGCAGCCACTCTCTTCTTTCTAGTCTTTCCTGTCTTGATGGGCCAACTATGTTTTCATGTTAATCTTGGCTTCTTTTGCAGGGTGTTGAAGAAATGCCCAGCTCTGGCACCACATCTCCAACAGCACCAACCTCGCAGAGGTGTGGCAGAGTTAAATGCAAAGGCGTGAACCCGACGAGCAGAGGGGAGGTGAGCTGCTTCCTCATTCCAGCGGGTGCCCAGCCTCGGAGCCCTGCTGCCTGTGGCGCAGCGCCCACCCGGCTGCCCCCGCGTCCCTTTGTCACCCTGTTCTGAACCCCGCAGAAGCAGGACTTCCACGATTATTATTATTTTTTTTTTTTTGAAGGAACACGAGCCACCGTAAACAAGCTGCTCCCTTATAAGCTGCTTCGAGACAGCGGGTGTCAGGCAGGAGGGAGGTCTGCCTCCAGCCAAACCTTCCCAAGGGCGCCCCGACACCACACGTGACTGCGCAGGGTGAGCGAGAAGCGCGCCTGTTTGCTACCGGGCCGCGATTTTCACGGGAAAACCTAGCGCAAACGCACACACAAAAATAATTAAAAAAATATATATAAAATAATAAAAAAATAAAACCGCCACGCTGCGCAGAGGGCTAACCATGGCGCCCCTCCGGGCCGGGCCCTGCGCCCTCGGGCGGCCCCGTCCCCGTCCGAGGAGGGGAGGCGCTGCGGCGGCCCCGGTGGCGGTGATCAGGCCCTCCCGGCCGGGGCTCCTCCTCCCCGCCTTCCTCCCGCTCCTCCTCCTCCTTCTCCTCCTCCCGCTCGGTCCCAGGGCGCAGGGCTGACATCACGCCCGGGGTTTCCATCCGACCGCGGGAGGGGGAGGCTGAGCGGAGCGGCGGCGTGATGGCGGCGGTCGGCAGGACTTGAGGAGCGGCGGCGGCGGCGGCGGAGCGGAGCCGAGCCAAGCCGGAGCCGGAGCGGCGCCCAGCCCCGCTTCTCCCCGCGCCCCTCCCTGCCCGCTGCCGGGCCCCATTGTTCGAGCCGGCCGAAGGCGGCTAGCGGGAGGAGCGGCGGCGGCGCAGGCCCCGCCGCGGCCGCGGGAGCGGCTCGGACCCAGGGCTGCGGCACGGAGCTCCCCGCGGGGCGTAGCGCAGGCTCGGGCCGGGGCGGCCCTGGCGAGGCCGTGCCCTGCCGTGCCGGGCCGGGCCGGGCCGGGCGCACGCAGGTAGGCAGCGGCCCGCCATGGCTCCTTTGCCCCGGTCGCCGGTGTGGGGTCGTGCGGTTCCCGGGGGCGGGCGGCCGCGAGGCGGGGGGTGCGGATGGCTGCTTGCCGCGGGGCCCGCGGGCTGTTTTCCGTCGGAGGAGGGAGCGGGCAGGCCGGGGCGGGCAGCCGGGGTCGAGCGGCGCTCTCAGGTTCCTGCGGGGGGAGCCCGTGCCGAGCCGGCCGGGCGGCGGAGCGCGGCCCTGGCTCTCCTGCGGCCATGGGGGGCGCCGGGGGAAGCATGGAGGACAGCGGCGGCCTTGGAGACGCCGCCAGGCAGGGGAGCCGCGGCCGGGAGCGGCGTCCGCGCAGGCCGCGCCGCCGGCCCTGGGGCCGGGAAGCAGCCCCGGACGGCGCCCAGTGGAGCTCGGTGCGGGGCGGCCCAGCGGGAAGCGGCGGAGCCCCGCGGCTGCTGGCGGCGTTTCCCGGCAGCGCCGGGCCCGCGGGCGGCGGGGAGCGTTTGTCCGCGCCCCGGGCGGCGCAGAGCGAGGCCTCCTCGGAGCGGGCGGCCGGGAGCAGCCGGCAGAGGGTCCCCGGCCGCGCTTCGGGGGTTCCCGGGCCCCTTCCGACCGTTCTCGCTCCGTCATCGCCTTTGTTCGGTGACCCGGGTGTCTGCGGCGGTGCTGCGTGAGCCTGGGGAATTTCCCGGCCCACAGCGAGGCTTCCCCCCCCCCCCCCCCTTTTCAGTCCTTCCCTCCCTGCCTCGCCCCCGTGAGCGGGGCCCCGAGGTGGGGCTGTTGCACGCCAAGGAGGGCGCCGGGAGCCAGGGAACCCGCAGGGGGGCCCCTGATCGCTTTCACGCTGCCAGACCTGAGAGGTGCTGCGCTTTATCTGATTATCCCGTGAGTTTATGTGTGCAGCCGGTTTACCGTGAGCCTAAACTTTCGCCGGGTGCATCTGATACTGCAGTGATCGGACTGAAGATTATCTCGCATGTGAGGCGAGGATCGTTCCATCTGTGGGAGCTGGCTGGTTTGATTTAGTTCAGTCGTGGGTTTTGTTTTTTTTTTTAGCAGGGCAGTATTTATCTTCCTGCCTCTACCCCCAGCTGGATGTAAACATTATATGTGTGTGTGTCTGGAAGTGCTTCCACTGCGATTGTTGCCTGCATGAAATGGGTCTTACTGAACAGATCTTAACAGATCGTTAACATCCCTATTCTTTACCTATATGTTTAGGGAGGCAGCTTTCCTCAAAAATTTACATCGAGTTTTTCCTGAAGTCAGAACTATGGCAAAAGTTATGCCACAAGGTGTGGTGCAGACACACAGTAAACCATTCTTCTTGCCCTACAATGCTGAAGAGAGGTTCATTTCCATAACATTTCATGCTCTGCAGCTGGTGGTTCAGCAGAGCTGTCATCTTTGTAGTAATGTCAATGAAAAGTTACATAAAGGAGCATAAGGGCCTGTATGCTGGGACCTGACTGCAGTTGGGCAAAAGACGAGACAGGTCTTTCATTTTGTGCATTTTGTGTATCTTGGTTCTTTCTGTATATATACATATATATATATATATATATATATATAATTAAGTGTAGCTGATAAAAAGACCTGTTGAGAAGAATCATTTCTAATTTTCATAGACATCAGGAAAGATTTTCTTTTCAGATAAGAAGTGGTGATAAAGCAAACAATTAGGAATGGGTAACACAAAAAGCTATTTTTCGGTTAAAAAGATGTAATGTCAAATGTGATAGATGCCCCCTTTCAGTATTAGTGTGGCACAGCAAGTTGTTTTTGGTATTTTTTCAGTTGAAAACCTCATTTCAAATTTTGTTAATATTTTTCTTTACCATTTCAGGTATTTGGGGAAAAAATCTCGACTATCTGCAGAGAACAGTAGGCCATACATATCACCCAGAAAACATACAGTACCAGGAAGTGGATTCTTGACATCCACCTTGTAACCGGACTGGACTTTTATTTATCTTTTAAACTCCTTAATATTTACAATGAATGGGCACAGTGATGAAGAAAGTGTAAGAAACAGCAGTGGAGAGTCAAGGTAAGCACTCATTTCAGTTATTCGTGGATGTGTACTCTCATATATTTTGTTTACTAAAATTGATTTACATTTGAACTTTGTGCCAAAGCTTCCTGGTTAGCAAGCAGACCATAGTTAGGAGGACTGGCCATGCTTAATCTGCATGTTACGTTCACGTTGCTTCAACTACTAATTGTAATGATTATGCTGATAACTTATACAATAAAACTTAAGTAGAAAAAAAGTTGCTTCAGCATTCAACAGAACAGCCTTACACTTTTAAGGGAACAAAATGTTTGAAGTGTCAAAAGCTGAAACAGGGTTGGAAAGATAAAGTAAAGCTAGTGCCTCTGCAAGTGCAAGGCACATATACATAATGTGTTGTAAAAAACTTTTTGCTGTACCATCTCGAAAGCAGGAGTAGTAGGCTGTTATTCTAGTTTTTGATATGTAGTACTTCATGAGGCTTCCTTTTTCATGGTGTTGTCAAAGCAGTATAACTACTGAAAATGTGGACTATGTATTTGTTTTCCAAAGTGGAAGTCCAGTTTTCCAGCTGTTTTTTAATTTGAAAGAAAAAAAAATCACAAAGCAAACAAACGAAAAAGACAGACCTCTAATACTGAATGATTCTGAATGGTAGTGCTCTAGCATGTGTGGAATGTTCACTTGATTGGAATACCCTCGTTAGAACTTCCCTGTCACTGTGCAGGGCGGTGGACAGTTTGTAGGGGTGGAATTAAAAGTTCTCTTACTAGAACAATGCGAAGTTCAACAAGAGTCTCCTGCACTAAGTTCAGAATTCTAAAACTGAAAATGTGGTAAATGCTAGAATTTTAAGATAACAAGGCAAACTTGCTAACAAAAAGTGGTTTTAGACTTCTCTTCTAAGAGATGGTTGTGACCTTGCTGTTAGTGTCCCCATTTGTTATGCTGCCCGTCTTTCTGATCACAGCCTGTTAGTTCATTCCATAAGTCAAAGGTCATAAAGAAAACTGAGTTCTGTGGACATTGTGGAAACATCCACTTGGGTAGGAGAGAGAAGTCTGAATTATTGCTTCAGGTGAAGAAATGCAAGAAGGAGGTAATTGCCTGCTGTCAGCACTGGCTGACCGTTAAGCTTGCACACACCACAGTGAGTGGTGGAGTGGAAAGCAAGGGAAGAGAGAAGTGTTCAGGTGACATTCAGAAGACACCTATGATCAGTAAAACTAAATAAACTTCAATACCTTCTGGGTATTTTTATTTCAAGCTTTCTGTTGCATGAAGTAATGTTCTAGAAAGATGATAACCTTTCTATCCTGTGAATAATTTGTACTCTCTCATATGTACTTCTTAAAGATTTGTGCTTCCAGTAAAGATGAAACTGTTCTAGTTAGTGGATTAATTTGGAGTTTCTTCTAGTATATGGCAAAATAGTGCTGGTTACTTTGAGAAATAAAATAAAACAAGCCTTGTCAGGGAAACATGAACAAAAAAGATGGTGTGAGCAAGGCTAGTTTTCTGAGCTCTAAGACCTCAAACATTAACTTATCGGGGACAACTCTGATGAATTTTTGTGTAATTTGTTTACTATATGAAGCAGGCAGGCCACCTTGCCAAGGATAAGTAGGAAAACTACTTTGTATCAAACTTTGCCTATAAATACCAAGGTTATTTAAAAGCTGTAGCAATTCATAAGACTAAAACAAGTAACATCATAAAAACCTCCCAGCAATTTTGTTGCAATATCAGGAATGTTCCTAGTACTTGAAACCTGGTAGTCACAAGACTTGGTTTTTCATCTTAAAGGTGCTACTGAATCCATCTTTAAAAATTATAAATTTTTTTGTGAAAACTTTTTTTTTTTTTGCTAGACTTGTATCAACTATTAATACTGCAGCCTATTTCATGGGCATGTATTGGAAAGCCTAATCGCATGTTTGCTATGTATCATCAGGAAACTCTGTTTTTGTAAATGAAAGATGAAAACTTTCCACTTGAAGTGATGGAGCCCTTTTCTTTCTTGCCTGTTTCCATTATTAAAACAATCATTGCAAAAGGAGTTTGCCACTTATGGGATATCTTAAGCTGACTTACCTCTGTTGTTTAGTCTTTTGTGTGTGTGTGTTTTTTTTTTCTTTTTGTTATCTTTATAGCTTTCCAGAGTTCTAAATATTTTTATTTATTTATTTTAATAGAAGGGGAAATGCCTAAGTCAACTGCAATTTACTGCAAACAAATGCCCATCTGTAATCAGGGAAGTGTTTCTGTCTTTAACTTTTAAATCCGGAAGTGTGGATTCTACAGAATGGAAGATCAGTGGTAAAATAGTACTGGGCTTAGTGCATTTTCCTTAACTAAACTAGGGAGAGAAGCAAAATGAGAAAGCAATTGAGAATTGCTTCTGTGAAGAAACTGCAATGAAGATCAAAGTTTCAAGAACAGGTAGAAAGGAAGATACGGAGGTGAATACAGTGATAATCCAAGCAGTAGCATTGGTGATAACTAACAAATGTTTGAAAATTATGTCAGTTTACAAATATGATACTTTACAAGTGTAGTATGTCCATTCGCCCCTCTTTGATGTCTCCTGTAAACTTGCATAGCCGTCATTCTGGAGTGACAGCCCTGGTCACTATGAAATACAGCCTGATCTGTGGGAGCCACCAGCACTGCTTTGCAAAGTTAAGAACTGCAGTGGATCCAGACTATTAACAAAAACACACAGGCCTCATGGATTTGGCTTGATACTGTTTTAAGGAAATACCTTGACTTGCAGAACGTGTGGAAAGCCTGTAGAACTGTCAGCATTAGGAGGGCTGGAGAAAGGACCAGCCATAAGCCTTATATTTCATACATTGCCAGCACCGTGGTAAGGAACAGTAGCTGTCTTCTGCTCCCTGCGACTAGCAGTAAAGAGGATGCATTTCTGAAGCTGGTGAAAGAAAGAGCTGATTTGCTGTTCTCCTTTCCACTGCTGTGTATATTCATCTGTCTGGTAGATGAGCAGAACACTTTCTGTTGTTGTAGGTACTGAGCCTGAATTTCTGTTTTACTACAGGTGTTAAAGTGCATCTCTCGTGTTTTCATGGTTGAATACATTGGGCACTGTTTGGATTTTCCATGCCTACGTTAGCAACCCGTGAAACTATAAATCAGTTTCAGTTCTAGTACCAAGCATGATGGAGGTTGTAGACTAAGATAAACACTATCATTTAATCTTGTTGCTTGATGTTTTGATTTCTGTGTGATAATCACAGTAGAGTCTAGTCTCCAGCTTCTTCTTTACTTGAAATCACTACTGTGGAATATTTGAAGTAGCTCAAGGTAAAATATTACAGGTACTGTTCATCCAGTTAGCAAGTGCGTTTAGATGTAAAAACTTAATGGCAATTCTCTGAGAAGCTGACTCTTAAAGTTAGGCAATGCATTTTTTGTGTAGTGTTCTTGAAAGCATTCTCGTTGCAAACTTGAATACAAGTAAATGCATACTAGTTACCCAGTAATAAGAAAGCTTAATCAGCAAGGAGGGGCAGTTATACCTGAACAGCAAGACAAGCTCCAGGTAGAACAGGGACTGCGAAAGTGAAACATTGGTGCTAATTGAATAGTAATCTGATTTCCCGTCTCTTTGCTCTTCCTATGTTTCCTGTAGAACAAGGTATGGAGGACTTGGGCAGACCTTCCTTCTTTGTAGGCTGAAATTGGTGTGCTCAGGACAGCTTATCTGGAAAGTGGCTGGCTGGGGTTCAGTCCAGTAAGCAGCTGCTTACACCAAAGAATTTTACCATTCTTTACACATTTGAAAGCTGATGTTAACAGGAGATAGTGATTTCTGTGGGTTTAAATATTTTCAAGCATGTAGTAGTTTGTGGACCACAAAAAATCTTTACGTAAAGACTAAAGACTTTGTCAACAGGTTTCAGATTGCTGTATAAATTCATACCTTCTCTGGAAGATTGAACAGATAAATTTAAAAACCACTATTCCATATTGTTATTTTCAAGAAAAATAAGTTGGAGTTAAACAGATACTTCTCAAATGTATTTGGAGAGATTTTTTTTCCCCTCTTGTTCTCTTCTCTTTTGGTAGAAATTTAATAGGTAATATTAAGAAAAATGTGTGTATATAGCGAGAGAGAGTATGTACCTTAAACTGCATATAAATATATACTTTAGTGCAGGAAAATTCTGAGATCAATAAAAATTCTTGAAAGATAAAGTAAACTACTTGTAGAATTTACTGTGAAGGGCAAGCAGGTATAAAGTAAGTGCTTCTCTTCTGTTACCAGTAATATGCTCTTTGATTAGTAAGTTGCCATTCTATCAAGAATTATCTTTTGTGGAATAAAACACACTGAAACATGATAAGGTATCCCAGTCTAAGTTAAACATGTTTTTTCACTTATCTTAAAAAGTTCAGACAGAATATGTATCAAATCCAAAGTTCTTTTTGTTGTTGTTGTTTTGTTTTGTCTGGAAACCGTTCCAGTTTAAAGAAGAAATTCTAAATTCACAGTACAGCTTTCATTGTGCATGTCATGTAGAGCTGACATTAGGACACCTGCTGAGTTTTCCATGTCCCAGTCATAGTCTAACCTAACTGGGCTGGCAAATACGTGCTTCTGTTTCACCATTCTGAGAGTTTCAAAATTTTAGCTGATACCAGCTTTTCACATTCCTTAATACAGAATGAAGCGTTAAGAATTAAGTTATTATGGTACAGCTAGTGCATACACCAGACCTCACCAGACAGAGCATCTCAGTGTTTTTTATTTATTTATTTACTACTGGAGGGGGACAGGACTGACTTAGATTTAATACATTTTTTTATTTTTTTTTTTTGCTGGTGATTCAGAAGGTGCTCCCGGTAGAGACGTGCTGCAGCTAGCACCAGCTGCATACCGAAGGATAGTTCCATTGCCCTGCAGTGTAGTGGTTCCCCTGGGGAACCACTGGTATCTCCTCCTGCCTGTGAGGTATTCCCAGAATTCCTTCGTGCTCTTAAGATTTGTGACTTGTGGCTCTTAGAGAAAGGCTTGCGATGTGGTTCATAGAGAGTGAAAGCTGGTGGATGGAGAATACAATTCTGATACCTTTACTTTAGGTAAAGTTTATAGTAGTGGCATCAGAGAGTCTGTGGGACTATGTACAAATGCAGTGTATCTTTTACTGTCCTTTGAGTTGTTGGCATTTGTCAGGAAATTCATTTGAGTTCAGACTTCCTAGTGGCTGAGGATGGGAAATAATGTTTGATTGCCTGAACCTTGTACTTATTGTCCCTTTTGCTTTTTACTGGTACTGATGAATAAGGTAATTCTTCTCTGTGCATCTAAATCAAATTGAGTACAAGTGGGTTTGTTGTTGTTGTTTTGTTTTATTTTTTAAGATATCTTAGATAACATTTCCCTGAAGAAACTTAAATGTGAACTTTAAGTTTTAAGAATTTGGCATTTAGCATTACTTTTGCTCATTCTGATTGGCCTTTTTATATCTAATTACTTGTCTTCCTTCAACTTCCGGTTTATTAAAAAAAAAAAAAAAAAAAAAGAAAAAATAGTCCACTGTCATCTCACATGTTTTTCGAAGACCCTGCAGAAATTCACTTTTTTTTTTTTTAGTGTGTTGAACTTTTATTTTGCTTAAATTGATACTCTGTTTCCTGATGTTTTTAAAGCAGAAGACTCTTACGGAAGCTTAACCTAATGAGTGCACTCTAAATCAGCAGTGATAAATTGTTGTCTCTTGGGTCCATTGTTAACCTAGCCCTCACACAGAGGTCTAAATGCTCAGATAGTTCTTTTGCAACATAACTTGTGTTGCTTTTCATCCCAGGGCTTCCAAGTGCTGTTTGTGAATTAGCAGTCTTTGTTCCTCACTGTGTGTTCATATCAGATGGACCTTGTTTTAAGGGGTAAGCTAGTAAAGCTAAACTTAGGGGTATTGAAAAGAACTAATGACTCTGTGACACAATACTTGGTTTTAGTCTGTTTTGGTGTTAACGATTTGTCTTTTTAGGCCTGTTATCTCTCCAAAGCATTCTCTAGTTTCATTTCGTAGGTATTTACGGGGAGGTTGAAAAATTAGCAGGTAGAAACACGTGCGAAAATTATTCAATCTGGTACTGTGAGTAAGCTGTGTTACTTTTTCTTGCAAAGTAGTTTGAAAATAAAATGCATCCCTAAATGCAGTTATTTTTCTTAAATGTATTGGGTGTACCTAGAGACAGTTTTGTTGTCGTTCATTTGTTTGTTGTTTGCTTGTTTAGTGTTTTTAGAAACAAACAAAAATGTCACAGTGTCAGTCTTCCATACCAAATCAGATTTGACATTGCTACTATACAAATGCAGTTACTTGACTCAAGGACTAGGGGTGAGAGAGGCTTCTTGACTATATACTTTGAAAAGTACACTTCATAAACGTGACCTCATTTTGTCAGCATGCATGAAACTACACTTTTTCACACAGAAATCGTGTCCTGGGAATTTACTGTTCATTTTTAATGTACACAATTGCTACTGCAGGTTTTTACTGTGTGTTAACTTTGTCGTCATTGCTGTGATCTGTTTGCAAGGTAGAGAAGGAGTCTCATTCAAGCAATACCAAAAAGAACATCATTATTGCTTTATCCATCACACTCGCTTCTATTTCATATTCCTATGATGCTCCAGTAACTGTTTTGTGCAGCCATGTGTATTGCTGTCTCTTTTTTTTTTTTTTTTTCTTCAGTAGAACAAAGTACAGTGTATGTAATGAATGATTTCTTATTAAGGAATCCTTTTATCACATGATGCTGTTTTCATTTTACTGTTGCCCCCACTCATCTATCACCAAGTAATACCTATAATTTGCTTGGAGCAAGGGGTAGAAGGCTTATGCGACATACTCTTAAATTTAAAAGAGAGATTTACAAAAGCAGGAATTCGGTTTTAAGTAACGGAACTAAGTGCCTAGAGGAGCACAAATGCTCTTCGACAGTTAATGAATATTGTCTTTATAGATTATATTAACAGAACCTCTGTTCTGTAGCTTCTGTTGCCTAACCCTGTTATTTTCCATGAACACATCATATTCTAGTCTTGATAGTGTTTATAATTTCTGTTGATGTTTGTATCTTGGAAGCGCCTTCCTCAGTAAAGAAGGTAGGAAAAAAAACAAGTTAGACCACAGGATAGAGTTGGCTAGAAGGTCAGCAGTGCAAGACCAGAGCAAAGGGAAGTAACATGAAGGGTGGGATAGGGTAAACTGACAAACCCAGATGAAAGTTAATTGAGTGAACCCTTGTATTACTGCCCTTTTCACGGATTATGTGTAAGATATGGATGATTTTTCAACAGAAAGAGTCCAAAGAAGAAAGGCCATGACTCTGGATTGTCCAGCAGAGTCTCTTTCTTGACCATATTCAGAAAGGGTAAGGAAAAGTCAACAGTGTTCTAATTTATGCGAGGTGCCTGAAGATAGCAGAGATTTCCTCCTATTTTCCAGTTTCAATTAGGCTTTTTTTTGGAAGAGGGGGAAAAAAAAAGATAAAGGTGCACATGCAAAAAGCTGGTTGTGTTGAACCCAAGCCCTCTCTTTTATGCTACTTCAGGTGTCCACAGCATGGTGAGTATGGTGTTCTCTTTTGCCTTTTGCTGAACTGTTTCCAATAAAAGCATATTAAGCAAAGGCAATGACCCTGGGCTGTACAGGAAGAGAAGGGGGCGAGAGAGAGGGCACTTGTGTTTCTTTTTAAGCAAGGGGAACTCTGATGGGCAGAAGACCGGAACTGCTGTTTTTGAGATGTTATTTACATACCAGCATTAGGCAGCAGGTAACAGGTAATTATAACAGTATTCTGAGTTAAGGAAATATTTCACTGTTAATGGTCCTTGTGTCCTATTCCTAGGGATTTGATACCATAATCTCAGTAGTTAATGGTGCCAGTTCAGGTGATGAATTTTGTGGAGGTCAGCAGTGCTACTTTGCACTAATGAGCATTACTGATTGTGAGAAAAATTAGAAAAATTATGGACACTGGCTAGACTACATCAGATAATATTTCACGCTCTTTAGTTAGAAGGAATTGCTTGTAGACCATGCCTCAAGAAATGCAGGGAAAATTAAAGAAGCTCACAAATATGGAAAGGAAAATGACAAGGGTGTTATGAATACCTGACAGCTACTATCTCTCGGAACTTATATTTTAACATCCTTATTATAGAACCTAGGTCCTGTTTCTTTAATGCAATTAAACTGGCTGTCATACAGATCTTTTTTTTTTGTCCTTTTTTTTTAATGGAACATCAATTTTAAAGTCAAATTTCAAAGCAAAGAGAATGAAATGCCTCTCACTTGTCACTTGTTAACTTCCAATGATTTACAGAAAGTAAACGTATTTTCTTTTTAGATTGTATCTTCCTTGCTTTTCCACTTCAAGATGGATTAAACCATTTCTGCTGATACAGGTTGGAGTGAGAGATTGCTTGTCTTCTCAAAATTCTAAGAAGTATGTAGACTTCCCTCGAGTTGATTATGGTTGGGTTTTGCCCTGTTTATAACTGTTGGTAAAGGCATCCATTTCAGTGAATTGAGAAAATTACATCTGAGCTACTAAGAATCTGTATGAAACTTCTGTATCCTGTTTGTCTTTTCCTGTAAACCTCAAAAACTCCAACAATTGTATTTTTAAAAACTCTGGTGTACTAGCTCTCTAAACTCAGTGATGCTTTGTGTGGAGAAAGGTGAGGAGGTATTAGACAATACAACATTTTAGGCACTTGGAAAAGAAGTTGCATTCTATCATGATGCGATGTGGAGTGTATGCATATTGAAATTGAAAACTGCCAAAAAAACAAACAAACAAAAAGTCCTTTTCACTTGAAATTGATTTAACTTTTTAAATTCTGGACTGATTTGCTTCGTTTTATATTTTGGTTTCAGGATAGCAGTCATAAGAAATACTTACCAGTTCACTCCAGCTTGCTTCTTTTGCTCTGTCAGCCCTTTAGGTTGATAGGGTTTTGAAACCTGAATCTGTTTCCTCTACTGACACCACTGAGGGGTACTGTGCTAGGGCAAGGTTGGAGAGGGTAGCAGTAGAGATGTCAGCAAAACTTAATCTTGTAGAACCCTCACCAACAGCTGAATACATTGGTGAGGACTGAGAAGGTGTTTTCAAATGATAGTAGTTTATACTACTGCCTGTACCATTGTTCAAATTGTGTGAAAACTGCAGAAATTCTGAATCAAGGTAGGAACATCTAAAGAGAAATTTCTAAATTCCCTCTTCTTGAGTTCCCTGATTACTGGTGAGGAGATGATAGATCTAACTTTTCTTCTTCTATGCACAAATGTGTTTGTGTGTGTGCACCTTTTCTTAAATAAATCCATCCATCCTTCTAGGGATAGCATCTAGCATACTAGGTTATAATCTGAATTACTGCTCATGTAGTAGAGGGTCATAGGTAATCCCATGAAAAGGATTACAGATTTATGTTCATACTTGATAGCCCAGGTTTGCTTAAAGTGTCAGTGTTAGGGATAAGGAGAGTCCTCTCTCTGTTATGTTTTCTTTTTTTAGAATCTTATAATGCAGTTGTCTCCAAATACTTTGTTAGTACACTGCTGCTATCAATAAAGATGTTTTAAGCAAACACCTCCAATGTATGTATATTAATTTATAAATGAATGTACATGTGCTGTTGCGCTAACAAGTACCTTATAAAACACAAAATACAGAAATTAAAAAGAATAAAGATAATATTTTTTAAATACTTTGATTTATTAATGGTACAAAAAGCCTTTTTGCTCTCACTAAAAAAATAACATTCTTCATTACTTTTTAAAATCTTGGTTTAAAGCTTCGCAATATAGTGTTTTGAAGGCCTGATTCTAAGATCAGTTTATTTTAATATTTTGTTTTAATGGCTGCCTTAGATGATAAAGGTAATTCACTAAGATATGTAGATCTAAATCGAAGAAACACATCATTGGCTACATCTACTAAGTCTTGATACATACCTTTAATCGCATACACTAAGTATACAAAGGTTTTTCTTGAAATTTGGCTAGTGAATTTTCATCTTCCCTAGTATCTATATGTTCTTGCAAATTAATAAGAAGGTGTTGCATACTTTCAACGAATGGGCTCAAAACCCACTGAAACTCTTTGGAAGATTTTTAACAGGTTACAAATTTATTTCTAAGTTTAAGAGTACAGACATAGTATTTTTTTTGTAGGTGATGAGCATCACTTTTGGCAATAAAATCACAGAAACACAGAATGGTTAAGGTTGGAAGGGATCTCTGGATATCATCTAGTTCAACCCACCCTGCTCAAGTGGGGTCCCCTGTAGCACGTTGCACAGGATCACATCTAGGTGGGTTTTGAATATTTCCAGAGAAGGAGACTCTGCAACATGTTCCAGTGCTCTGTCACACTCACAGTAAGGAGGTTTTTCCTCATATTCAGCTGGAACTTCTTGTGTTTCAGTTTGTGCCCATTGTTTCTCATCCGATTGCTGGGTACCACCAAAAAGAGTCTGTCCCTGTCGTCTTGACACCCTCCCTTAAAATACTTCAATGAGTATTCATTGATAAGATCCCCTCTCAGCCTTCTCTTCGCCAGGCTGAAGAGGCCCAGCTCTCTCAGCCTTTCCTTGTAAGAGAGATGCTCCAGTCTCCTAATCATTGTTAAAAGTCCTCCACTGGACTGTCTCTAGCAGCTCTATGTCTGTCCTGTACTGGGGAGCCCAGAACTCGACACGGTACTCCAGGTGTGGCCTCACCAGGGCTGAGTAGAGTGGGAGGATTACCTCTCACAAACTGCTGGCAACGGCCTTCCTAATGCACCCCACTATATCATCACATAGTAATGGAAACATTTCCAGACATTTGTATTCAAAATGCAGGTGCTATTTGACTTACTGTTAGAATTTCACCTTTATGTGTAAGGGTTACATAAGTGTTACATTCTTCAAAGATATTTGCTAGTTAGCATAGTAGTGGTGACCGCTCATTATACAACAAACAAGCTAGCCTGAGTGCATCACTCTGAAGCACTTGGCTGGCAGCTAGTGAAGCTTTCTGTGATACAAAAGATTTTTATGGTCGTTTCCCACCTCATTACAAAGCGTTGTAATGTCTTGTTTTCATTGAATTAACCACATTAATGGCATCCTTCAGCACTCTGTGCAGTTCTAGCTCCAAATTCTTTGTTGCAATGGCTTGCCTGTGATTGATACAGGGGATGATTTTCATGTGTGGTACTATCTCTATAACCCTTATCCCAAATCCTTGTTTTATTCCAGTCAAAGCAGCCACTCCATCAGTGGTTACATTAGCACAGTTTTTCCATTATTTTTATTAAGGAATTCATTTACTTTTGAGAACACGTCTTCTCTGGTACATCTTTCCTTCAGTGGTTCTCAAAAAAAGTAGTTATTGTATTTCATCATTGAAACAGAATCCATGAGAGGAGATGTTAGAAACACCTGTACTTTCATCCAACCATCTAGCAAACTTGCGCTCTGTATAATTCATTCTAATGTTTATGTCTTCAAATCTTCATGATTATTTTCTATGTGTCTTTCGGTAGTATCTACTGACAAAGGATTGTGTGTTAGTTTGTGACCATTTTGCTTTCCGTGCATTATTTCAGCAATTTTTACAGCAGCAGGAAGTAAATGACCCAGTAGTCTGTGGCTTTTAGTATTTCACTGTTAAATAAGGAACCTTAAAAGAGGCCTTCTGAATGTTTATCATTAGATTTAGTGAAATTTTGTGAAGTACGGGGTTGAGAATGGAATCACAGAGTCATAGAATAGTTTGGGTTGGAAGGGACCTTAAAGACCACCTGGTTCCAAACCTCTGCCATGGGCAGGGATACCTCTCAGTAGACTAGGCTGTTCAAAGCCCCATCCAACCTGGCCCCTCTTTCCTCAAGGGTTTTGTCCCATGGTTCTCTACCAAGCATGTCACATGACTTTTCAAGTATTGCATGACTTGAAAAATGACTGAAAAAGTTACAGAGGTTTGTCTTCATGCTCTGGTAGTTTTTAAATGTCTCGCTAATTGTGATGACTTCATAATATCATTAGCTAGTATCTCAAGACACTCTATACACTTGTAGTGAGGTTCATTGTTAATGATAGTTGATGTAAATACATATTTGAGATAGTTTTCTCGATAATTTTGGCTTTTCCTTTTGGCCAACTTCTGGTCAGATCTGATTAGACTGTCATTGTTTTTTACCTTGCAATGTGACTGACTTAAAGACGCGTCGACTCTGTCATTTTCTTCTTGTTCGCTTGTCCTTACAGTATTATCTATCATCAGTCCATTATTCCTTTGCAGGAACTCTTTTAAGTCATTTCTCCATTTTGTAAGGCATGGTTTGGTTAGAACTGTGTAATATAATCCATAAACCCACTTAACCAGGCGCACGTAGGCTGCGTTACGTGCATACCCGGAAGGCAAATGAAAGTGAAGGCCACCTCTGTCATCCCTCTGCATTGTGGAGCACGTACTCTTCCTCAGGACACCTCAAACCAGTGTATGACCCTCTGACATACAGACTCAGTGAGGTCACCAGTATCAATCTATATATTAAATATTTGTAAAACTTAAATGATTTTTTCTTTCTTTAGATTAAAAATAAATAGGAGTTCTAGCATTTTCTTTGCGTTCCTGTGGATTGTCTTGAGCACCCCCTGGGTTGTGCACACACTGCTTTGGAGACCACTGCCTCAGTGTGCTTCTAGTTATATTTTGACAGTGTAGTGTCAGCATGGTTTATCTTCATTGCATATGCAATTCTGGTTATGCAGAACTTACTCATGTATTACGCCATTCCCTACCTCCTTTGCAAAAGAGAACCTGATGGGTTTGGGTTATCGTACTGTCTTTATAGAGGTTGCACCTCCAAGTCAAAATTATACTGAAGCTCAGGTTTGAAATGGATAATTTTTTGCAGTGAGAGTATGAGATGAAATGAGTGTGTATCGGTAGCCTTCAGAGCCTACCACTTATACTTGTCCTGTGGCTAGTTAACAGTTTAAGTTCTCTGCGCATCAGTAGAAAAAAAAGTCGCATCTATTTATCTCACTTTTTTTTTTTTTATGTGTGGTGGTTGCATCATGACCTCTGGGAACATATGGTGCACGCGAGGAATTGTTCTAGTGTATTTTTACGCATCTGCATTAATTTGGATGACTAGAGTTGAAGTAAACTCTGAAGCTCTGCTCAGTATACCGTAGTCTTATGTTCTTGAACTCCCATAGTGCTTTTTACATGTTTTTTAAAAGTTCTGGATTAACTAGTATGAATACTACCATACCATTTTAAGATTTGATAAATGCTTTACCGAGTCATTATTGTTTAAAAAGAGCAAATTGCAGTCTTCTCCCTAATTTAAAATTACTTGCTGCTAGTCACTTTGTCTCTTCCTATCTCCTTGTTGTATTGTCTTAATTTTTTGTTTATTTTTTATTCCACTGTGTTTAGTAAAATGTGATGGTTGCTACAGTCTTTTATCTTATCTTACTGTTTTTCTCTGTTCTGTGTACCAATGAGTCAGTGGTAATCCTGCATTGTCCTTTGTACATGATATCATTAGGAAAGCTCTAAATCAGTTGTTATGAACCTTATTATTTGTTCTTCCTCTTTCTTGTAACCTCCTTTCTTCTTCTTCCCATCCTTTTGTTTTAAGCTGTAAATCTCTTTTATTGTCTTATATTATTAGTAAATGGGTTGAATATTGACTTAAAGATTTTTACTCATCAGGTAGTTACTATTGCAGCTGAGTCATACTAGGTTGCTCTTGTGGATAACAAAGCAGTTTGTTGTGAGAAGCAGGGTTTATGAGAGAACTCTTACTCTGCTGGTCCTGCTACTAAGCCTCGTTGGAATTCATTCTTAGACAACTCTGGAACCTGTTGATGGGTTTTTATAACTTAACAGAGAGCTTAAGTGATATTTAGTTGATCTTTTGATAAGGAAAACAATTTGGAATCTTTTTTTTTTAAATATCTCACTCCAGAGCAACTAGCAGTATCTGTGAGACTTTTTTTATTCTCATGGTCCCTTTGTTTTTGAACTTGCCACGTGCTTATCATGAAGAACATCAAATTACTTAAAATTTCCCATCAACTGTGAATCTGACTGACATATTTTTTTCTTGCTTATCTAAATTGACTGGAAATACATTTTTCCTTTGACTTCTCCACTGTTATACCCTGTAGTGGAATTAGACATTTTTCATAATGTTGGCAATTTGTTTGGCATTAGATGGCTTATTCTAGAACCTTAGAATAGAGGTACATTATTTTGATTGCCTTTGGCTCTATGTGCTTTCGAACCTGTGGTTAGCACTGTGTTACTATGTATGATATATTTTACCACTGTTTGGAAAGCTAACTTGATTGCCATCCTTGTGGCACAATGTTTTGCATCTTTCTTAAATACGGTAATGTACCTTAGTATTGCCCTCCATGTGAAAATTGTGAGCAAGCTTTGTCCTCCATTGAGATATTTGATTTCCTTTCTCTCTTCCAAGATTATGTAGGATTTGCACATTTTTGTTGCCTTTTTGTCATGTACTTGTCTGTCTGGTATTTACTTGTCTCTCAAGGTTTCTCTTTTCTCTATTTTCTTCATTTGTAGTTAGTGCTAATGTCTGCAGTTCTCGTTATGTGTACTTACAGCACCTCACTATGCTGTTGTTTTACAGTCATAGAATCATGGAATGGTTTTGGTTGGAAGGAACCTTAAAGACCACCTAGTTCCAGCCCCCCTGCCAGGGGCAGGGACACCTCCCATCAGACCAGGTTGCCCAAAGCCCAGTGCAGCCTGGCCTTTACCACCTCCCAGGAAGGGGCATCCACAGCTTCTCTGGGCAACATGGACCAGTGCCTCACCACCCTCCGAGTGAAGAATTTCTTCTTAATATCTAATCTAAATCTACTCTCTTTTAGTTTAAAAACATTACTCCTCGTCCTGTCACTACACCTGCTGACAAATGAGTCCCTCCACAGCATTCCTGAGGGACACCCTTTAGATACTGGAAGGCCACTCTAAGGTCTCCCCAGAGCCTTCTCTTCTCCACGCTGAACAATCCCAACTATCTCTGAGTCTTTTCATAGGAGAGGTTCTCCAGCCCTTTGATCATTCTTGTGGCCCTTCTCTGGACCTGCTCTAACAGGTCAAGAATACAAAGCTGCAGAAGTTTCTAATAAAATAACCTGCTTGTAATACTGTAATTTAATGTAATTTACCCAGCATTAAAGGTAAGATAATATTTGTGTACAAGAACACTATTCTATTTAAACTCTCTTCAGTAAATCATGGTGGACTGCCCTTAATTTCTGGTAAACAGTTTAAACTCTGTTCATCTTCTGTAGAGGCAGCCTTGCTTAATTTTGCAGGTCAGGTTAGAATTAAAGCACCATCCTGGAAATCCACTTTCTATGATAGAAAAGGGACGTTTGGGAGCAGCTTTGTTGCTTCACAGTTTTCTCTTCCACAAGTGTGAGGAAGGCCAGAAGCATTGGGTTTCTCCATATCCAACCCCCTCTTCAGAACCAGGAAGCTTCACCATGGTTTGTTTCTTTCTCTTTGTTTCAAAGCAGGTAGATGCAGATGGCTTTTTGAGGTATACCCATCCCCAGCTGACTGTCAGCCAGGTGAATTGTGCTGACAGAGGTAGGGGTAGATCTTGATACCAGCTTTTATCATTTCTGGATTTTGTCAATGTCATTACTGTGCTTTTCCAATGCTTGCAGTCAATGTGTAAATAATATGAAATAATTTTCTCTGTGGTGGCATGATTACAATATTTTTCCTTATGATATCTTTGAAATACAGTAGTATTAACCTGATTAAAATTTTAGCTTGGCACCTTTATGAAGTTGTTTAAAAAATGTTTTTATATTTTGGAATAGTCATAAAATAAACATTGAAATATTGTGATTTCAAAGTATGTTAAATCTGGTGTAAAGTGCAGGTGGAAAAATTAGGTGGAGTAATTTGGAGGCTCAAAAATAAGGAAAGTGCCTCAGCACAAGTCTTATAATCAGTGACAAATTCAGGTTTGGCCGCATAGGGAATTTTACTGTTGTTATTTTTAACAAAATAAGATTGTAGCATTTGTTTTAAAGAGATGTGCTCTCGTTTGAATAAATAAATAAATAGGGGAGGCTGCTGATCTATAAAAAATCAAGAGTTCTTTATATTTTAGTTGGACAGGTAAAGACGTGTGAAGTATACTTACTGTCAAAAGGTGTATATATATATATAATATGGTAGATCTAAACAAGCATTTTTGGATGTGGGGGTGGAAAGTGTGAGTAGGTGAGAAACATTTGTATCACCTTTATTTCTCTTGCTTGACTCTCCATGTTAATCAGAATATTCTTGTTTTAATCCTTGCTTTTTTAGGTTTCAGAAAAAGTATCTGATTAAACTCTGAATTCTTGTTTCTTATTTATTTTGACCTTTATTCATCTCATCTTATTTAATCAACTCAATATTTTTGTGTGCTACCCATGTATCTGGTCTAATGTAATAGTTGGTTTGTAGGTGAAGCCAAAGTAACTTGTTTTAGATACCTTAGCCATTTTGTAATATCCCACTGTCTTCTAATTGCAGTCGATCAGATGATGATTCTGGGTCAGCATCAGGTTCTGGATCTGGTTCAAGCTCTGGAAGCAGTAGCGATGGAAGTAGCAGCCAGTCAGGGAGCAGTGACTCTGACTCTGGTTCAGAGTCAGGCAGCCAATCAGAATCGGAGTCCGACACATCTAGAGAGAAGAAACAAGTACAAGCTAAACCACCAAAAGTTGATGGAACTGAGGTAAAACAAAACATACAAATGAAGTCTTTATGGGGAAAAAAACATTGTTCTTGTTTCAAAGAGATTTTCTTTTAAAATGAAAAGTGTTTAGATTTTAATTTAATTGGTTATTAATTGCATGTACTGCAGCTGTCTTAAATATTCGTCTCAGTTTCTCATGACAAGTACTTGAACTGATGTTCTTAAATTCTCACTTGTGTAGGTATTTTGAGTTAGATGCCTACATAAATTTTGTTATGCAGAAGCACTAACTTACTTGAACCTTACCAAAGGCAGTCAGATGAAATGTTGCTGTTTCTGAAATTCTATTTTTACATTGTTTCAGTAATACTTAGTTTCCTTGTATCAATAAATAGTCATACAAAAAATTCAAGCTTACATACAGCTTGCTTTTTGTATCAGAAAGTTCACTAAGTTTAGGAAAAAGTGATGTTTTGCCCTCCTAAATCAAGTGGGCCAAAACTACCTGCACTCTCCTCTGTTGTATGGATTTGTTTAGGTGATAAACACCCATATATATATGCGCTCTCTCTCTCTCTCTCTCTCTCTCTCTCTCTCTGTATTATAGTATAGTATAATATATTTTATAGTAATATGTTATTATAGTATTATATTATATATATATATATAGTATTATAGATATGAAAGGCAATAATGTAATCATTGTATAAAACTCAAAGACTGTTATGGATTGTCTTTTATACTTTTGTTAATGTATTTCACTATTCCCGTATGAAACAAAAACATATTAGGTAAATAGTCTGAACAGGTTTATCTGGATCAGCTTAAAAATTTTCTTTATAAAAGTTTTACATTAACAATGCCTACACAACTATTGTTAAACTTAGTGAAAGAACTGTCTCAAAAATTCTTACATAATTTTCTGTTTTCAGGAAATCTCACTGCTTTAAAATGGTATCCATTATTATTAGTGTGTGCAGTATTTTGTTGTGATATAAATAGTATTGATGAAATTGAGATTAGTCATAATAATTAGTCATAATCTTGAGTTTCAGTATGTTTAACTGACTTACATCTCAATTCCTACTCAGTTTTGGAAGTCCAGTCCAAGTATACTTGCTGTACAGAGATCAGCAGTGCTCAAGAAGCAACAGCAACAACAAAAGGCAGTATCATCAGACAGTGTTTCTGAAGAGGTGAATAATATACATTAGTTTACTTTACCATGTAAACATGACTGTTCTGTTGCCTCATATGATAGATTACAATTTTTTAGAGCCAAGCTGTATTCTGTAAGTGCGTGTTATAGTCTTAGTCTGTAAAAATAATGTTCAAATAACTGACCTTTTTATAAGGAAAGGTAAAAAATAGTTCTAGTTACTTGTCTTCAGATGAGTTATGCCAAAATTATAGCAGCCTAGATTTATGAATATCTTCAGGTAGATATTCTGTGATGTATGGACAAAATTTTCAAGCCACACTGTACTGCCTTTCATTGTGTTTTTGGCCTATTGCATTTCTTAAAGATAATTAAAAATGATAGAGGATTGTTCAACTGTTCTTTCTGTGGAAAGGTACCTGCTATGTTTTTCAAAAAGTCGGTATGGAATATAAAACTACATATTTTTGTACAGTTACTACAAAATAATTCTTGTATTCTAAGAACCACACCTGAATTCTAGATATTTTAATACCTAAGCCATTGGCTAAACTTGACTTTGTGCAGTAGGAATATCTTCTAAGGAGGCTAGTGACAGTGAAATGGTACTTACAAATCAGATTTTTCTCCTTCATTGGAAATACTACACTGGTCACACTTACTTGGCTAGATCTGCTTTTGTCTGGTTTAGCTACTCATTGTTAACATAATCTCACATCAATAAAACATTAATTTACAGCTGTTTCTAAGTGTCTCTTTCTGAAAGATGTTTTTCAGGATAAAAATGATTTAAACTTTGTCCCTATGAATTGTTTTTTTGGAAAATCTAGTTTTGAGAAGATTCTTTTTTTTTCTTTTTCTGAGAGTAGAGAGAAGAACAAACATAATATTCTCAAAATTTTCTTAAACTGGTGTTTAAATGTGAAAGATTATAGAAGGTGGGAGAGCTCTGAAAGGTTAGGAGGTTTTATTATTTTTTGGTAGAACCATCATATTGATTAACTTGGAGCATCTGAAGCCATCGCTTTATTTTATGTAGGCATAATAGTTATTTTTAAGACTTTTCTTCGTGATGTTCTGTAGAGCTCTGCTGGCACAATATATTCATAGATGGTTAGATACTAAAACAGCAGCAGTCCTTGTCTTAGTCTTCTATATTAGTCCCTTTGGGGGATGAAGAGAGTAAAACATGAACAATATGATGTCAATTTGAATGTGGGAGCTGAATACTATAAGTATTTCATTCTTGTCATTGTAATGAATAGTATATTTGTTTCTTCATCTGCAGGAGTCATCCAGTAGTGAAGATTCTGCCGATGACTCATCCAGTGAAACCAAGAAGAAAAAACATAAAGAGTAAGATATTTTCATAAGTAATATCACATAATTGTTTGTCACAGTGATGTATACTCATAACTGATACCTTATTTTCCACACTGAAAATGCTTAAGTTTTCTTTCTAATTCATCTTGTTCTCGTGTTTCTCAATTTTGATTGACATTTTGGAATATTAAAAAAAAAAAAAACTTTTAAATAAATATCTATATCATATTCATTTCTGAGCAAAAGTGTCTGCAGCATTGTTCAAAAACATTCATTAGTGCTTTTATTTTTAAAATAATTTGTTGCAACATATTTTTGAGTTTAAGGCCCTCCTTAAAAGTTTTTGTAGAAATTGGAAACTCCTTAGGTTGTCTCATAAAATTAAAGATGGAATCTCCTAGTCAGTGCCAACTTTTTCTTATTTGTTTTTCCTCTGAAAAGTTCAAAAGTTGTTATAATTCTGACAGTAATTAGCTTTATTAACTGGAAAACAAAGTTTCATTGAAATTGTTCTGTTAGATCAGTTAAGTGGTAGATCAAAAATTTGTGAGAAGCATTATAGTATGTCACATAGCAATGAGAAGTGAATAGGCATAGTGACCTGTGTTTTTTGTGAATGCTGTGTAGAAATGGAACTGTTCTATCATTCTTCTTCTCACAATTAATGAATCATTGCACTTCCCAGGGTTGCTGCTATATTGTCTTCATGAAATGGTAGTTGGAAAAAAAAGGGCAAAAAACCTATGCAAAACAGTACTTTTCTAATGATGAGTTGTTATTCATAGTCTTCTGCTACTTAAAAATTTGATTGCACCTAATAACATCCTCCGTTACAAGAAGCATATTTAAGTTTAGGAACCAATAACCAAATCACCTCATATACCCAATGCTTTAATTTTGTCCTACAATTCTCCTGAACAAGTATGTCTGCAGTTGCTATATGATATGCAGATCAGAGATTTCTCAATATGTAACTTGGTACATGATCAAGCCTAAGAGGATTGTGCTTTATATCTGTGGTCTGTATTTCCAAATAGATGTATGTTTTGGACTTCTCTCCCTCTCTCTCTCTCTCTTTTTTTTTTTTTTTTAACTTAATGCTTGCAGAAAAAGTATAAGTCATGATTTCTTGCCATTGCGCATGCACCATCTGTACCATATGCTTACATATGTAAGTCTTGGATGACCAGAACAATGGGACTGTAATTTCTGCCAGGACCTAATGCATATTTAAGTGAGAGAGAGGTCAAAGCACTGGTTCCTAGGCTTCCTTACTGGAATTTTACGGATGAGAATTTTTTGGTTATATTCCAACTTTGATAAACATCAGTACTGCTTGGTACACCTTGGTCAAAGAAACCTAAACCTGATATTAGATTTAGCAACCTTTCAACAATGCACACCATTTTTTTTTTCTTCTCCATGAAGATATTGAGATTAATTTGCCTATATTCAGTTAGAGTCTGAGAAAATGTACTGTTCATTATCTTCTCTGTTGCAAAGTTGATCACAGCTAAGCAGGGGCAAGGAGATTCTGCTGCTCAGAGTCACAAGTGACTTATTCATAGTATGCTGTCTGGTTGTGAAGCTCTGATTTAGGAACTCAGCGGGAGCTTTTGGGAGCTAGTGCCTCTCACAGGTGCTGCAGTTCAAATATTTTGGCATGTTTCTCAAATCTTTTTCTGCATTATCTTTTGTTTTTTTGTGCCGAAGTTGCTCATTATTCACATGAGACACAGGGAACATAGGTATTAGAAAATACAGGACTCTCCAGAATGTACGTGACAAGGTTTTATGATTTGAGCATGTGTAAGTTCCGATAAACATGTATCTTTCTAGTTAGACTTATTAAGTTCTTTGGTTTCTTAATATCATTCTTAACTCGTTACTTCAAGCTGAAATGTGTGTAGAAATCCAGATTTTTGTAGTTTTGAATTTTACCCCTACTTCTTGATAATGGAGGACTTAGTTCAATTCCCTTCGAAGCCATTGGGCATTTTTGTTTATCATTCATGACAATAATTTTTACAACTTTCTGTCCATCGGCTAAAATGGCTGTTTTATTTCTGTGAGGAATGCTTGAATTACAATAGATAACTATGGTTGAATATCTGATTAAAAAAAAACACAAACTGAATTATTCTTTTGTCTTTCAATTTTACAGCGAAGACTGGCAAATGTCAGAGTCAGGATCCATATCGGGAACTGGTTCTGATTCTGAATCAGAGGAAGACAGGGATAATAGCAGTTGTGACGAAAGTGAATCAGACTATGAGCCAAAAAACAAGGTCAAAAGCCGGAAACCTCCAAGCAGGTTAGAAGTCCTTTATACTCTGGTACTATGTCTAACAAGCAGTTAAGTATTGTACTGCTAATACATACGCAAATGAAATCATTAACATATATTTTAAAATTATATTTTTTAAAGCTACCAAAGATATTACTAATACCAGTACTTTTTTACTGAATGCCTTTTCCCGTCTGCTGTAACTAAAAGTGTTGTAACTGTCTGCTGTAACTAAAAGTGTTGTAACTGGGCATTCAAGAAACACATATTCAGAAAGTATCACAGAAGACTTTTGGTTGTCCAATTTGATACGCCATTGTTGTGTTGTATCTTACTGTCTTCAAGAATTAAGCCAAAAAGTGGGAAAAAGAGTGCAGGACAGAAAAAGAGGCAACTTGATTCATCTGAGGAGGAGGAGGATGATGATGAGGAGGATTATGATAAGAGAGGATCTCGTCGCCAGGCAACAGTCAACATTAGTTACAAAGAAGCTGAAGAAACCAAGACAGATTCTGATGATTTGCTGGAAGTTTGTGGAGAAGATGTCCCACAAACTGAAGAAGATGAATTTGAAACTATAGAAAAGTTTATGGATAGTCGAATTGGCCGAAAAGGAGGTACTTTTTAACAGTGTTCTTAAGATACTGGAGTGCATTGTGGTGCAACTTTAGCATTCTTAGCTGTAAGTCTCTGATGTTTAAAAACAGCAATCATTTTAAAATAGCGGAAAGTTGTCATCTTTTGTTTCTTATATTCATAAAGATGTTCCTTTTTAAAGCCTCTTCTAAGCATTTCAAAGTAAAATGTAGAAGAAAGTCTAAGTAGAAGGAAAAATAAATAATCAGAAGAGAGCTTCATATTGTATAAATATGTATCATATTTTTACACCACTGTTTTCACAGTTCAGTGGTAATTGATTTGTATAAATTGTATTTACTGTAGTGGAGAAAGCAGACAAGATAGACAAGTCTGCTGACCGGTAAGCCTGAGCTCTGAAAGGCTGTTGGGAAGGATGAAACAGTGAGACTGTGATTTCAGTTATTGCTGTACAAATTGTCTCAATACAGTGCAATACATGGAATCACTACAAAATAGATATAGAATTTAAATGGTTCACTTGCATGTGAAGTTCTAGATGTATTTTTATGAAGGGTAGTAGGCATGTTGTATTTCCATCAGTTGCTGTCATGTATTGTCCAGCAGTTCTGCTTTGAGTTTGAGGCTGCAAAACAGATTTCTAATTATCTATATAAGTAAATAAATAAATAAAAATATATAAAATGGTCCCCTTGCACTTCAGAGCTTCTTTTCTCCATTGGTTATACCCAGTCACTAAATTTCTTACCCGTCTCAGAGCTTGCACTTTCCTCTCAACTTTCTTCTCCCATGCAGTCCTGAGTTCTAGAATATCCTGCCTCAATGCCAGGAGTGCATAGTGTTGCTGCTGTGTTCAAAGTCTTCTGGACTAAGCTTCTTATATTCTACCTGCCCACATGCTATTGCTGCTTGTGCTTTATATTGTTGTTGCCACTCTGTTGCTTTATCTGGTCACTGCAGCTTGCCGGGCTCATTTCCTTACTTGGCTGTCCTCACAGAAATGAGCCTGTTTCCGGCTGCTAGGATGGTTCAGTTGTGATACAGACTGTACTTAATAATTTTCCCAGGTAAGATTCCAAAGCCAGAAAATGGAGTAGAACACATTTAGGGAGAAATAGATTCATAGCATCATAAGCTATGATTACTGATGTCTCAGTTGCCTTTTATAGGCTCAGTGATGAGAATAATGTAACAGAGAAGACAACAAGCAGTGTTAGTGGAGCATTCCCTGGCAATCAGTTTGATTTAAGTAGGAATTCAAAGAAAATTCTCATGAGAAATGATTAGATGTCATAGATTAGATACAGAAGTTTGGATTGCTTTTTGTGATTCTCTTCGACTACTGTGCATGTATTAACATATCTACATAATTGTTCAAATAAATGTAATAACATGAGAACTGTAGATATTAGTCCAGTTACATGCTTATATAAAAGTATCAGTAATTGCTGTCTTACTGGTTAATTTACGACAGTGCACGCTTAATTAAGGATTCTGGTATGGTTTCTTTTTCAGCCACTGGTGCCGCAACCACCATCTATGCAGTCGAGGCAGATGGCGACCCAAACGCTGGGTTCGAAAAGTCAAAGGAGCCAGGAGAAATACAGTATCTTATTAAATGGAAAGGCTGGTCACACATCCATAACACTTGGGAAACTGAGGAAACACTGAAGCAACAAAATGTTAAAGGAATGAAGAAACTGGACAACTACAAGAAAAAAGATCAGGAAACAAAACGATGGTGAATATTTTTATGAGGACTTCTATGTTGTATATTTTGTAACAACGTGGCTGTTTCATAACAATTGTTTTGTAACAGTTATGCTTCTGAGACTTGTTACCTCTTTATGAGGGCAAGGTTTCAAGTGTATGTACAACAGGAAGACAAAAACTTTGAAAGCTGAAGCCTCCTTAACATGATCCCATAAGATAATCTGAACTTGATTTTAATGTATCTGTTATAAATTAAGTTTTAACAAGATGGGTAGTATTTAATAATAATAATGAATTTGTTATTGAACTTTTTTCAGTTATGTATGTTTCTTGCCTTAGAGATAGATTAAAGTTTTCTTGGTGTCTTAGCCATTTCATATTGTTTTTAAGAATTTAATTTTCTTGGCTTGAATCTTTGTTCAAGCCTGAGAACCAAGAATTGAAGAAGTCCATACATTTCTGTGTCATCTTTCTAGTATTCAATTTATTACAATGCTTAATATATTTAACAAACACTGGTGGGATTTTCAGCAACCTCGAGTGAGATGGATTCTTACAGAATAAGCTACCCTCAATACTGTTCCTTGAAAATACCCTATAAAGTATACTACTTGCTGAGAACAGGTATTCTGAATTATCAGATTGTGATTGTAATAGTGTCTTTCGACAACCATCCTCGGTCATTAATGTTGAGGCACCTAAGCCAGATGCAACACTTCTGTAGTAGGAATGTCTGAGCTGTAGCCCCTTTCAAAGAAATGCTCCAAGCAGTATTCCTGTGAGGGTTACACTCAGAGGTTTATTGTTGCTAGATTTTCTTAGTTTTAGAACCACACAATGTAATAAGTGCTGTAAATAAATTCCTATTGCAGGCTGAAAAATGCTTCTCCAGAAGACGTGGAATATTATAACTGCCAGCAGGAGCTTACAGATGATCTACATAAACAGTATCAGATAGTGGAAAGAATAATTGGTATGTTACAAACCTGCAGACAGAAAGCAGAGAATATTTTGAGAATATTTTATGCTCATTGCTCGTGTGTTGCATTTGTAGTTAAAAATGTGGAATGTTACTAACTTATTTTTTAATTCAAAACAAAATTTTGGGTAAAGAGAAGTTGTGCTGTGAAGCTAATTTATGTTGTCTTATCACCTAAAATGAGTGTATTCTTAAAATACAGAAGTAAAATATTAATTTGGTATCTCTTAATACATTTCTACAGCTCATTCAAATCAAAAGTCAGCAGCTGGTTATCCAGACTACTATTGCAAATGGCAGGGTCTACCTTATTCAGAATGTAGCTGGGAAGATGGTGCTCTCATTGCCAAAAAGTTTCAGACACGCATTGATGAGTATTTTAGCAGAAATCAATCCAAAACCACTCCTTTTAAGGACTGCAAGGTGAGTATGTAATTGCAATGGATTTATAATAAGTTGTACTGGCTCTGGCTGTGATAAAGTTGGAATAGAATAGTTTAGTTGGAAGACGTCTACAAAGATGTAGGTCCTGCCTTGCTGGGAAACCTGTTTCAGTGTTTGACCAATCTCACAGTAAAGAAATTCTTCCTAACGTAGAAAAGGTACAATTGTTTGGTCTGTTGCTGAACAGTGCTTGCACAGTGTTCAGGTCTTCTTTGTTTTTCGCTGTGCCCTCCTTTCCCACTTCTCCACCCAGAAGCAGGCTAGGGGTGGGCAAGTGTTTGAAAGGGAACATACATAGTCAAGATGGAACAGGTGACCCAAACTGGTCAAAGAGTGGCATGTAATGTCATGCTCATCATTAAAACTGAGGGGAAAAAATCAGAAGTTCCATGGTGGCCATTGCTTGGAGACTTAATGGGTCTGTTGGTTGGAGGTCATGTGTGATTGGTTGTTTTTTTGTTGTAGTTGTTGTTGCTCTTTTATATTTATATTTCTTTTATATTTTGTTTTTTCTTTCCTTCACCAAGTAAACTGTCTTTGTCATGATCGACAATTTTTTTCTCACTTCTGCCATTTCAGTTTTCTCTGCCATCCTTGTTCAAACCAAACAACTGTATAGTGGTAAAAAAAAGAAAAAAGTGAAAGTCTCTTATGCATCAAGAGTATTTTACATATTACAAAATGTTCTTGAAGGTTGTTTGAGAACAGTAGTAATGATAGATACATAGCAATGTGTGTGTCAAACATCTACTACTAAGAATGGCTTTTCATAGTTATTAATCCCCTGCTTTTTTACTGGCATTCAAATGGCTTGTTTAGTATTTTAGTTTGTTTGAAAGGTAAACTTAGTGAACAGTGGGTTAACATAATTCCCATTGGTGAATTCAGATGACCAATCAAACTGATTTTAGCTTGCAAATTGATTTTTTTTTTTTTCAAATTACTCATTTTCACATGGCCTAGTGTTTGGTGGTGGATGAAGACGACTTGGTGACCCCACGGATGCCTACTGCTACATTTTCTATAGAAAGCCATTCTGGTAACTGCAGTCAGTAGTAAAACTGATGCTCAGTTTGCTTTCGACAGGTTCTAAAACAGAGACCAAGATTTGTTGCACTAAAGAAGCAGCCATCTTACATTGGAGGACAGGAAAGTTTGGAGTTAAGAGATTATCAGTTAAATGGATTGAATTGGCTTGCTCATTCGTGGTGCAAGTAAGTATAGTTTGTTTGTAAATTCTAAAGATTCATAAAAACTTCGTTATTTTTTTTTCTATATTTATTGAGGCTAGATGTCTTACTACAGTAAGCTGAAAGTAGAGTCCCGAAAGGACTGTTTTTGCTCAAAGAAATACTAAAGCTACTAAAGCTAATTACATGGTTGGTTTCAAAAAACAGTTAAGCTCTGCTGTTGTTTTGCTTTTACTTTCTGTGTGGGAGAAAGTCATATTTTTAAAAATCAATCGGAAAAAATAACTAAGACTACAAAACTGAAAGAATCAAAGCAAAATCTTCTGAAATGCCAACGTTAGTGTTACACTTATAAGATAGGCCCCTTAAGAATACTTCCAGGCTTTTTGTTAATTTTGTAAATTTAAGGAAATAGTATCTGCATAAACTTCTCAAGATGTATAGTTGCAAAATCTTGAAAACTTGTACAAGTAGTTTCTGTATTCAAGATAATAATGTCTTCTTGTCCATTCCCTTCCTCTCTCTTCATCCCCCTCTTCCTCATTCTTTTTTGTTTGTGTGTTTTTTGTTGTTTTTTTTAGAGGCAATAGTTGTATTCTTGCAGATGAAATGGGTCTGGGTAAAACAATACAAACAATTTCTTTTCTGAACTACCTGTTTCATGAACATCAACTGTATGGGCCTTTCCTGCTGGTTGTGCCACTTTCTACTTTGACATCTTGGCAAAGAGAGATTCAAACTTGGGCTCCTCAGATGAATGCTGTAGTTTACTTAGGAGATATAACCAGCAGAAATATGGTGAGTATTTCCCTTCATCGTTAGAAAAGGTTATTTGTAAACCACATTCATTTCATATTCCTGTCCTCCACTAATTTCCAATATTTTGGTTAGAAGTGAGTGAATAGTTGCTGAAACACTTAAGATGCAATTGAAAGGTCAGGTTATGATCCTATATAAATGTTCATGAAAGATTTCCATCCTTCTTAATAATAAACAGGATTAAAAATGTAGTCATTGAAAACAAATTGTCTTCTTCCATATAATTATGCGGATAAAATAAAAACTAATATGTATGCAAGCCAACCACAATCTTAATTTATTTTCTGAAAGGTTCTTGTTTTTTGTTTTTTTTTTCTTAATCTGTCTTCTCAATGTTAGTAATCTTATTTATTAAAGCAAAAACTGCTTTGTACAAATTCTCTGCTGTTTATTCAGAGGCTAACAAAGTGGTTTGGAGTGCTTAGCTTTGAAGTTCAGTCTTGTGGAAGTTCTGTTTGTGTTGTGCTTCTGTTTTGTGATCAGATTATTGAACATCTTTAAACATTTATATTGCTGTAGTGCTTATGTCTCATTGATTGATATGATTTTTTTTCTCTAGCTTATGTTTACTTAATTGTTTTTGTAGATAAGAACTCATGAATGGATGCATCCACAGACCAAACGACTAAAGTTTAACATACTTCTGACAACATATGAAATTCTGCTGAAGGATAAGGTAATTCCACTAGCTTTTTCAGGGAGATGAAACCATTTGTCCAGTGTAGAACTCTTGCTAGACTTGCACATGTTTGGGTTCTCAGTCATTAAATGGATGTGGAGTGTGATGGATTTTACTTTTGGACAGTGTATATTTTTCAAGCACTTCTTGCCTTTCTGTATGTGTGATGAGCCTTTTTCCATTTCATCAAGCAGGTAACGCTTCTAGTTTGCTTGAGCTTCTCATTACTGTAATGATCTCCTTCCATCAGGAGCTGTACTTTCCTTGTATCATCAAAGAGCTGAAAAAGAACCCAGCCCATTACCCAAACATCTTTGAAACAAAATTTTGAAATCCAAGACTTTTCTTCATTATTATGCATACAGTAGTGTATTACTACTGTGTCCAGGACAGTAGTACACAGAGTTATTGTTAGTCCTTCTAAGAGTATATGGAAATTTTTATAGGACAATGAGAAGAACATTTTGACTTGATTTGTTTGGGAAGAACAGGTCAATAGCTTCTGTGGTTGGTAGTTTTTTGTTTATTTGTTTGTTTGTTTTTTTCTGTTATGAAAATTAATGTGGATCAGACTGTGCTCCCTTTTTTCATCTTTTAACTTGATTTATACTTTCTTGGGATGTTTGCACATGCTTTCTTTGAACCTGGCTAATATAAAAGCAATGGTTAGTACTAAAGACATATACCCGTCCGTATTTTATTAAAATAATTAAAAAAAGAAAATGATGGTATTTATATCCTGGTTATAAGATGCGAGAAATTACGTACTATGTTTATCTGTGTAATGTTCACCTGTTTGTCCATTTCTTTAAGTCATTCCTTGGCGGTCTGAATTGGGCGTTCATAGGGGTTGACGAAGCTCATCGTTTAAAAAATGATGACTCTCTTCTGTACAAGACTTTAATAGACTTCAAGTCTAACCATCGACTTCTTATTACTGGAACTCCTCTGCAAAACTCCCTCAAAGAACTTTGGTCTTTGTTGCACTTCATCATGCCAGAAAAGTAAGGAAGAGTTTTGCATTGTTCTTGTAAATATTTTTGTTCAGTTTATTAATATGAAATAGTGTAGTGATTTGAGAATCAATAAAGGTAGACAATAATACTGTAAGATAGTTTAAATATTCTGTGCAATGTAGATGTATGGTCCTGTTGCTGGTCCTGTTGCTGAATAACCCCAGTAGTAGTTACTTTACCATTATAGTAGTCCACAAGAATGATGGATTGAGGTGTACTGGTAAGAGCCCAGAAAAAAAAAAAGGCTTACTCTTAACGTAAGAGGAAAATTGTATAGCTTTACTATGGGGAAATAGGATCAGTTTAGGGGTATCTTCTTGTCTGTGTTAGTACTGTTAATGAAAGCAAGTTTGTACCAAGCTGCCTGATACCCTGTATTTCAGTCAGGTGGCTATTTTTCCCATTTGTTTTAAATACAGTGAGCTTCCTGTATTGATCTGATTTTTTATTGACCTCTGTTTGTACCTAGGTTAAATGAGAGCTAGTGTTAGAACTCACATTCCTATCAGACATCTTGTAAATGCCAACCAATGTTCAATTGTCTTGCAATCAAGGCCACTGTGGTCTTTTATTTAGTAGTTTATTTTTAAATTTAATTCTGTAAAAGTGTTTGGGAAGTTCCATTCTTCTATTTACAGACAAAGTATTTGGAATTTCTTGAAAGATCAAAATTCAGAAATAGGTTGAATTAAACAGAGGAGGGGGAAGAAATCCATTTGGAATGTTTATACTTTTTTTTTTTTTGTAATTGTGTTAGCATTGTTCTTAAATACTACTTCTTTCAGTCATTCACTCTGTCACTATTTTACACTTATTTTCTTTTATATTGTAGATTTTCCTCCTGGGAAGATTTTGAAGAGGAGCATGGCAAAGGAAGAGAGTATGGTTATGCAAGTCTTCACAAAGAGCTTGAACCGTTTTTGCTGAGAAGAGTTAAAAAAGATGTAGAAAAGTCCTTACCTGCAAAAGTTGAGCAAATTCTGAGGATGGAAATGAGTGCACTGCAGAAACAATATTACAAGTAACAAATTTTTTTAAATTTCAATGTTTTAATGATATGTCTACATGTAAATTACTGGTTTAATATTTTTCATAGTGCAGTTTGAATTTGGGGCAAAAGAGTAAAAATCAAGCACCTTTTTAGGATTTCACAACAAGGAAGTTCTCTGAAGCAAAGGTTTATTGGTCTAATCTCTGTTTATTTTGCTTCTGTTGTTTGGCACATTTGTACATTTTTACTAGGAGCTGCTTTTTTTTTTTTTTTAGTTTATATTTTGAGAGCTTGTCTTGCCTCCACATCTGGTTATTTACACTGTATGTCTCACATCATAGGTGGATTTTAACAAGGAATTATAAAGCCCTCAGTAAAGGTTCAAAAGGCAGTACCTCTGGCTTTCTGAACATTATGATGGAACTCAAAAAATGTTGTAACCATTGCTACCTCATTAAGCCACCAGATGATAATGAATTCTATAATAAACAGGAGGCCTTACAGGTAATGTCATTTTGTTTTTAATTTGGGGAATTCATGTTTGTAATGTGCACACTGTAATTTTATAGTGTTCTAGCAATTTTTTAGTTATTAAAGTATTAGGAAAGAGCAAGATCTCTGAAAACATTTATCCTGGACTTTACAGGTAAGTGAATTGATTTTTGTTTCTTTATTGGAACTGAACACTAGACAGATCTCTACTAAATAAAATATCAATGATTTTTAATTGCAATCAAAACAAAAAAGAAATAGTTTGAAACAGGCTATGCATCTTCACACAAAATGAATTTCAGACCTATTTTAAACCCAGATAAAATAAAGCAGCTAAACAGAGGAATGTAAGGTAAATGGAAATGCAGGTGACTGGCAGTGGTACACCAGCAATCTGTATGACAGCATAAAGCAATCTGCAGAATGTTTTTAAGCTTTTTGTATAACCAGATATGCCTGCAAACAACCAAACTGAAAGGAAATAAAAGTAATGATCATTGAAATCTGTCTGATTTTTTTGGTGTTGTTGTTCCAGATGAAAACAATTATCATTACTACCAGAGATGGGCTGTAATTTTTGTTTTTAGTAAATGTTAACTAATATTTGTACCAAAACTGCTCAGAAGCACAACAGATTAAAAAAAAAATTATCAATGATGCGATTTATATCAACATAACTTTTTCTAAAGATTTTTTTCCTGTAAGCCTTGAAGTTGATAACTTAAACATTTCCCCCAAAAATACTAGTTTGTGCAGTGACAATTGTGATTGCAAGCTATTTTGTAATATGAAACCTTTTTTAAAGCTAAAGGAAGTGTCATTTATAACTTGGCACACTCTACAGCTACCTCATACAAAATTAAATCCCTTATAACTGCTCAAACATTATTTCTATTAATTGCAGACTTTTAACAATTACTTCTTTGGTCCACTTTAAGAAGTTTTTTTAGCTCTTAATTATGAATGAACACATTCTCCAAAATTCTTTCTCAACCTAAAGAGGCCTAATGTTTGAAACGTTAAATTCTGCATTTGCTTTCTGTTCTAGTTATTCCGAAAAGAACCAAGAAGTCTTGATATTGTAACCCACCTAAAGTCTGTTAGGCACCACAAACAACAGTCCTATCATGCATATTTTAAAGTATGTATGTTATAAGGAATGACGAATGTTTTTGTTTTTCTCCCACATCAGTAGACAGGAAGACAAACCTTAAAAGAATGTCTGACCACCTGCAGCACTTACTAGTATCGAGGTGAACTGTTTTTGTAATACATATTTCTTCTTTTGATAGCATTTAATACGTAGCAGCGGGAAACTAATCCTTCTTGACAAGCTACTGATTCGTCTGAGAGAACGTGGCAACAGAGTTCTGATTTTCTCTCAGATGGTGAGGATGCTGGACATCCTAGCAGAGTACCTAAAGTATCGTCAGTTTCCCTTCCAGGTAACAAGCCTAGTAGTCTTGATCCTGAATTTAAGAAAAATCTTTTCTTTACTCTGAGGGTGACAGAGCAGTGGAGCAAGTTGTCCAGAGGTTGTGAAATCTCCATTTGCCATGATAATTAAAAGCCAAGTGGACATGATCCTGGGTAACCTGCTCTAGTGGACCCTGTCTGAGCAGAGGTGTTAGACAAGATGACCTCCAGTGGTCCTTGCCAACCTCAGCCTCTCTGCGATTATCTGATCTTTACCACTTTACTTAATAAAAGAGTGTCCTTGAATTAAAAAGATGATGTGAAGCATTAACATTCGTTTTTTTCCTTCACATTAGTGTTTTGGCTGTTGAGAATTCAAGTTGCTCTGATGAGAATATAGCATAAGAATTACTTTTAAACTGTAGTATTCAATCTCTTTAGAGACTTGATGGATCAATAAAAGGGGAATTGAGGAAACAAGCACTGGATCATTTTAACGCAGAAGGATCAGAGGTATGGTATTTTTTTTCCTATTTTATATTTTCCCAAGAAATATCAGAAGCGTTCTGTAAAAATGAATGTTGAGAAAAATGAGAAATGCATCAATAAGTTTGAAAATCCATTGTTCTTGGCTAGAGTGTAGGGTTTACATCTACTTTTTTAGATTTTAGATTTAATGCAAAGCACAGAACTACGTTGTGTGTCTTTATTTCATGAACAATGAAAACCTGATTTCTGGCGATTCTTTGTGTGACTTGTGAATTTATAAGTGTCTCTGTTACAGCTTTTTTTTTTTTTTTTTTAAGCTTAGAGGATTTATAGCTTATATAACATTCCTAATATACAAGCTGTTCCATCTGATCAAGTTAAATCTTTCTCCTTTTTTGGGGCACAGGGAGTGATTGTTTTTTCTTGGTAATAGGATTGCATTTCTCAGTTGCTGCTGAGCTTCTGTTTCTGCTACAATTGAAGAGGAGGACTTAACTCCTTGAAATAAACTTCAGATATATCTTAAATACAGAAGTTAATTCTGTTTTAAATCCCTAGTATAGATATCATTGCCTTTTTCTGAAAGCTTTGCAGTTATACCGTACAGTTTTTGAGGAACCTAAACTTCACACGGTATTTAACAGTGAAGGCAAACTTCACATTTGTGCAGCAACCAAATTATGTTCTCTGCTTTATCTTCTATTTCTTTCCTAAAAGTTTGTAACGTTTCATATATTTTTGGCCATTAATGAGCAAAGATCTTCATGGAAATATTTTACATAATTCCCAGGACTCATTCCTGAGAGTCATGGTTTGCTGTTTTCTGTCACTATACTAATTTCTTTTTCCTATTTTACTTTCTCTCGAATTTCATATGTTGTTTTATTGCATGTCTCAAGCTTGTTTATAAATATATTGAACAGCAGTGACCCTTCAGGAAGAATTCTGCCTCCTGTTTCTTAATTTAACTGGTCTTATGTAGTCTCAATGTCTCCCCTAGTATGCCATGGCTGATTAGTTTTCTTAAGTGGGTAGGTGAAGGGAAACTGTATTTTTGTTACATACAAGGCTTTAACAGCAGAGTTACATACTTTTGTCCAGTCTTCTATTCGACTGGGTTTTTTGGTTGACATCTAGGATGCTACAGCCTTTAAACCACAAAGGAATGAGCATCAATGTCTATTGCAAATAGTTATCAATGTTAGCTTTATACACAAAGAAACTTTCCCTATAGAACGATTACAGAATTGACAGTGTATGACTCTAATGTGTGCCACAGAATGCATAAATGTCACAGTTGTTCATTTAAGAATATCAGAACTACTAAATACAAAACGATTTCATTTTATGATTTCAGGACTTTTGCTTTTTACTGTCTACCAGAGCTGGAGGATTAGGTATAAACTTGGCATCTGCTGACACTGTAGTTATATTTGATTCTGACTGGAATCCACAGAATGATCTGCAAGCACAAGCTAGAGCTCATAGGATTGGACAGAAGAAACAGGTACATTCAGCTGTAAGCTCCAAACCTGAGGGACAGTTCCCTACAGTAGCTGTCAACTGTCTGGGCCATTCCAGTATTCGTGTATTTTGAGAATAATTAGTACTTGGCTGGGTGTGCTAAAAATGTTAATAATGCTCTTTTTTTTTTTTTTTAATTTTTAAATCTCCTTAAATGGAGACATAATATGGCAGCTGTGGTATATGTATGGGGAGGGAGAAGAGTTGTGGGCTTGTCTGTCCCACCTTCACTGGCATCATGTCATTCTGGAAAATAACTCCATCAGCTACATTCCCATTACTTAAGTATTTCGTAGTTCTCTTTGGGTTTCTTTTTTACTTGTGGTAATAATCAGAAATACAAGAGTTTTGCTTGTGGCAATGCTTGTGGCTAATCACTGAAGCTTAAAAAAGACAAGTATTAAGAATTTATTTCTCTATTTTTAAACTGCTTATGTAAGACCATAGTAAGAAGTTTGAACTAGTATTTCATAAAATAAGTAAAATTCAGATGATGTGTAGACAAGACTGACAATTCTCCTTCTTGTTGCTCACTTATTTAAATACATCAAAAATTTACATTTAAAATACAGGTTAATATTTATCGTCTAGTCACAAAAGGATCAGTAGAAGAAGATATTCTTGAAAGAGCCAAGAAGAAGATGGTGTTAGATCATCTAGTAATTCAGAGAATGGACACTACAGGAAAAACTGTACTACATACAGGTTCTACTCCTTCAAGGTATATTTTTATTATCTTACACGTCAATTTGTATTTAATTATATTTGACAGGTAAGTAAAATTGTCAGTAAGTTCACTTTGTTAATGAAAGGCAAACCAAGGTTAAATAAATAAAAACTGCAAAGTGTTTTGTCTTTGTAGATTTTTGTTTCTATATCAAATTTTAATTGACAGTAAAAAGAAAGCTTAACTGGCTCCTGGTTACAGAGAATTGTTTCAGTCTAGTAAAATAAAATGTTTTTCCTGAAACATCCTGTATTTCAGCTCAACACCTTTTAATAAAGAAGAATTATCAGCAATTTTAAAGTTTGGTGCAGAGGAACTTTTTAAAGAACCTGAAGGGGAAGAACAGGAGCCCCAGGTAAGTAATGCTTCTAGACTTGAAAAATAAAACAACCCAAAGTATGTATGAATTATTTCATTATAAAGCTAAATTCAATCTTTTTCAGGAAATGGATATAGATGAAATCTTGAAGAGGGCTGAAACTCGGGAAAATGAGCCAGGTCCATTAACTGTAGGAGATGAGTTGCTTTCACAGTTCAAGGTATTGCTTTGTCATCTCCCTCCTGTCATAATTACTTTCCCTTATTAAAAACTTCTATTTTTCTTTTATGTACCTATCTCCTTCATTCTTATAAAAGAGATGCCACAATAAGTTAACTCTCTCTTTCTAATAATTTTCATTATACCCTCAGTACAAACATTTAATAATATTTATAATGTATTTTACTAATAAAATAAGAGATATTTATGAACGTGTTAATGAGGAGAGGTTTGGGTACTGTTGCATTAATGCCTTTAATGTTAAGCAGCTGTGGTACTTCTGAACACAAAACATAATGTCTGGATTTCTTAATTGATGACTTTTAGAAATTGCTTTCAGCACAGAAGTAAACTTGAATGACAGATCTTTTAAGTGTCACCAGCTAGACATATTGTAATGTGGGTGATTTTTTTTTTTAATTTGAAATATATAGTATGATAAGTGTTTAGATCAGTAGGCTATTAAATTACTATTCTGCTGATGGTTCATGTACAATCTTTTTTAATTCCTACGGTGTACTGTTTGGATAGTTTTGCATTACTACAGTCTCAAATGAACTGAGGCATTCAAATGTCATTAGACTTATTCTGAAGGAAGCTAACTATAATATAGCTACTGGGGATGTGTTTTGTTGTGATCTACATTAGCTTTAAAAAGAAGAAGAATTTTCATCTTTTCTGAGCCTATATTGCATGGAGTACAACTGTATCATAAATGAGCGAAAATATTTTCATTAGAGACAGTGTTTCTTGAAACATGTACGTATAGATTTTATGTGTATTATAAAGCAGTAATAAATACAAATGCATGAAATATATAGATGCATAAAATATGCCATCAAGAACTTAGGATTCATAAAATATCTTTTGCTAAGTTTTGCTCAAGTAAAGTCATTTATTTAAGTGATGAAAATACATACGTTCTGATGTATAAGGTGGCCAACTTTTCCAATATGGATGAAGATGATATTGAGTTGGAACCAGAAAGAAACTCAAGAAACTGGGAAGAAATCATCCCAGAAGTCCAGAGGCGAAGAATAGAAGAGGAGGAAAGACAAAAAGAACTTGAAGAAATATATATGCTCCCAAGGATGAGAAACTGTGCAAAACAGGTACCTCTGGGTTTTAACTGACTTGTATATTTGTTTTGTCTTTTTATTTTTATTTTTGCATTTTTTTTTCCTTCTCTGAATTCATATTTTTGACAGGCTAGGTAAAAGTTTATTTTGTTTGTGTTAATATGTAGTTCTGAACTGTTTATTCTGAAATTCCAGATCAGCTTTAATGGAAGTGAAGGAAGACGCAGTAGGAGCAGAAGATATTCTGGATCTGATAGTGACTCCATCACGGAAAGAAAACGTCCAAAAAAGCGTGGAAGACCACGAACTATTCCTCGAGAAAATATTAAAGGATTTAGTGATGCAGAGATCAGGCGGTAAGATATGGGGTGATGTGCATGTTTAAAGGGGCAAAACAGTTGGTTTTTTTAAATCATTATAGAGTTCAAAAATACTAAAGACAGTCTATTTTTGTGAAATTATTTGAATTTTTTCTTTCTATTTAATGTTTTACCTTGAAAAGGTACAAAAGCAGTTTTTGTACTTTCTGGTGTTGACATAGTTGAACTGTTATGGCCAGAATTTGAATCCATTTTGGTAAGGGATAAAATTAGCTTGGAAAATGATTCTTGATTGTTTTTTACTTTATTATTATTACTCTAAATTCCTGCATCCCCTGAGGACAGTGATTTCAAAAAAGATTTGATAACAGTGGGTGAACTTTTTTTTTAACATATGAAAAATAGTTTACTTCCCATGATTCTGTGTGAACGTTACAGAAAGAACATGTACAGCTTTTTGGTGATAACTACAAAAAAAGTCGAGTGGGTTTTGTTTTGTTTTAAGCTTCTTGAAACTGTAGTTGAATTAATTTCATAAGGTGTCTTTTTAAGCTAAAAAATACAAAATCCCATTTGAGAAGTGTATCTTGAACAGTTGGTTTAATAAATCTGGTGCTAAAGTATTTTTTGGCAGGAAGAAGAACTGCCTTTGCTTTGCCTTTGTGTCTCTGTGAAATGTTACTCTGCTTCCGAAATTTAGGTGTTCACATTTCTCTAAAATATTTTAAATCTTTCAAAATACTTTTTATTATAATAATAATCCTTAATAATCCTTTAAAGATTCTTGTTGCCTTTCTGTTTCATCTAACAAAGTGGATTGCTTATTCTTTCAAGTGTATTCACATGCTTGCACTAGCAACTTGAATCTTTGATTGTTATGGAAATTTCTTTTTTTCCCTTTATTTTTATTTAATTCCCTCTTTATCCTGCTATTTCTCATTTCTTTCCATCAGTTATTTATCCCAAAAGCAGTAACATTCCTTTATCTTCCATGTTGTATTTTCTGAAATCTTAAAATCACCTGTATTGTTTCAGATTGCTCCTTATGTTATGCTCAGATATAACATAATGTCTGAATTCTCTATTTACAAATTTCCATTTTATTTTTGATTAAACACATCTAGTTGCTGAATTTTGTCATGTGAAAGTAAAGGAAATGTTTTGTTTTTGTTTTTAATAAAAAATAAATTGTACCTTCTATAGTTTTATTTATATTTGTTCTTAAACCAAATAGAGCTATGACTATGTGCAGGTTATCTTGATATATATCAAGCTATGGGTTTTAAAATATTGGTAGGATTTCAGTACAATTCTTTATGGACAATTCAAGTAATTAAAAACTAATGTAGTTAGTTAAGCATACATTTAAAGTGCAAAATTATTTTCTGTTATTAGGTTTATCAAGAGTTACAAGAAATTCGGTGGCCCTCTTGAAAGGTAAACTTATAATTGTGTAGCAACTTTAAACCTTGTTTTCATAAAAATTAGAACAATATAACAAGAAACCTTAGACTAGAGAGAAAATAATATGCTTGGTCTTTTAACTTGACTGTAACGTGGCTCTGGGTTAGCATCAAGAAACCTTTCAGTTTTGCTGGACTGCTTGTTATTTTCTTTATATTTTACCTATTGTCTTGTTTAATCTGCATTGGTGATAGGCATGCTGTTGTCTTGTTTGATAGCCTGTTGAAAGACCATCAGTTTATCCACTGTGACTGCTATCTGCTAACTGTTCAAGTTACTTTTGCTATTTCATTTTTAAGATATGGAATAAGGCAAAAAGCTTAAGAAAAACTTAACATCCTTATTTTCCTTGAAAATATGTATATTCTATATGATCATGTCGTATGTAATGGTTCCTTTTCTTTTCTTTCTTTTTTTTAAAAAAAAAGTACTACAATCTATCTCAAAACTGTAGAGTTAGGGCCCTTTATAGTAATTGTTATATTGTCCTCTGATATCTGAATTTCTTTTATTTTTTCCTTTTTGTAATTACTATATTCTTTTACTTAACTGTTTTTTAACCACCTGGGTAACAAGTGCAGGTGACTGATAACTTAGATGATCATTTTTCTAGTTTCAAAATCTGAAGGAGTCATTTGCAATTGCTAAACTTGCAGACCTATAGAAATGTATGGGTTTTTTTTGTATTACAGGTTAGATGCTGTAGCTAGGGATGCTGAGCTAGTTGATAAATCTGAAACAGACCTTAGACGTTTGGGAGAGCTTGTGCATAATGGATGCATTAAGGCTTTAAAGGACAATTCATGTGGACAAGAAAGAGCAGGTACAGTGTGTTTGGAGGTGTTTGTGTGTGTGAGGGGGAATAAAAAGTGTTAAGAAATCTGAATTATTTTTGCACTCTGATCATAATAGGAAACAATTCTTAGGGGAAAAAACAAATGTTATCATTCTGGGTGATTTTGAAAAAGGGTTATACTAAGACAACAACTTCTTTTCCTTTTTTTTTTTTTAATTGTCACTGCAGAGTGCAGTTTGTTTTTGCATTACTGTGAAATTTAAAAATTATCTGTTACTATCTGAAAGACCTTGAGATTATGGAGCTTAATTAGACCATTATGTTAAGGAAAAGTCTCATAGTATAGCTATAGCAGTGAACTTGCTTGTTTTCTTTGTTTTTTATAAGATACATGTAACAGCTAACATTTTAATACTTTGATCATTTATTTTAAGGAGGTAGACTTGGGAAAGTTAAAGGCCCAACATTTCGAATCTCAGGAGTGCAGGTGAATGCAAAGCTAGTCATCTCTCATGAAGAAGAGTTGGCACCATTGCACAAATCCATTCCTTCGGATCCAGAAGAAAGGAAAAGGTATTTTTTTTCCTGAAGGAAGTTATAATTTAGAAAATGGTTCAGGCTTTATTTGCTTTATTCAGAAAACCTGGACTCAGAGGAAACTGTCACAGCATTGTCCCTCCATTCTCTGTAAGGACTGGCAGCAGCAAACTGCTCCAAATTTGTTTTTCATTATTTCTTCCTCCTTCAGGGAAGGAAGAGGTCAGTATCAGCTTTGGCTTCTGAACTGTACTCACTGCGTTCAGTTACTCATAGTACTACATCCAGACTAAAAGTCAGGCTTGCTGATGAGCTGTTCCATGTGTCATATCTGCTTGAGGGAAAGCAGTATATGTTGAACTGCAGTAGATGGTAACTGTTGGTGGTAGTTACCACCCTCTGAACTTCTTTTCCTTGTGTACCACAATCTTTACACTATCTGCATATTCAGTTAGCAGTTTCATTTGGATGATGTTTTATACAGAAGTATAAAACAAGAGAACTTCACAATTAGCCAACTCTGTGACACCACCCAGGACCACAGACAGATGTCTTTTGTCTATCATGATCAATATAATCTTGATCAGCTTTAAAACATATTTCAGTGTTGATTTCAACAAATATTTTCTGGAAATGTTAAGAAAGTATAGTGGTAGGTACTTGGATTACTTTCCTAAATATAATAGCATCGTAGTGATGTAACTAGATGTGCGTTTTCTATTCTTAGTAAGTCAGCATCCTCTTTCCTAAGCTTCAGAAATAAAAATCTCCTATTTGTCGTTGTGATTTATTTCTGTTAGATATGTAATCCCATGCCATACCAAGGCTGCTCATTTTGATATAGACTGGGGTAAAGAAGATGATTCCAATCTGTTAGTAGGCATCTATGAATATGGCTATGGCAGCTGGGAAATGATAAAAATGGATCCTGATCTCAGTTTGACACAGAAGGTATGTCATCTACAATGTTTTATCAAGGACTTTTTTTGTTTAGATAATAATGCTAGTGACAGTTACTGAAAGAGCATATTTTATGATAAGTGAAATTGCAGAGATTTTACATACCTGTAGTACTTCCACATATCTATCCTTTGTGTGGTGTGCCATTAGATTTGGAGTCTTCAGCTGAAGTCTGCCTTCTTATGGTCAGTTATGCTTCCCTATTTCTGTGAGCCTCTGTCGTTTGAATTCTTTCTTTTCTGTCTTTTGCTTCCCTATTTTAGATGTTTGAGATGAGGTTTTTTTGTTCTTGAGTTTTTTGAAGGGAGTTTTTTCTAGGGATTTGTCTTAGTTTCTCCACCACCACTTAATCCCAAGGTTCTTCAGTTGATGGACAATCATGACATGAAAATAGCTGTACTGATCAGACTGAAGTACTGCAATAGCTGATTAGCAATAGTGAGCAACACATTTAGGAAAAAGCTAGGATGAGGCAAACTTCGTGACAGTGTGAACAACCTGTAGCTTTGAGATTTAAGGAGGCAGGGTTTTGTCCAAATTTGTTTAGTAATGATTTATACTTCTGCCTTCAATTCATTTTCTGTTTTATTAAACCACCCATTTGTACTTCTGGCATCTGCAATATACTGTAATAATGAGTTCTTCATTTAGAGGATGCATGAGGCAGAACTGGGAGTTCTGTGGATGACTGGTAGAGGAGCCCAGAATGAACTGTCAGAGTGGAAACAGAAATCTGAGTCTAGTTTGTTCTAAATTTTGTGAGGCAATTTCCAAGATGTAGCATTTGCTATTTTTAGAAAAATGAAAACATAAGAAATTCTCCATTGCTTTCAAGCATGCTGGTATATTTGCTAGATACAGTTGAAGTGGAAATCCACCTTCTTTTATGAAACTTTTTCTGTTCTGAGTGCTCTAGGCTAATAAATGAAATCTGATTTTTGAAATCTGATAATGCGTACTCATAGTTCCTACTACCAACATTCTCCTCAGATTTTACCTGATGATCCAGATAAGAAACCCCAGGCAAAGCAGTTACAGACTCGTGCAGACTACCTCATAAAATTACTGAATAAAGACCTTGCAAGAAAGGAAGCACAAAGGCTTGCTGGTGCAGTAAGTAAAATTTGGCATTCAGTAGCAAGATAAAATAAAATTCTTTTGGTGTTAGATCCTTTTCCTTTTTTTGTTCTCCTTTTTCACATTGTGCAGTACTGGTAATCATACTACATGAGATGAACTTAAGAAATGAATTGCAAATATCACATTGTATTAATCTCTCTTATTTAGCATTCTCTCTTATTAGTATTCTCTACTGTTGCACTGTGCTTGCTCCAGTCCTGAGAACAGTGGTGGTCATTACTGTCAATAAATAAAATGAAATCTATTTGATATAAAAACAAATCTTTTTCTGCAACTCTGGTGAGGAGATGCTTGCCAATTGCTGTATTAAAGGTACTAATTTGCGTTCAGGGCAATTCAAAGAGGAGGAAAACAAGAACTAAGAAGAATAAGTTGATAAAGGCTTCAAAAATAAAAGAAGAAATAAAAAGTGATTCATCGCCACAGCCCTCAGAAAAATCTGATGAAGATGATGATGAGGAGGATAATAAGGTAAATATCTTTCATATAGTGAGGATGACTGCTAGAAATTTCTATTTTATTTTCTGTTTGACCTAGTAAAATTGACGCACCTGAATGGCATCTTCTTCATGTGGTTGTTACTGTTAATATTCCATCAGCACAATTGCATGGACTATCTGTTGTAATTTGGTGATAACCCAGTAGCTGAGGAATTATGAGTAGTTTTCCAAATTTTATTATTAAATAATGTTGTAGTGTAATTAAAAGTATCATTGATCAATTTCAATGTTATTTAAAGACTTCAGCATTGTATCTGTTAGAAATGTAAACCTAATACAACATACAAATATGGAATGTTTCTGGCTAGCGTGTTGCTACAGTAGTAGCAACTGGTTCTTCAGGTATGTTTTAGTTCAGGACCAGCAGAAAAAAAAAAAAGTCAAACCCAATTAGAAGGAGCAGCATGAATAAATGATGTTTCAAGATGTGCAAGTGAAAATTTCTGCATGTCATGACTTTAATTATGCAAAAAGACTACTTAACCTCATTATGTTGTGTTACTTCTGAAGTATTCTGTTAGGCCTCTGTTTTTGTTGGATCTATTTCTTATATCTATTACACAGCAGAAACCACTAGAGAGAACAACATAACATTTAGGGTTAAATACCTAATTTTATAATTTTGAAATAGTTTAAATAAGTAAGTGCAAATCTGTAAGTATCATTAAAATCATTCCTACTTGGTTTAATATAAACCAAAATATGTAAGTGTCTTTCATAATCATTTAAAACTATTTCAGGCCATTGTAATTGTCAACTTTTTCTGTAAAGATAAAACACTAATTGAAATACACTAATTGAAATACATAGTTGAAATAGATTAAGTCTGAGAACTATGATGCAGTTTACAGAAAAGTTAAGAAAAAAAAAAAGTAGTAAGTTTTAACTGGAGCCTTCCTATATGTTATAAGTATATAACATAATAAGTTATAAGCATAAATATAAAGTCGTACCAATAAAAAAACAAATAAATAACAAAAAACTAACCTTTCTTTGTAGACTGGCTTATTTTGTAGATACGATAACTTGAATGATTTGTTTGGAATGTAAGACTGAGAAGTGTTTTCATAGTTCCCAGTGAATTGATAATTCGCAACTGAATGATAAAACAACATAAATTAAGTCTTCAGACTACTTAAAAAAAAAAAAGAAAAAAAAAGTGTCAGACTTCGTCTTCGTTCAAAACAGAAGACACTGCCAGTCTGTTGATTGATTGTTCTGTTTGGGAGAGTGCCTAGAATGCTTTTGTGTATTTAATAATGGTTATGCATTACTTGAATACTTTTGGGCAGAGACAAATAATTTCACCTCTGAAGGGAAAAAAAAAAAAAAAGACTAGATCCCAAAATAGGCTTTAGACACCCAAGTGATTGGCTCTAACTACTTAACTGCCAGAGTGCTAATAACTTGATACCTAATCTAAGTAATTTATTGTAATTCATGTACTAGATGTCTTTACATCTGCTTTTTTGCAACTTGTCCAAGATATCTTTTAAATTGATTAAAAGATGATGATGATTCTTTTGCTTGTGTGATATTACTTTTGTTACTTAATAGTATTTTTCTGTCTGAAAGGATATCAGTTTCCAACTCTGACCTCATTAACAAATATTACAAACGCTTGATGTATTTTTCGTCATCAAATAATTAAATGGGCTTCTATTAGACAGTCTGTAAGTAAGGCTTTTTATTTGAGCATAGTAAAAAGAACAGCTCCAAAAGAATGGAAGTTGGGACTCTCTTGCCTTCTTCTGTGAACGTTTAATGTGGGATCAGTAAAAAGTTACTGAGACAAAGCTAACTAGAGCAGAGGTCTTCTGACATCTGTATCACTTGAGTGTCCTGAACAATCAGCTCAGTTTTCAAGACATACTTCCTTAGTGACTTTAGTGCTTTAGAGCTTTTTACAGGGACAGACTTCTTTTGGCATATAGAAATTAAAGTGACTTAATTTCTCACTCCCTTCTTATCACTGCCAAATCAGTACTTGTTTTGTGTCACATCAAGAAAATGAGTAAATAGCCCTCATTTTTCTTTACAACTATATCCATTTCTATTTGATAGATGTTAAATCCATGTAAAAAAAAAAAAAAAAAAGAAATGCACAGATAAAAAGTATGTTTTAATCTTATGGTTGCGAAACTTGTATAGCTAGAAACTCAGTTTGATGTGACATATATGCTTGCATATTGCAGGATGAGATTGTTTCAGTGAAACATCTACATAAAAAAATAAAAGCAGAAAAAGAAAATGAAGAAAAGCCTGAGCCAGATATTGGTATAAAGAAGGAAGCTGAAGAAAAAAGAGAGACAAAAGAAAAGGAAAATAAGAGGGATTTGAAAAGGGAGAAAAAAGAAAAAGAGGATAAGAAAGAATTAAAAGAAAAAGATATTAAAGAAAAGAGAGAAAACAAAGTAAAAGAATCCACACAGAAAGAAAAAGAAGTAAAGGAAGAGAAGGTAACTAGGTTTATTTATCTTATACAGCATCAGAAAAGGCCACTAGGTTTTTGTGAATGATTTTGAATTGAAAAGGTATTTTGGATCTAATCAGTTGTCATTTCATTGAAATCTTTTACATCATTTGAAGTTACATTTTTACCACTTGCAACCATGAAGACAGGCATATGAAATGGGGAATTACTTCCTTAATTATATGTATCTTCATTGGATTGTGAGTATGCATGGGTACAAGAAAAGAAACTTACTCCTTTTCCATTCTCCTTTTCCATCCCACAGAGAAAGTAAAATGTACCATCATAGTTTTCCTTCCTATTATTGAAGAGTATGCAAGAGTTATGGTTATTGTCATACATTACAAGATAATTTCAGACCCAAAATATACTCAAATATTTTCATATTTTGTTCTTAGGTAAATGAAATCAAATCAGAAAATAAAGAAAAAAATAAAAAAATTCCATTGTTGGATACTCCAGTTCACATTACTGCCACGAGTGAACCAGTTCCTATATCAGAAGAATCTGAAGAACTAGATCAGAAGACGTTTAGTGTGGTAAGTCCCTTTTTGATAACTTGATTTACAAGTTTACACTTGATATTTTAAAAAATGGAAGTTTCTGATTCTTTATTCATTATTACGCACAGTACCAGACAATCTCTTGCTAGTAAAGTCTTAGATCAATGGATGATATTGATACTATTCTGAAGTTATTTTTGTCTTCAAGCCAGCAGTTTTATTCTGTTGTTTGTTGCAGGTATGCAGTATAGTAAGAAAACTTACCTAGCAGTCTGTATGCTAAATAGATTTTAAATATACTCTGTAAAGATCTATCCTCAACAAAAACTTATGTATACTGCTTCAAGAGCAGAATACATAATGCAATTGCTGGAGTCTCTGGCTTCACCTTATCATAAATGCTTTTCCTCTTAGTAAGATAAAAAGAGAAATTAAGTTTCAGTACTTCCCTCCTGCGGTATCACAGACATAAATTATTAGACACAGGAAGGAACAAATTCTAAAGCCTTTAGAAATACCTGGCTGGAGTAATCTCTTTGACACCAAAAGAATTTCGGATAAATTACTACTTCTGTCTAAAAGCAGAATCAATATTAGAGAAAAAAAAGAGGTATGTACACACAATATATGTAGAGTTGTATAGGTCAACTGCAGCCTTTGGTAAGCCTGAAAGGTACCAATGAGTTCTTCTGAGCAGTCGTGAGCTTTTCTTCTGTGTGTTTTATCATACAGATTTCAACGGTTGTCTGTTTCTGCTGGTCAGGTTTAGTGGATTTATTGTGGTGCTGGCTGTGACACGCAAATTAGATTCTCATGAGTATGTCCTTGACTCATCTTTGTATATTTTTAAACTAAACATTCCAAGTGACTTATCTGTGATCCCCAGGATGGGCCTCCAGTGACTCAGGTGGATGTGTGGATAGCTTTGTGACTGGAAGTCATTTGATTTCTCTGTACACTTACATTTTTCTGATCACTTCTAGGTTTAAGCAGTGAGCTCTGCAAGCTATCTAATTTAAGCTGTGGCTAAGTCAATATGTATTGCAGCTGATTAATTGCTTAGTGTCATGAACTAGCAATGGAACTCTCTTCCTTGAACTCTTTGGGGATGGGGCATCATAACTTCTCTGTTCTCAAGGAACAGCCTCTTTGATTTTTCTCCATAGATGTTGACACATTGTTTGTGGTATTCTTCAATGTGTTCCCCTCACCCTATGAGCAAGGTCTTGTGTTTTGTTTTGCTTGTAACAATGCTGTCTTGCCTGTATAAATATCACAGTAATGGGTGGGGTCGTGTTCTAATTTTTTTTTAATTTATATATATACATATATATATACACATATATATATTCTGCATTTTACAGTGCAAAGAAAGAATGAGGCCTGTCAAAGCAGCATTGAAACAGCTGGATAGACCAGAGAAGGGCCTTTCTGAAAGGGAGCAGCTGGAACATACTAGACAGTGTCTAATCAAAATTGGGGATCACATTACTGAATGCCTAAAGGAGTACACAAATCCAGAACAAATTAAACAGTGGAGGAAGTAAGTTTTTCTGCATGAATTTTTGTTTTGTAAAAGGAAAATCTTTAATTACTTGTATTAAGGATAATAGTTTTTGATTATTTCTCTTGTTTCTTACCCTCTTTTTCTTGTATTTTTCTGCTGTCTTAAGTAAGGGTTATACAAGTTGATTATAAATGGTTCTGGCTTTTAATAGATTGACTTCTTCATACTGTATAGCAATGCATTTTATCCAGTAGGTGGAGTAATCTCACTTCTTACAACCCAAAGTAAACACTAGATAACTTCTACTTAGTGTTAAATATTTAATGGGAAAGAGTTCTTATCTTTAAGGATCTGTTTTTTCAGCTTTGAGGATTTTTTTTTAATTTATGCTAAAAATAGGCAATTCAAATGTGTCTGCTGAACTTTGATTTTTATTTGTAGAATATTTAATTATTTTTAAAATATACTCTAATAATATATGACATAAAATTATTTATAATAACATACTCAGACGTGTTTCAAAACAGAGTTCTTAAATGTCTTTATCCATCATTATATTACACTTAAAAGTAACTGAAATTGCATTAAGAATCTATCGTAATGTGCACTTAAGTCTTGAAAATACATCCTACAACTTGGGCTGAAAATATATACTACACTTCCATATGCAAGTCAGTTAAGCATTATAATTTCCTTACAGACTGTTGTTAGTGTAGAATGCTTAAGCAAGTAAAAACAGCTGTACTTCAAAATTTTTAAAGGTGGTCTGAAATATAAAAACAAGACCCGTCTAACACCTCAGTAAATGTTATTTTTCTTTAAGTGGAAATACATAATAGGGCTAGTATTCATAATAATACTACAGTACCATTTGGCGATTGTTAAAATAAGACTTAAGTAGTCAGAGTGAAGGATCAGAGTGATGCTTCCGGAGCCTGAAAAATTCAGATGTTACTGGATTGTAGCATTTGGTAGTCTGATAGAATTTTAGACTTCAGTTTAGTTATCTGTAATCATAGAAACAAACATTTTCTTTAGGGTTTTGGCATCTATACTTGACCTAGTGTTTGTTCTTCTTTGTTCCTGCATAGGACAGATTAGGCTTGAAGTTACAGCCATGCCACTTCTGTCATTTCTTCAGATTGATTTGTTTTCAAATCTTTGACCAGGATTTGGAATTGTGGATGAATTCTCTGATATTTCCAGGAAATAAGTCTTGTAGGTCAAATGTCTTCCCCTGCAGGAAACTTCAATTTTGGAAGAAGTTTTACTTACTGTACTTTACTTGTATTTTTAGTTACTGGGTAGCAAATATTGAAAATTTCTGTTAGATTTCTAACAATCTTTCAAAAGGCATGCATAAACTGAAAGCAACATTTCTAAGCATTTCCACAAATCATTGCATTAATGAAATTGATAATAATACTACTGTTCATGCACTACGAACTCTAAAGTAATGATGATAAATAATGCAAAGTGTCAAATTGTTACAGTAATTAATTTGTCAGACATTTGATGTACAGCTAAATGTTTGCTGTGCAGCTAGGCACTAGTCTGTGACAGGTTTTACAGTGTTTCTTTTTACTGAGGTTGTTGAATTAATTTCAATTAAATCTATGCTGTTTTGTGTCATACAAAAAAAAAAAGAATATATGTAAGAACTACAACATCTCTTTTCTTCTTCCTCAGAAATTTGTGGATTTTTGTCTCTAAGTTTACAGAATTTGATGCCAGAAAGTTGCACAAACTGTATAAGCATGCAATCAAAAAGCGCCAAGAGTCTCAGGTAATATTTTAAGACCCTCTCTAAATATAAAAATGTTCAAGTGTTATAACTCGTTTAGATTTAAAGGATTATCAGAAACACAGCAAGGCATATACACTTTAAATAAGTACTTGCTTTGTGTTTGTGGTAGTCTCCTTTGATAGGCACTTACCCATGTCGAACCTCATTGAGTGCCAGGTCCTGCACTTTGGTCACAACAACCCCATGCAATGCTACAGGGTTGGGGCAGAGTGGCTGGAAAGCTGTGCAGAGGAAAAGTATACAAACACCCTTACAAAAGGGTGTTGGTTGACACTCGCCTGAGCATGAGCCAGCAGTGTGCCCAGTTGGCCAAGAAGGCCAATGGCATCCTGGCTTGTATCAGGAATAGTGTAGCCAGCAGGACCAGGGAGGTGATCGTCCCCCTGTACTCAGCTCTGGTGAGGCTGCACCTCAAGTACTGTGTTCAGCTTTGGGCCCCTCAGTACAAGGACATCGAGGCCCTGGAGCGTGTCCAGAGAAGGACTACAAAGCTGGTGAAGGGCCTGGAACACAAGTCCTGTGAGGAGCGGCTGAGGGAGCTGGGGTTGTTTAGTCTGGAGAAGAGGAGGCTCAGGGGAGACATTATTGCTCTCTACAACTACCTGGAAGGAAGGTGTGGGGAGCTGGGGGTCAGCTGCTTCTTGCAGATAACTAGTGACAGGACTAGAGGGAATGGCCTCAAGTTGCGCCAGTGGAGGTTTAGGTTGGAAATTAGGAGACATTTCTTCTCAGAAAGAGCAGTCAGGCATTGGAACGGGTTGCCCATAGAAGTGGTGGAGTCACTGTCTCTGGGGGTGTTTAAGGAAAGGTTGGACATGGTGCTTATGTACACAGTTTAGTGGGCGATATTGGTGGTAGGGGGGTGGTTAGACTAGATGATCTTGGAGGTTTTTTCCAACCCTAATGATTCTATGATTTTTTTCTAAAGTATTCAGATAAACTGAGATTTATCAGTAAGTTCATGTACTCGTCTCTTTTAGCAACACAATGACCAGAATATTAGCAGCAATGTGAATACCCATGTAATCAGAAATCCAGGTAAGAAATCTTAAATATGATCTTGTGCTAGATATCTTATTTTTTTAGTATATTTCATTTCACATACCCTTATCTATCACCTAGATCTGTGTCCTATACTGCAAAATTTGGTAGAGATAGGCACACTAGTATAAATAAATAGGTTGGAGAAATTCAGCAGAGCACAGACTGAGCCTGGTACTTACTGGGTTGAGCAGCAAGTTAGTTGAACATCCTTTAAAAAAAAATAAATGGAAACCTACATTTTGTATTTTATTTTGGCGAGGTAGAGAAGTCTACTCAAACCTTTAAACTTCATAGAAATTCTTTGCCCATTTGTAAGCCATTGTAGTGTCAAAAAAAAAAAGCCTCAGAGAAAAAAAAAATCAAACAGCAGTATTGTCAAAAATAAAATACATCCCATATAACTAATTGCAAACTGTGACTTCAATTGTGACTTCAAGATACAGTTTTCTATGTTCCCACACCTGCATTCTTGTAATATTTTTATGTAATATTTTAGTTATATTATCATGTATTTAAAATCAACATATTTTTAGAACAGTATAGGAATGCTAGTAATGCTTGTAATGCTGTAGTAATAGTAAATGCTGTAGTAAATTGCTAATAGTGAAATGCTATAGTAATGCTACTAGTTTGTACATTTAAAATGTCATCTTGTTGTTGGGGGCCTTTCCTATTTAGAGAGGAAGTTGCTGCCATTCTGTCTAGAATTGCTCTACCAAAGGCATTTCTACTCACTCCTTATTTGGACCGCATTTAGCCCGTCCATTCAGTTTGTAAGGGTGAGAAGCTCGGTTTCTGACCCCTACATGTTACATTTCTAGATTGCTTCCCTCTTACATCATCCGCAGTAGTGTGTTTGTCTTTCAGCTACTTAGATCATATTTCTGCCAAATTATAATGTTGTCATATTCTTTTAAGTCTGATAAGTAGAAGTACTGTTTGAATTAGGTGAAGAAGAGAATTTATAGTATATGAGACTTCCTCATAACCTCTGATTTATTAAACAGATGTAGAAAGACTGAAAGAGACTACAAATCATGATGACAGTAGCAGAGACAGTTACTCTTCTGATAGACATCTGTCACAATACCATGATCATCACAAAGACCGGCATCAGGGAGATGCTTACAAGAAAAGTGACTCTAGGAAAAGGCCATATTCAGCCTTCAGCAATGGAAAAGATCACAGAGACTGGGATCACTACAAACAAGACAGCAGGTGAGTTTCTCCAGAATTCCCTTCCTGTTTTTGTAGTGTGCTCATAGGAATCACCAAAGTATATTTTTTGAGTAATGCAAAATTACAAAGAGGATATATCTCTAATGCAGTTCTGTTGAATTGACATAACTGTAGTTACTACTGTGTGTTCAGTTAACATTAATCTAATATAAAAACTTGTATTTTTTAGATACTACAGTGATAGTAAACATAGAAAGTTAGATGACCACAGGAGCAGAGACCACAGGTCAAACCTGGAAGGAAATTTAAAAGACAGCCGGCCTCATTCAGATCACCGTTCCCATTCAGACCACAGGATACATTCAGATCACCGTTCTGCTTCAGAGTACAGCCATCATAAATCTTCCAGAGATTATAGGTACCACTCAGACTGGCAAATGGACCACAGAGCTTCTGGTAGTGGCCCAAGGTCACCACTAGATCAGAGGTCTCCTTATGGTTCAAGATCTCCCCTGGGACACAGGTCTCCATTTGAACACTCATCAGATCACAAAAGTACACCTGAACATACATGGAGTAGCCGGAAGACATAACAAAGACTGACATTTTCTGGACCTTCTTTTAGCCATATACAGTAAACTAACACAGTAATTGCCTTACATGACTTGAAAGATATGGACTGGATATTCTATCAGTAGCAGTATTGTTACTTCTTTCCAGGATGCAAGGTCTATTATCCCAACAGAAGAAAAATATTTTTGTATTTAAAGTTTATGCTGCACTGTGCTGCAAATGTTGTGGCACTTTTTTTTAAGAAATGGAAGATGTTTACTTTTACAGGGACCTCAACACTGCCCCTTTCAGACTGGATCTTACTATAAAACTCTTCATGTCAAAGTGATTTTAGGCTGAACACAGTTTAAATTATGTTTGTAAATGAACTTTTAAACACTGACCTGTGCTCATGTTTCAGGAAGGAATGAGGAGTTTATTTTTTTTTGTTTCTTAGTAAAGAACTCTCAAGGACTTTGTTCACTTTCCAAAGCTACTTGTTTACATTGTACACTGCGACCACCTTGCCACTTTTCATCACAAGCTTGAATATTTAAATTCTGTACCTATAACTGTAAAATAGCCAGGATTTCTCCTGTTTGTGATCAGCTATAATGCCTTTTTATGAAACAAACAAACAAAAAAAATTAAAAAACAACAACACCAACAAATGGCTGTAAATTATTGTAAATTAATTAAATGAGCTTTTTCCCCACTCAGGCTTTTTTTGACTGTTCCTTTCCCCACCAACTCAGGCCTTCTTGTCACAAGTATGAAAGAAAGTCAGTGTACTTAAATGTTTTAATAAAATATCTTGATGGAATCAGAATGTAAAAATGGGGAAAGGGAATATTTTATTCCATTTAGTGCTCCTTTTTTTATTGGATACTTTAGATACTTTTTTTTTTTCTATTAAACTGTCAGTGTTGTGATTGTTGTAATGAAATCATGAGAAATATCCAGCTAAACTGTGCTCTGGAAAGCTTTTCAGGTGCATTGGTTTTAAAGAAGGAGTGTTCAATATCTGAACACTTCAGAACCCAAATCAGCCAAAATTTGTTGTAAATCCATTTGTTTTCCCTCTTTAACATGGGCAATAATGTCAAATGTGCTATGCAGCCAGTTAATATTTTAGAAGATTTGAATGACTTTATTAACAGAATTGTTACAATGCACACTGATTGTACATAGATAACTTCTATCTGAAAAATTAAATTTAAACTAAAAGGATATGTGGGCTCTTGTAGTTTTCTGCTGTGTTTTGCTGTACAGCGTACCCTTTTCTGTTTTAACCATAAAAATATTAATCTCTTAAATACTAAATTTTAATACATAACTTGATGACTTGGGAAGATATCTAGTAGTCTGACATCATGTGGTTGAATCCATATCTGTTCCTCCAATTTCTCTTGCAATGTTGAGCATTGTTTCCAATTAACCGGATCTATATGAACACATTAATAAAGAACCAAAATCTGTCCACCCAGTATCTTGGGGTCATATTATAGGTACAGTTGCTGCCCACTAGGTTGATAACATTTAAACTAATTTAAGGTAGGCTGGGACTCAATTAATGCTTCTTCATATCTTAGCTTTTTACCTTCCCAGGTCTGGGAGGATTTGCGTTTTTCTGCTTTTAAGCTTAATTGCTGAAACAGTGTTCAACCAGTGATGCCTAGTAAGGTTATGGATTTCTGTCATGCATTTTCCACATCCAATGGCAAAAATGAAAAACATGGAGCATCTCAAACCACTGCCTGATTCTTACTGCTTGGGTAGTGAAAAGGAATCAGGAACCTATTAATAGAGCATTGAGAGCAGTCCCACCAAATCTGGTTTGCTGTCAGTGTAGCTACCTTATGGCATTGTGACTCATCATGTTTCATGTGATATGATTATTGTATGTCTGCTTTTGTTTAAGGTATCTCAGGTCTGTCTGAAATAAGCAAGACAGAACACACTTAACTGGTGGCTTTGATGGTCAGGATCTTTGGTAATTTGTCTGTTTAGCCTGGTTTTATACGAATGTATTTAGAGATTTACAAATCACATTTACAGTGGTTTAAATTTTCCCATGCTTATTCCCATTAAGTCTTAAGTGTGAATTTTAGTGATGGAGATAACCTCCATTACTTACGAGGCTGACTGTTAATGGTGTATACTTTCCTGTTTAGTAGAATCCCATATCCTCCTCAGATAAGCCATTTAGGATTCATTTTCTATGCACTCAGATTTGACCTTTGTTTTGTAATGAAAGGCCTTTGTTCATTTGTAATGAAAGATCTTTGAGGAATGTGACCAGTTCTGAAGCATCCATTTTACATTAGCCTTTTGCTTCAGATCTTGGTGTTGCTTATCTGTAAGATGTTTAGGAAAGCAAGAATTCTCTTGGCTGGAAGAGAACTCCTGGTATGGCTGTTGATAAAGATTCAGTTGTTTCATCCACCGTGCATGGAGGCTTAAGATTTCCATCTTAATCATGTACATATATCTAATATACCTTTCCCGATACTGCCTAAGAAAATGAGATTGCTGGTCAGCCAGGGAAAAAAAAAATGCATGTTAGAAATGCATTGCTGCTGTTAGTTTTAATAGCAGAAATGCATTATATGACTGGTTAACGTTAGTTTATCTGCTGTTGTGATGGCGTCACCATTTACCAGTCACTATGTTTTCCCCATTTTGATCTTAATTGCAGGTGCCCCGTCATCTGAGCAACACTCAAAGAGCCTGTGGTTTCTGAGAGAGACTTTCACTACTGTCAGATAGAGGACTTGCAGAGTCAAACACCAGCCTGGCAGTTTTCAAACACCAGATGGCAGTTTCTGCAGAAACCTGGCACTCCCACAAAAAGGAGTGTGTCCTTACTGCTGTCTGGGACCAGGACAGCACAGTAACAGAGAGGGCTGCCTCCCTAGGTTGGGTAAATTTGATGACATTTGCATTCCTTATTTTTAGAGCTTGGTTTTGTCCCTGCACTATCCTCTGTCATCAATAAAGGAGTCTTAGTGGTATTTGTTACTTCACTGGTGTTACCATTTAGCTGTAGTTTTCCCATCTAAAGTGTAAAATCTCAATGAAGTATTCTTGTAGCAATGTATTTTAAGGGGCACTTTTTCAGTCTCAATATTATGTTCTCAATATAAATCTCAGTATTATGTGTTAGTGGCTCAGTGGTCAATGACAAGAGATTTTTTGGCAGGTAATGACCTCCCTCTTAGGAATGTAGACAAAGACACTAAAGATACTACATCATGATGCTGGTTTTCTTGTTTCTGATGAGACATTTTCTTACTAGTATCTCTGTGATCATGTTTTATTTGAACAGAAAATTTAACTGAATCTTAGTCCCTCTTGGGTACCAAGGCTGAAATGAGATCATCTGGTTTATTTATTTATTTTTTTTAACCTTCATAGAAATAAGACTCTTGCTATTAAATAATATTAATATTCTATTTAATAATATTATCTCTATAATAATATTATCTCTATTAAATAATATTATTATTCTAATCGGTAACGGGTAACTGGTATGAATCAGCCACTTGTACTGGTTGAAGTTTGTTATGATAAATGTACAATGCTGTCACTTGTATCTCTGCTCATTCTTTCAACAAGCAGAAGACCAGCATGGTTACACCTGCAATTTAAGCTGTGTTCTTAAAAGTTTCTGGTCAAGCTTTTATATGTGAAATGCTCCAGAAGAGGTAGTGAAGAAGTTTGATTATATGAGGCAATGCTAGCAGCAGAAAGAAAAAGAGACTCCTGGAATTCATGAAATGTTTCTTATCCTTTTCATTTTCCTCTGTAGTCCAGTCATTCATCTTAAGATATTAAGTCGAGAATAACAGAGTCATGAGGAGCATGTTCTGGTCCCTTCATCCCTGTGCTAGCACACTGATTGGGGTCAGTGAAAGATTTCCCTGTGTACATGGCTAATACTAAAGCAAATGGCTATTTCTGGTGTGTCTTTGCAGCCTGCTAACCCTACAAACTTATTTCTAACTATCTTTTTAAATAATTTTGAAAGCTATAAACAAATGGGAAATTACTTTTGGGTGAATACAGACATTTAGTGATAATTGTTGATTTTCATTAAAAAAGAAAGAAACTCCATTGTTGTTTTCAAAAGAAAATGGTAGGACCAGGAATAGCTAATATGCAAAAAGGGTAATTCTGCTTTTTTAATTTATGTGATGTTATCTGTAGCATTTTTATAAACCTAATGTGAAAGCTGCTTACTTTGTTTTAAAAGTTGAGAAAGCATTAGGCCTTTAATGTATATTTTAAGTGGGAATTGCACTGATACAAAAATATAGAAGGAGAATAAATTTGTAAAAGATCTTAGACGTTTGTTCATATTCTGTATGACATATTGTAGGAAAAAAAAATGCAGCAGTAGGGTGTATTTTTTTGTATTTGAAAAGTAGTAAGTCTTGGATAAGTATCTGCCTTTCACTTTACTCCAGAACTTCATTATATACCTACACTGATAACGAAATCTGCATGCATATATTGCAGTTTATCAAGACTGTGTTTCTAACTTATTTTCTTCTGTTCTATAGTATGTCTTATCTTCATGAATCTTAATCATTCATGGAAAGTAAAACAAGCAACAGTCCTTTGAGATATACTTTATCTGGATTTTATGAAGAAACTTTCAGGGTGTTGGGTTTGGTCTGGCTTGACCATGGCAGGCAGCTCAGTCCCACACAGCTTCTCACTCACTGTCCCGCAGCAGGAAGAAATCTGCCAGTCCAAGTGCAAAGCATTGGCTGTTATCAAAAGGTTCCCAGATGCAACAGGGTGGGTTATAAGGAGTATAGCAAACAACAGAAGCAAAAGCAGCCACTAACAAGCACTAGACTCTAATATACAGCAAGGCAAGCGCAGGAGCCTGCCAACTAGCACATACAACATATATAAATTTTGTCTAGCACACTCCACACTGCAATCAAAGCTGTCATCATCTCAAGCCCCTTAAGCCCATCTTCGAGCCTCACATTGAGCAACAAAAAGTACTGCTGCAGTTTAAGCTCACAGGCAGCAAGCCCCACACAGCCACTTGCTCACACTCCTCAACCACTGGGATGGGAGAGATTATCAGAAAAATAAAAGTGAGCAAACTCAGGTTGACATAAAGACAGTTCACTGGGTAAAGCCAAAGCCACAACCAGAAGCAAAGCAAAACAAGGAATTAATTCACTGCTTCCCATTGGCACGCAGGTGTTCACCATTTCCAGCAAAGCAGGGCTCATCACGTGTGACTGTTACCTGGGAAGACAAACATGTTCACTCCAAACACCCCTCCTTCCTCCTTCTTTACCCCCATTTTATTGCTGACCATGACACCACATGGCATGGGACATCCCTCTGGCCAGCCTGGGCCAGCTGTCCTGGTTCTGTCCCCTCCCAGCTCCTGGTGCACCCCCAGCCTCCTCGCTGGCAGGGCAGCAACAGGAGCTGAAAAGTCCTGGGCTCTGTGCGAGCACTGCTCTGCAACAACCAAAACATCGGTGTGTTACCAACACTGTTTTCAAAATAATCCAAAGCAAAGTATCACATGCCACTGAGAAGAAAATTGACGCTATCCTAGACAAAACCAGGATGGTGATTAATAATAATTCTGTATTTAGTCAACACCTGATACCCAACTGTAACCCCAACCTACTTAGTCCAATCTTGATCTGTTACACTACTTTAGTAGTAGTAGTAGTAGTAGTAGTAGTAGTAGTAGTAGTAGTAGTATAGCTAGCTATGTAATGGTCTACATTAATATCTTTAAATTGTATGTGAAGTAGCTGAACCTTGGTTAGCTGCTTAACGTTTCCGGAACAAGTGTTCCACAACCTTCAGTCACAGTCAGTGATGTGGCATCATGTGGAAGTTTCTATACACCTGGGTTTTTTCCATCACAGGACTACCACAGATGTACATTGTACATACAAAAGATGTATCAGTAGACAGTCAATGGATGTCTATTTTACCCAGTCCTCTTAAAGCATTTCTGGGAGCTTATGTTATCTTCTGCAATGATTGTAGAATATGATATAAAGAAGAAATGGATAGATTTGCCCACCACTTGGCTGCAGAAGATTCCGCAGCACTTTGGGAAAACGACAGCAGGACACAGACTGCCACAAAAAAAAATTCACACTATGTACAGATGAATCTTGGGCCACATTTAAAGGGCATCTGGTAAAGAATTCTACAACGAATGGGCCATAGGCCAGATCTGGCTGGCAAACCACAGAATGTCACATTCTTGCCGAGAAAATCAGCCTAGCAGTACCACTTCTATTCTGGAATTGATTTGCAAACCTTTAATACCACATAGTGCCTTTTTGTGTGAATTTTGCAAATGAAAGCCAGTGAAAATACCCTTTAGTGACTAAGGCCATATGAAATCTTTTCCTGTTTAGTATTTTCTGCCAAAAATATTAATTGTAAATTTGAGCAAATTGGTGTTTCTAATTGTGGAAGCTGGGAACAATTGTTCTCTCATAGCTAGAGGTACCATGTTCGTAACAACAGAAAGGAGGGCATTGCTGGACGAATGATGATCCCGTGCCAAGTTGGGGGGCCTGGCAATACTCTGTGGGGGAGAGGAGTCTGGTGAGCATGTATTTCTAGGGTACCAGCCCAGAGATGGTGCCCTGAAACACTGCCAGCCCCTCTGACCCTGCTGTCCCAACCTGAAGTATCCCAGCCCAGTCTGGCACTGATGGCCTTGATTTTCTCAGCCCAAATTCTCAGCTCACTGCTTCACCCTCAGAGTTCCTCACCATATATTTTTGTCAGTCCACACCAGGGACAAAGAATGAAAGCCATCCTCATGGCAATCTGCCCCCAGCTCTATTTCATTTTTCTACAGAAGCCAACTGCACACTCCAATTGGTTTTCCCCAAAGCCTCCAACACAGTGCCCTCGTGTTCATAGCCTGCAGTTTCATTTTTGGAACATGCTGCTGTTTCTATCACTAGCCAGCTCCTACCTTCACTCCAGGCTGGCTGCTGCAGCTGGCAAAACCTGTGCATCCCTGTAAAATGAAAGCCCAAGTTCAAGTTCTCATTTCCCTGAGGATTTTGTAAACCCTTATCACTCTTTCCCAAAAGCCACTGAGGAAGTTTTCAAAGAGAACAAGAGGACATCCCAAGGGAACATGTATTCTGGATTGTGTGCTGTGTTCCTGGGAAATGCTTAAGGAAGAGCTTGGATCTAAGTTCATACTGCTAAGATGGGGGCTTGCCATAATAACTGTCAGGCTAAAAATGTGGTGTGCTGCAAGTCACAAGCTGTTAACAAGGAACTGGCAAAACTGCTAGAACTGGTTAAACCAGAGTGCTCCAGGGCACAGAGGTTTAATAAGGATGTTGCAATAGCCCTGTTTTTGACAGTTTGGCAGACTATCAGAGTAGCTTGATTATGGGTGAAATACTAAAATTAAAATGTCGTCATTGTAAGAGGAGCTACTGTGAAAGTATGTTTCCTGAGCTTCACTGAAAGTGATCTGAAAAAAAGAATAATTATTAAAGCCTTACGGAAACCTCTGATGAAAGAATTCAAGAGATTTTAAAACATAAACTTTAGGTCCTGTTAGAAAAAGGTATATACATCCATTTTGAGTTCATATACTCAGGGTGAAGCCCAAGGAACATACTTGGAATTATTAATTTGCAAAAGGTGAATATTTTGTCACAGGTTTTTCAGCAAGCTCAGTTTTTAAGTCTGTCTTCTCTGAAAATAAACAACCTGTGTCAGAAAAACAGATCTGATCACATGCAATAAATGAATTAAAGAGGTTTTTGTACTCCTGCACTCAAAGACCTCCACTGAGATTTAATTGCAATAAATTTAGTACTTGCTGAAGTAATTGGAACATTTGGAAAAGAATCTTCTTGCTCATCATTTAAAACTGTCTACTGTCTTTGGTTGGTATTAGCCCTGGTGCTGATAGGTGACTGTACCTGTAGTGCACAGCCCAATTAACACTATCAAATGTTTCTTTAACATTGCTTGCACACCACAGAGAAGGAAAAAAGAACTTTGAAGCTTTGGTATTTGTGAGCTTATCAAATCAATGTTCTCTTAAGTGAAGCTCAATTTAATGTTACTTTAGAAGTTCTGAAATGCTTAAGATTATATTCTGTGAAACTATGTTTATCAGTATCAAAATTAAGAGCTAGGTCCTGTGAATTTTGGGACCACAAAATGTAGTTAATGATTGAGCAATACACACAGCTACCAGGGCGCTGAGCATCCATAATAAAACTGTCAGAAGTCCAAGGCCTTTCAGTTCATTTTTCTGGAACTGTCTGCTCCTTCCCTTTTTGGCACTGTTTACAAAGAAGCTGTTGATACAAAATATAGTTTTGGTTTTTTTTTTTGTTTGTTTTGTTTTGTTTTGTTTTTAATATAAAAAATAGGTTTTGGGGATTTGATCTTGTTCTTCATGTAATGAAATCTGCAGATACATTCTCTTTGGAGAATGGAATAGGGAGGATATCAGTTTTAAAAGATTGCCAACAGAAAACTGTATTTTTATCTCACTGAAGTTAATCAAGACCATAAAACCTAGAAAGGTGAGTTCTAATCCAGTCTCTTTTTTTTTTTTTTTCTCATGAAAGTAATCAGGGCTAGAAAATTAACCTTACCTCCCAAGATCTTGAGGGTTCACTAAGTCATGTCAAATTCCAGACAATTATATCTGACAAGTTAGGAACCAGTCATTCATTAACCTTGATGCAAGGAAACATGCTCAGGAAAGAGATACCTCATTATGAGTTTTAATTAAAAAAAATAAAATAAAATAAAATAAAATAAAATAAAATAAAATAAAATAAAATAAAATAAAATAAAATAAAATAAAATAAAATAAAATAAAATAATAAAATAAAATAAAATAAAATAAAATAAAATAAAATAAAATAAAATAAATAAAATAAAATAAAATAAAATAATAATAAAATAATAAAATAAAATGTAAATGAATCACTGCTTCCTTCAGTTTAGTGTTTTAAAACTGTGTTTTCCCCTTCAAATATATTCCACTGGGACAATCTCTAGCCAGTAATTGGAGAGAGAGATAGAGATGTTCAGAGTGTACATCCTTTAGCTAACAGATAGTTTGCCCTGCAGGTCCTGCATGTTCAAGGCAAGATTTTAATGTATATAGAGCAATTTTATCTGGTGTGATATTTTTGATAATGCAGACTTCCACATACTATTTTGACTAAGTGAATTCATAAAAAGAGAGATAATATTTACACTCCAACAAGAGTATAACAAAATTATTAGAAAAAATATAAAATTAAATAAAAAGGACATTATGCCAAATTATCAGTCTGCAGGTATGTCTATCATCTTTTGAAATAGTTACCTTTGTGAAGTCCAATGATGTAGTTGCAGAAAATCACAAAGATGACTGTCTTTCTGCAGTTTTAAAATTCTAGAGAAACTCCCTGATCTTGAATGCAAGTGAAAATAAACTCTTTCCATATATTCTGCCATTGTGTGTCCTAAACTATGACAGAGCAACTAGATTTTTGTTTATTTATGTTCTTTCAAATTACAGTACTGGTAAAAAAAAAAAAGAAAAAAAAAAAGAAAAAGTATGATACATCTTAAAGATTGCATTTAAATTTATCAGACAATTTGGTTTTAAATTTTTGAATATTCCATTTGTATGTAAGGATCACTCTTGCAGTTAGGTAGAAAGTTATTCTACTAGGGAGAACACAATGTTATTTAAGTATAAAATTCAAAACATACCATATTATTAAAAGCAAAAATGATATTTCCATAATTTCAACAATACATTGAAATTACTTATTTGAAATTTGCTTACATTAACTATAAGTAAGTTCTTTTTCCATTTGTAATCCAAAGATTTTATATAGAGGTTTGTAGCGTAATAAAACATATAGAATAAAAAATTGTGGACTGAGAACTTAGCACTTAAAAAAAAAAAGTAATAATTTCTTTTACATAGTAAGGACTCAAAACTGAAGTAAGAATATTTTTGATAAGAATATTTTCAATTTCTTTTACAGGTATGTAAGAGTAACTTGACATTTGCATAACTGCAAATGTCCAAATTCAAATGTTTGGACATTCCAGAACTAAGTGTGCTTGTAGAGTCTTAATTCAGAGTCTTCTAGACAATCCTGATGATGCAAATTTAATGACCAAATAGTACCAAACTATTTTTTTGTAGGGAAGTCCACTTCATTCATGATGGAGAGAACATGAAAAATACCATGTCGTATATATTTATTATTTTATTTTATTTTATTTTATTTTATTTTATTTTAATTTAATTTAATTTAATTTAATTTAATTTAATTTAATTTAATTTAATTTAATTTTATTTTATTTTATTATTTTATTTTATTTCTATTTATTTTATTTTATCATCATTCAGTATATGATCACTGAATTCAAGTCTAATCATTTTTTTTCTCAGGTACACTATGATGCATTCAGTTTACTATTGCAAACACTTAAAAATGTATTTTTTGTGAGATTAGCTGGTATTATTCCAAGATAACAGCAGGGGTCACGAGACACATATTAGATAGTAGAAATGTCATTAACAACCATTGTTTTTGAGCACCAAAATACTTTAATGTGCGTATCTTATTGTTTACTTTGGCCCTTCTCACTTAATATCTGAGCTCATTCAAGCGTTCTCAAAGCAGGGCCTCAGGTTCCAGCAGGAAGACAAACACAGCTGATGCCAGGGGATCCTGCTTGGTAGGCAGGGAGGTGGAACATGCTCATTCAATTGACTGAAAAATTGCTAGTTTGTGGGAATTCCGATTATTAACCCAAATCTTTTCACTGGTTCTTCGCTTAAAAATATTTTTTTCAGCAGAAGTGAGATGCAAAATGAGAAAGCTAAAAGCAGGCATATTAAGGGAGAACTGTTTGGGTTATGCATAAGTTTGCAAATTCTGGAAATGAACAACTTGAGACAGATGTGGTCATATTTCTCCATGGCAGGGACCTGTGTGTAATTGTCTTCCTCTCTTTTTCACATACCAAAATTTGAGCACTAAATTAAACAAAAAGTTTAGAATTCAGCTTCAGAATGCCAATGCACCAATGTTGTTCAGACAAAATCTCTTCTTTGCAAATTTTTTTGAACACAAGCACCTGTCACAGTCATGAGGACAACTCAGGCTCTTGCACAAGTGTCTGTGAGAGAGCAAATGTGAAACAGCCACAAACATCCCTTGGTTCTCTCTTCCTGTCTGTTGTGAAGAAGGAACACAATGGAATGTAATCTCAAAACTAAACACAGGAGCACCCAGGTACTGGCCTTGTCAGTGTCCCACATAGTGTGAATACACCCTGGTATTCCCAGATGACACAACTACACAGAGTGATAGAGCAAGTAACTTCGAGGCTATGTAGTCTATCATCTGTGGAAAACATTTTCTTAGTTAGTTGTGGTCTCATTAAACATTGTGGCTGACTATTCTAGTGCATCTTCCATCTGCTTTGGGAGTGTGATGACATGGTAAACCTGTAGAGCCTCAAATCTTTCCACCTTTTCCAAATACTGAACCTGCTTGTAAGGCAGACACAAAGTCTGGGAAACTAGCACTAAAATAATAGTTCCAGAGACACTGTGTAAAACCTGAATTTCAGCTATCCATGGAAGAAGTTGCTCTATAGTCATCAATGGAAAGTCTAGCACTCAGGTAGATAAATATCCACAACACCCACAAGTTAGTAATTATACTGACATAATACACATTTAACCACATAAACTTGGTCACCATTCTCAGACTCTTTTGAGCCAGGTGCCTGATGTTTCTGCTGTGGGTGTACAGAAGATTCCAGAAAATGGAGAACACTTAGTATGCATCCCATGCATCTACAACAGATTTTAACTTGGCAAGGCATGGGTTTTTGAAGAGGATTTCCTGATCCCTTTCTTTTTATGCACTTTGATTTACACTGTAAAGCAGTTTCCCTCTGCATAGGACAGGTTCATTGCAGATGCAGCCAAAGGGGAAGACACCTTCTGAGCAGACAAGCCACCAGACCAGATCAAAACCTGGCAGATATGACCTCCTTCTCCCTCAAGGTGTGAGGTGTGGATGCTGGGTCCTCAATTCCAGATGTTTTGCTCTGCAATCCTACCATGCTGCATGACTTGCCAACGTAGACATAGCTTTTCTCTCCCCTAGGGAAAGCAGTGACAGAGTGCAGAGCTGCACTGGAAAGTTTTCACCCCCAAGCCTGCGTATGTCTTGTGATGTCGTTGCCTCCCACAGGTGCAGGGACATCACATCTCTCCTCTCTGTGCCAATTCCAGTGCTTTCAGAGTCAATCCGTGTCTCCCACACAGGGGTACAAAAAGGTATGCCATGGTACCTGCCATGTTAGGAGCTTTTAGCTTATTGAGTAAGAATTTTAATGAGATAGTGAGGTGCTCTCCATTTACACCAAATATTCTGTCTTATATTAAAAGAAATTGCTTTGACAGTCAATTTAGACAAAATAAGTACAAGTTACTGTACAAGTTACTGTACTATGCACATGGTGTATAAAGCATGTCAGCTTGATTAACTGGAACATGTCTAAAAATTCAGGTTCTCAGGGATTCTCATTTCTTCAGTCATTTTTCCCCTGACAGAAGTGACCATGAAACAGCCCTGTGGAGGCTACTGTAAATGTTTGCTTGTAGTTTCAGGTCTCTCAAATACTTTATTGCTTTTGCAATCATTCTTTAGATACTAGCTGCTCTTACTTTTGTCTTTTAACATGATTTTAGAAAATGAAAATATGGAGAGTTTATGTGAGTGAACAGAGAATATTGCACTATTTGCTAATCAGAAAGTGCTGCTTGAAGTGCAAACTGTTTTATTTATTAAGCTTCATTTCATTTTATTTTATAAATTAATTTTGAATCATATAGTCTATGTAACAGTGCATACTTTCTTTTCTCCCTTATTCTGACATTCAATCTTCTCATAAATTAGAGATATGTTTTTATAATCAGGGCTTCATTTTTCATCCTGTGTAGAAGATGGAGGGGGAAGAGGATGTTCCATCTCTTGCCAGACGTTCAGGGAAGCAGCCTGAGCCACTAGAGGGAGGTGCACAGCCAGCTGGATTAGGCAGCTGATGGGCTGAAATGCTCTCTGCAGAAAATTTGCATCAAGGTTCCAGGTTTTAAGATGGCATAGGTGGGAAAACTTAATGGTTAAAAGAAATTTGCTACAGACTTTTGCATGAACAATCATACATAAATGTTAAATAGTGATTTTTCTAAACTTACTGTCAATGATAAGTAATTTTGAAGAATACACTACCATGAGTACTTTTAATGAGGATGATTTTTTTTTTCTGAAGCATTGGAGATGCTTGATTGTTTATTAGATATTAAACATTTTTGATGATTAGCCATAAGGTTCTTTGTATTTATTTTCACCTTTGTGAGTAGTTCAGTTTAACAGGTGATATTTTGATATTTCCTGTGGTCTGTTCATTTCTCTCAAATCTAAGTTATATGTAAATTACATATATTAGCTCAATTTTGAGTTTCAGAAGGAACTAATCTTCCCAAAATTAATTCCAGCATTGAAAATTTGAGAATGAGACAGTTGGCACAATTAATTTTGGATCCTTCTAGTCTATGACGTGAGACGTGTTTTATTTTCCCTAGGAAAAAATAATCAGATTCTAAAATGATCTTTATGAAACAAATACGGGGAAGTCATCATGGCTGTTTCTGACTGCATTGCTTAAAATGCATATTTCTAGGAAAGCTTACAGCATCAGGAAAAAGGAAGAAAAGAGAGAGCAAAGAATAATAGAGTCTAGGAGAAGACCTTTGAAGTGAATGTTTCAGCTCATGGTTAAAGGAAGTGGATGGAGCTTTTGTCATCGATCTGGATGACATCATGATAGCACCATGCTATTCTTAAGGTATCTGAAAATGAACAAAAGACAGAAAGAGAAAAGGAGAGTCTTTCCAGCTATCTACAAATCTTAGGGCCTAGGGCAGTACCTCTCATTCATGTTAGCCTCTGCCTGACTTCACATAATCACATGTCCAAGTAGCCATAAGGGATGTGACAGCTTCTCTGAGATGCAGAGGGGGCAAGCAGAGTCTGTGCAGATTGGTGTGGGAAATAGAGACTCCCAGGAGGGCAAAGTCTAGAAACTGGTGTCTTTTAGGTCTCAGGAGAGGTCTTCTGCCCCACCTGCAGGTCTGCACTGACAGAAGGGGTTCATTGGTAGCAGATGAGGGGCTGGGAGTTGTGACCAGCAAAGAGCCACAGCTGGCTGTGCCGAACCCCCAGAGCAGCACCAGCAGGAGGTGGCTGCAGTGGGAAACCCCCTGCTCTAGCGGCAGAGGTCCCTGGCTGCTGACCTGGCCTAGGCCAAGGTCAAGGGAGGTTTGCTCTTTGCCGAAGTCTGGGACTGGTACATTCCGGGGAGGCTACCAAAGCTTGTCTGGCCCTTGGACTGCTCTCCCCTGCTGCCTGTCCACATGAGCACCAGTGATGCAATCGGGGAGACCTGAAGCACAGCACCAGTGACTCCATGGCTCTAAAGGTAAGGGCACCATGGCCCAGTGGTGTCTCCTCTGTCATGCCAGTGACAGGGAAGAGCTTGAGGAGAAGTGGATGGACCCTGCAGGTCAACAGCTGTTTTGCAGCTGGTGTCAACAGCAGGGTTTCATCTTTCATGACTGCAGGACCATCTCTGAGGTTCAAAGACCCTCCTGACTTTATGTAGCAAAACTTAACGTAGCAAAAGCTTGTCAGGTCTGTCAAGGCTGGCCAAACTGGTGAGGAGAGCTTTAGATTAGGAACAGCAAAGGAGGGAGATGAAGACACAATCAAGTGAGGAAGTTGTGGCCTGGGTTGGTGAAGAAAAGGTGCAGGATGATGTGGACAGGGGAAACCTTTATACCAACAAAACAGAAGAAAGGTGCTCAGCCCGAACATATGCACACAAACAAGGAAGTGCCAAGAGGCCAGAACTATGGGGACAGGTCTCACAGGCTTTCTGGAAAATCATCATTACACCATCTGGAAAATCATCATGACATCATTCTGTACACTAATCCATGCAGCATGTGGAAAAACCAGGAGGAATTAAGAGGAATCTGTGTTTGATTGCTGGTGTGTGTTCTGACTGGGAACACAGAGATGTGGTGAGATAGCTTGTATGACTGATGCTGCACTGGATGGATAATGGCTCTTTGGAAAGCACAGGCTGAGAAGGTAAAGATGGGGATTTGTCCTTTACATAAGGGAACTGTGGGGATGCATGGAGTTCTTCCAAGGGATGGATGATGAGCCAGATGATTTTATGGGCCAAGGCTAGTAGGCAGGTCAACCTCGGTGATATTGTGGTGTATATCTGTAATGGCCCATCTGAGCAGGAGTAAGTAGTAGATTAATCCTTATTCAGACAACAGAAATGAGCTTCACAGCCATAAGCTCTGGTCCCCATGGAGGACTTGAGCCCCTCCGATACCCTCTGGAAGGGCAGAGGCGTGCACTCATGATAACTCCCTGAGCTTGAAGATTTACTATTACCTCATAATTATTTAGTTAATTTCATTAGAATTACCCACTGTGTCACTAGGCACTTCAGAAAAAGTCTATTTTGACACACCCTGTTTTCCAGGGCTTTCTACAAAGCAATGCCCCCTTTCATACTGTCACTTTTTCTCATATCAATGAAATTGTTAAATCAATTAATAAACTGCAAAGTTTTTTTTCTTTAATTTTTGTTTGTTTGTTTTGGTTTTGTTCCAGTATGTTTTTATTTTATTTTATTTTTTTCTTCTCAACTACTTTTAACAAAGTCACCTTAAATTAGTTTGGTTATAAAGCTTAACTTCATTAATGTAATGGCATGACCAGGGCCAGCCCCATCTGAGACAGAATTTGGTTTGTGCAACAGCCTCATCTTTCTGAAGCTTTTTGAATCCACCAGCCACCTGAATATCACACCAAACCCTTTTCTCTAGAGGACAAGGTGTCAAGAAGGCCAGCTGAGTCACCCCTGTGGTGGAAGTGATGCTGCAAAAATTACTTAATGGTTAGTTCAGACTTTGAACTGCCCATGCATAAGGGCAGAAGATGGGTGGTGTGGATCTCAGGTGATTCCTTGGATGAGGCCACAATCTCTGGATCTTCCTAGCTCTTGTTTAAACATTTTTGTATACGGTTGCAAATTTTGCAAATTCCCTAGAGAAATTAAATTAACAAGCCCAACATGATAATAACCTAACAGAATAAAGCTTGTCCCAAGAGGAGGAGTCATCTTTTACAGCTCATTTGCCACCATCCCTCAGAAGAATTTGTCAGCCTTCTCTGGAAGTTTTCCTTCATGCTTGAAATCCCAGCTTCAAAATGGCAATAGATATATTGATTTTGATTACTAGCCTGGGTGTTGCTTTAGAAGACTGCCAAGGACACGCTCTAATATTCTACTAAGTGGTCAAAAGCAAGGAAGTTCAGGTGGATGGCTGCCAACCTGTCTTTAACTAACTCTGTTTCACACAGTTATTCAAAGTTTCTCATTATGCATGCTCTACAGAGCTATTAAGAATACAGCGAGAACAATACTCTCAGAACTACAGTCTATGCATCATTGCTGCACTGTGGTTGTCTGGCTTCTATTGTCAGAAGTTAGCTTTAATAAATGAGTGAAAGAGATGCTGGTATGGTAAATAAAGTAATGCAAAAAAATAAAAATAAAAAAAATACCAGCTAAGTGGCTGGCAAACATGGTTTAAACACAATTCTCTAATTTTAGGACAAGAAAAGAAGTTATGTTGGATAAGGCCAACTCAGAATTTGAGAAATTAATGCGTGAAAACAGGAAAAATACATTTCTATCAAGATCATATTTAGCCTGTGGTGTCATTGCTTAATGTTATTTAAGCTACATGCAATCATATGTCTTTACCAAAATAAATATTTGATTTGTTCCTTTAATAATGCTAAAGTTTTGTGAAAACTTTTCAGATTGGGGAAATCATCCACTGAACCCATATTGTTTTCATTTCCATTTATCATCTTCTAATTAAATCCTGCCATCAGTATATTACTCATCTAAACTTACATAGTGAAAAAGTACAGCAACTGATTTTACCAGCCAACTGACCGCCAGCATTGAACACCAAGGAGAAAAACCTAGACCCATCTGCAAAGTTGAGCTTGTTGATTTATGGAGATTACATCCTTTAATCACTGAAGATTTTAGACACCTAGACTCAATACTGCAGTCCTCAGAGCCTGCACACAGCTGTTCCTGATACAGTAGTACCCAAAGATTAAGGGTTAGAGAGAGAATTATTCCTCCAACATGAGATGCTATCCCACCTACAGAAAATTGGAGAGAGATACCTTAACACTAAACTGGTCTTTGAATGTAGGTCTTAAGTATTTCCAAGTGGACTGGTATGGAAAAGTTGGGTGGTAATTCTGGTAAAGGGCAGGTGCTGGATCAGCCATCTGGGAGACTTATAAAAGGGAGCCAAGTTAAAGGACTTTTATCAAATACAGATTGTGCTTGCTTTGTCAGAGTAGGAATTTATTTTCTTCATTGTAGCTGTCATGGTGCTGTGCTTTGGATTTGTGCCCACAACAGTGCTGATAACACACTGATGTTTCAGTTGTTGCAGATTGTTTCAGTTGTTTCAGAGCAGTGTCACACAGAGCCCAGGACTATTCAGCTCCTGGTGCTGCCCTGCCAGCAAGGAAGGTGGGGGTGCACCAGGAGTTGGGACGGGACACGTCCAGGACAGCTAGCCCAGGCTGGCCAGAGGGATGTCCCATACCATGTGGTGTCATTATCAGCAATATAAACTTGTAGCAAAGTTGGCCAAGACTGCTGCTGCTCGGAGATTGGCTGGACATTGGTCAGCCAGTGGTAAGCAATTGCATTGTGCACAAATTTTTTTTGGTATTATTATTTTTTGTACCTATTGAACTGTCTTTATCTCAACCCATGAATTTTCTCACTTTTGTCCTTCCAGTTTTCCTTCCCTTCCCACTGGGGGGAGTGAGCAAGTGGCTGCATGGGGCTCAGCCACCCACTGGTGTTAGCCCACAGCAGAGGTGTAACCCAGGTACCAAGCTTTTTACACTGAGTGTATTTCAGCCATCTCCGATGATTTCAGGGTTGTGCTGGCTTTTAAAATCACTTGCATCATACATTTATAAAATCACTTAAATGAGGCACTGCAGTCATTTAAGCATAGCATGCAAAGATTTGGTTTGTGCTGCTATCCAGCAGACATTTAACTGAGATACTTTGATTATCAGGATCCACAGCAGGGCTTTGCAGCTTTAAGCTGTCCGGTAGGAAATGCCAGGGTGACTCCTCATGGGACTGGGCAACTCCAGCTCTGAAGTAGTGCCCTCTTCCACCAGAGCTCACAGCTAAGTGAGTTTGGGCCTCCATTTATTGCTCTCAGAAGCAATAGCATAACGATCACTACAGGAAGAAAAGCTTTATTTAGATGTTTTCTTTACATAATTTAGACTGGGAATCCCAGCACGGATCCCTTAGGCAAATCCTCTATCAATTTGGCTACAGGGCTTTTAAGGATTTTGGCTATCTCACTTACTGAAAATGTTCTTATTTCTGCAAAACAATTATATAGTGCTGAACTGCAGAAAGCAGAGCCAGCATGGGAAAAACCGAAGGACAGCCTAAAAGACAGAACACACTAATTTGAAAACAGAGCCCTTTCTCCTATGCAGACACCTATGTCACAGCATTTGTGTTGTTCATTGGAAAATACAGTCAGGGAACTGAAGGCCAAAATCAAGATTAGAAGCCTTACCCACCATGATCCTGCTCACAATCTCTACTTTCCTCTTTGTCCCCTGACTTCTGCTGCTGCTTCTTCTATTTATCTGTTTGTTTGCTTATTTATTTGTGGTGCCGTTGTTGCCTTCCTCAGGTGTGTTTTGAAACCTCAGGTTTTTCATGCCCTGACAGCTGTGAAGATTGCAGAGGCCAAGATTTATCGCTTACTTATGGGACATCAGTGTGGTGCCAGGCGGGAAGTGCTGGGTCATCTAGCTTGTCTCTAGCAAAAGTAGGTTCCTGAGTAGAGACCTATGTGGGAATCTGAACATTACATACCAGGCCTGGATTCACTTTTACTGACATCAGCTGTTCAAAAACTGCATGTCCAGGTTCCACCTCTATGGAAGGACACCCATGAGCACCTCCAGAAGACAATTTAAGCCAGCCTGTAATAGTGCCTCTGACTCCACTGAGTACGTTAAGTTTGTTGAACTGAGGTGAAATAACTACCTAGTGTTGTACGCATCAAGCCTCTTTCAAGGCACCTAAGGCCTTGTTTTGACAGAGGTGTCACTTTGAAGCAAAGCAGAATAGCATTTATTTGAGAATAGCTCCTGGCTTTTAGGGCATGATCACTACCATAAAATGTGAAAGATCATATCTGCTCAGGCAGAGGAGGAATTTCAGCTTGCCAGCAACTCCTACAATCATCTGCCAAGCATGAGGAGTGAGCAGGTCAATTACCTGCCAAAAAAGCCCTGTTAAGTGAACTAGGCAGATGAACCACGTGAATCTGGGTAGGGTGCAGGCACAACCCTCAAGACCATGTTATTTTACTCTGCTTGGTGGCAAAAATACAGCCACCCTGAGGGACTTTACCGGATTAATAAAACAGAGAGGTACAGAACCTAGAGAAACCTCTGGATTCAAGCTGAGAAGGCTGTGAATCTGTTTTGGATTTAAATACTTCACACACCAACTAGGTGTATAGAATCTTTTGTAGATCCAGCCTTCATCACATGGTTGTAATCAATAAAAACTACACATTGCCTATATATAAAGGGTAGTTCTTCTACTGTTATGGTGTAGGAGAAAAAAAAAAGTGGAAATTAAACTTTAAAACTGCAATAATCATGAAAATAATTCTTATAAATAAAACTACTGACAATCCACATGTGGTAGAAGTCTTTTTTTATAGCTAGATATCATCTCTGAATATTACCCCGGCATGATGTACCCAAAGTCTCTAATCAGTCTTATTGGTCGTAGTTGACTTACTAATCAGCAGCTTTTAATTCAATGAAGTCTGGTTTACAAACATAGCCAGATTAAAAGAATTCTGAACCAGATCAGCTACAATTGTTTTCCAGCAACATCACAAATTTACCTGCATACCTGTACTTGATCTGTGGCTATGCTGCTCCCTAAAACAAGCTAATTAGTAAGAATGATAAAATCTAATAAACAACACTGGCCCACATAATTTTCAGATGTTTGGAATATGGATGAAGAGAACTAACAGCATGACACAGAAGAAAGTTTAGCTTGTAAACAACAACATAGAACACCTTTCAAAAAAAAGGAGTCATTACTAGTCACGTCTAGGCTTTTTATATGTAGCAGTCTTTAATAGCTGTAGAATAGGGAATAGACAGAATAGGGAAAGACAGGAAGGAATACACTTTTGTATCAGTCAAGACACATATGGGAATTAAAAGAACCCAAAGCATGAAAGCTTCACTGTAAAACTTCAGCTATACTTACATGAAGAAGAAAATGAATGCAAGATTTCAAACTGTGCTATGAGTCTCACAAGAGAGGAAAGCCACAAGCCATTTGTTTGTTTTCTTAAGTATGTCCCCTAATAAAACACTCATGAGATGGGGCAAAGCTTGCAACATTGCTTGCTTCAGTGAGGGTATATGTAAGCAAATAGCCACTCCACATCCTCAAAATCCATAAAACAAACACATGGTATCCATAACACTAAGGTAAGCGACTGTAAATAGTTGGGGACTTATTTTCTGGCAGAACAGCATCAATTTCAAAGGAAATGCACTAATGTGCTTACATATTGGAGGGCCTAACTCAGCTGAAAGGCAGATTGTTCTCAGACAGTGCATTTCATGAGGCTGTGTCCCACTTTATAGGTGCTCTATGCAGCCTATTCTTCCAACCAGGTTTTCCAGGACATGAAAAGTGGGAGAGAAAAAGGCAATTTTTGGTTTGACAGTCAGTTGAGTGTGCCATTTCCTTTTGTAAGGTGAGGCTTCCTTCAGAAACCATATGTATATACAAAAATGAAAGATTAAGCACCCAGTACTCTGCTCAGTTCTGTGACGTGCTTCCTAGGGAAGTCATCAGTCCCAACTACAGAGAACTACCCTCAGCTGCTGTTAAGAGCTCTGCTAGCACAGGATTAGGAAATACTCTGGTTAAAAATGTTCTAGAAGAGACTCAAAATAATCTTTTAAGTAAGCCACTGACATCCAAATCATCAGCTACCTTTTTAAAGACAAAGAAAGCTTCAGCAATAGCTTACTAGTTGTTATTAAATTACTGATGATAAAGCTATATTGCCTTCTGCAGAGCCTGTTGTGGTAAATGACACATTTGAAAATAAGCTCTTACAGATATGAAGGTCTTCTCTCATGTACACTGAACATAAACATACTTTAAGCTCCCTTTGCTTCCTACAGCCATTTTTTCCACAAAGCATTTCAAAGACCTATCTACCTCCTACCCCTCAAATTCTAACTGTAACAGAAGCCTAGCAAAACAATATTCATTGTGTTTATTCTTAGTGTCTGATACAACTTTGTAAGCTTTGGTGCTTTCAGTTTTCCTTCAAACTGTGATTAGCCTCACAGCTGAAATATTACAGCACCCATGTACCAAATCATCTTGTTATACAAAGTTATCTAGTCTTATGGACTCTTTTGTACCTTTCATGCTTTTGATGCCTGCTTCCTCTTCAGTTTCACAGCAGATAATTTTCTCTTCCAAGATTATTCTCATCTGAGAGCTCTCCAGTAACTTTTAAAAAGGATTTTTTAAAGACCCATCAAGATGAACTCAGTATCAGGATCACCATGTTAAAAGCTCTTCTAAGTACCTCTGCAAACACTGCAAAGTGTGCAAGCAGAATCCTGAAGAGATGGTTCCTGCTGTTGGCTTCCCACACAGTGCCTTCAATAAACTGGCGTGGACTGCAGTGGCTAGTCATAGATTTCACTATGCAGCTTATCTAGCAGAGGAGGAACAGGCATCTGCCACGCAGTATGGCAATGGCACTCACCACATTCCTGTGCAACAAAGGATGGCTAGGAAACAAATCAGGGCTTTGCTTATAGATTGCCTGCCCAGTGGGTTAACCCATATTCACAGTTTCCCTGCACCCCACCAGGGGTCACTAACACCACATCACAGGCATTCCTCAGCAGGGCAGGCAACTTTATTCTTCTATCATAATAATTTAAAGTATTTACACACTGCACAGTCACTCTTTCACACTAACATATATTTACTGGTATATTTATGAACCGTATCTAAAAGACTTTATAAAGACTGACATAATTTGGGGTTTCCAAGCATGAAAATAAAATCTGCAGCCTTCTAAAAGACAACCATTTGGAGCATATGTGAAAAAAAACAAACAAACAAACAAACCACAATGTTCCCTATAAGTTTAAGTCCTCTCCAGAGAACATTCACTAGTTTCAAAATATCCACATTTGGCATTAACTAAAGTTCTCTTGGCGATGGCAGACGTCAAGAACGAATATGTGCAAATAACATTTTCTCAAGAAATCCCCACAGCGGGAAGAAGAAAATTGAAAACTCTTTAGGGGAAGTACTACATTTCTGAATTTTTTTGAAATACTGAAATACTATTTCTGAAATACTATTTACCTGAGAGGCTCACAACTCATTGCTCATATACATATATACTATATATGTATATACACACAGGACCTAGGGAGAGGAATTATTCAGTTTATAGTGTCTGCCCCAGAAGTACATGCATCACCGCAGCAATGCTGGGCTTGTCCATCAGCTGTCAGCCACGTGACCTTTAAATTCAGAGCAGTGATGAGGAAGCTCAGCCACACAAAACAGGGAGAAGCCTGTCACCATCAGATGCAACTCTGGGAACCACATAATCAGACAACATAAATCCCCAAGTCTAGCTCAGCTCAAACAGCACCATCAGACAGTTAGACAGAACAAGCTGCCAATGGATCTAGCCTAGAACAAATTTTCACATTGTCTTAACTCAGTTCTGACTATTTTCATCTCAAGTATTCCCAGAATAACACCTGCATGTGGTTACACATACAAGAAAGGAATTAATTAGTTCATTTGAGAAGACAACTGCTGTCCATACCAGTCAATAACCCCAACCCTGCCAGAACAGTCTTCATAAAAAACATGAGCTTTCGCTGCATGAATGAAGTCCATCTCCCTCCACCAAAGCAAACACGAGCTCAATTTTTTTTTTAGTAAAGGCAAATGCTACTTGGGTCTTATTCCCAGAGCAGGGCTAATGCATCAGTCCAATGAACCTCAGATGAATAGCTTCAAGAGGGAAACAAGCCTGTCTTGCAGCTGGAGTTATTGTAGCATGCACTAACACCGCAGTTTCTTGCAGCAGATTAAGGCACTATGTAAAACCAGCCTTTAAGCCACCAAAACATTCTTCTCCTAGTTCCTCAGTAACAGCAGTAGTCAGGTGCCTCATTTCCCTCCCCCCTTTTTAATATACTGATATGATTAACACCTAAGTGCAGAATGACTTAACCTTCCATGGCAGAACCATCTGCAGCAGCTACTTTGAAGAGGAAATGTTATACGCTTACACAAGTACACCGTTAGTATCTTTCAAAATCATCTCTCCAATGGCTCTACAAAGCTACGTTAGTCTCACTTGAACACATTCACTTAGCTTATTTTGAAACTCATGCCATGGAAGTAGGGAATGTCAGAATTACATAGAAGGTTCTGTAAATCATGTTGTACAAGATGGTCTTCTGAGGTAATGGGAAGCACTTCACTCTCTCCCTCCAAAGAAGGGAGGACCATTAGGACAGAATATGATTCCTTTCTAAATTATTTTAACTAGGGAACCCAGTAAAATATGGACATCATTACAGGACAAGAGAGGTGCTGTCTCTACAGTAAGAGAAAGCGTAGAAAATATCCCCATGAATTAATACAGTAAAAAAATCTGTTAAACCAAGCAGTAGCTAGGCAGAGCACTGAGTACTGTATGTACATTTGTATATGTATAATATAGTTACTCAGATACACACATAAATATTTAATATATAAAAAATAAAGTGCTTTCTATCAGGTCCAAATGCAGGGACATTATAAAACATTTCACCAACTGCAAAACAAATAGATACAAAGAATACTACATCCAACATACAAGAGAACAGTTAACACAATATGTACAATCTGGTGGGTGTCCCAAGACAAAACATCCCTTCATATACATTGTATATACATATATACTCATCTTTACTCAATATATTATGACAATATATATTTCAAAACTTTGTTATAGACAAAAAACAACAACACCTACAAAAACACAACAAGGATCAAGCACACAAGTCCAAGACTGACAAAGAATTTGCTACCCTTGCCCACAGCACCCCCTCTGCTGCTGGGAAAGATATGCCAGCGCTCTTTTCTGGGGTGCAATGCCTCCACATCCTGCAAGGCACTGTGAGCGGCAGCCGTGAAGTTAGCATCACCAGTGGTAAGCAGGTCAAACACGCATGAGTAAAAATAGATGTCCTTCACCAGCATCTTCTCGTTGCATTTGGTGGTGGCAGTTTCCAGTGTGTACATGGACCGGGGATGAGCACTGCCTACCTGAGGGAGCGACTGGCCCCTCACGGGTAAAGGCAAGTGGCCACTATCATCTATACGTTCACTTGAAGGGCAACCATTCACACACAGCTGCAGATCCTGACTCTCCTCGTAGGCCATGGCCAACTCTTGAGGCATGCGAATGGCCAGCGTTAAGTAGCGCCCAAGCTGACGTATATACACCATGGTCCCAATATATCTGGCATGCATTTCGATGTATTTGCCACTGACTTTATCCACAATTTGCAAGCTCTTGGTGTTCCCATCGCCTCCACCTGTTGTACCATCAACAAAAGCTGCAGGCAAGTCATCAGTCACTGCTTGGTATACTTTCTGATCCGTACAGTCTTGGTATGATTTAAAGATAATAGTTATCTGGAGGGGAGAGAGAAGGAAAAAAAAAAAAAAAACAAAGGTTAGTGATCATGAGAAAAAAAAAAAGTCATTTGAATCACTTTTCCATTTTGCAGTTGAGATTTTCTGGGACTGCTTACTAGTCCAGACCTTGACACTTATCCGCACTCATGCCTAAGCAGAAAACAGTCTGCACACATGCTTAAAGCAATATTTTCCCAGGTGGCAATTGTTAAATTTGTTCTTAAGTTGGCCTGGAAGCAACACTATTAGCATGTGGTAATTGCAACAAGGTCAGGAAAGGAAAAGCGTATATTTAATTAAGCATCACAACTCCCTCTTGCCTGATGGTTTCTTAACACTTTGGAATGCATCCTGCAATCGCAGTGGAGTGTATGTGCCAAATAATTCCTGCACTACTAGCCACCGGAGCAGAACTGGACTGAACTGTGTGAAAGCACAGAAAGGACCACAAGAATTCAGCCTCCCTCACTCACAATATTCTCACCATTTCTTTCACAGTGACTGTGTGACCTTTGACGGGGACTTGTCACTTCCTGGAGGTGTTGCCAGGATTAGCAGGGTGAGACTGCTGTAAAGGCATGGATGTATTTGGTGCTGTATCAGCCACCAACACTACATGCACTGAGATGAGATGCACGAGCAGGAAGAACAACTAGTCACGTAAGTGTTTATGGCTCCTGGATTCATCACTCCCAAGAGCTGGGAGATTTGACACTTCAGTCTGCTGCTGCTAGGTAATGTGCTGATGGAGAACCAAAGCAACACTGAGAGACGCTCCAAGCCATGCCTTTGAAGGGTGAGTTCCAACATAAAAACCACAAGTACAAAGCAATTACTCAGTCTTTTAAGATTATGACTGGCCTTTTAAACCTTAGCACTTATTTGAATATGCCATAAAGGAAAGAGTAGGTCCTCCAGTCTTACTTGAAGGGAATAAACAGGCTATGTGGCAGACCAAATTCAGAGTGCCTAGTGGCTTTTTCAAAAATAAAAGTACAATGAGCAATCATAGAAATGTTACAAACAGAGATGCTTCTTCCTTTACAGTTTTGAAGCAGAGGAGATAGTGATTTCTTGAAAAGGTCAAAGGATATTTTGTACCAAAAATAAATATTTTTCATTATTTTCATCCTTGACTGATTGATTACATCAAAATTACTTAGTCTCTCATTTAAGCACTGTGCCACAAGATTCAGAGTATTCCAGAACACATTAGAAGGTATTTCAAATTAACGTTACAATTTTCCTTAAAATCTACTTTATAGCAACCTCACATTATAATTTCACTTAGCCTGCACACTTCTGCGCAACAGCTTTTGTTTCCTACCACTCTGCTTTGAAGTCAGAGCTAGAGGTTAAACAAACAGCTGCACTACAGACAATTTGAATAACACCTCTAATCTCTTTAGCCTCACCTCTCCATGCCAGTTGTAAAAGACAAAAGTCTACCCTTTTCCCTCCTTCCACTGCAATAATTCCTCCTTTGGAGTATGCAGATGTACTTTAAACAGTACTGCATTGTTCTTCAGTATTTGGCACGTCCCGGTTAGTTGACACACTCAGTCTGTGTCTGTCTCTCACCCACACTGACAGCACTAGCTATTTTCATTCCATATGTTCTTGCTGGTGCTGCCTGGAATTTTCAAACAGTTTTCCTTTGCTTTAATCAGTTATACAGCTAGTTCGAGACCGTCATCAGCCAAGTGATCTGGTAAACAAATCTGTGAGCCGCAGCTAAGCGAAGCTTCAATGCCTATCATCAAGACTCAGAAAATGTTCAAGCACATTTCTTGTTCTAAAGACCACCTCACATCTTTATGCTTTTTGAAGTAAACTCACCAACCTAGAGAAGAGATACTTGAGATGTGAAAAGCAATTAGTACTTCTGCACACAATCCAGGGCCTCATGAAGTAAATCAGGTGTTGTATTTTATATAACAGTTTCAATTAAACAGATTTCTATCTCAGCCTGCTCAGATGAAGAAGCTACTTCCCGGGACACTTTTGTGTTGCTTTGCAAAGAAAGAATGATTTACATTTCAACAGAAGTAAAGCTCCACGTCTGCTTAGCAACAGAGCAAATCTGGAGTTAACAAGAGGTAATGGTTTTAATGACAGACAGAACTGGCTACTTCATAGAACAGTTAAACAAGGGACCTAGCGAAATCTACCAGGAAGCATCTAAGTCTTCTCTCCAAAACTCCTACCTCGGAAAGAACAAAATGCAAACGACTTCAGAGACTTCAGAGAGGGAGAACACAAGCTTTCACCCTAAGGCAAAAATCAGCCATAACGCTTCATGCTGAATGAGGGATGAACACCTAAGTGAACAAAGGCCCCCACATACTTTGCAAGGATGCCGGATGCCTCCTAAAGAGAATCAACAAAGAGACCATTAAGACTTGCCACGGACAACCATATTTAAACATTGTGACTCAAGACATTAAGTTTGGATATTGCATTTTCTGTCCTATCATATTGATCTAATCCATCAGCCAGATCAATACAACCAGAGATCTGTAAGGTCATTGAATCACAGAATGGTTTGGGTTGGAAGAGACCTTAAAGATCATCTAATTTCATCACAGGCAGGGATATCTCCCACCAGACCAGGTTGCTCAAAGCCCCATCCAACACAGCCTTGGACACTTCCAGAGATGGGGCATCCACAGCGTCTCTGGGCAACCTATGCCAGTGCCTCACCACCCTCAGAGTGTAGAATTTTTTCCTTATATCTAATCCAAACCTACCTTCTCAGTTTAAAACCATTACTCCTTGTCCTATCACTATATCTCTGACAAAAAGTCCCTCTCCAGCTTTCTCATAGGTACTGGGAGGCTGCTGTAAGGTCTGCCCGGAGCCTTCTCTTCTCCAGGCTGAACCCCAACTCCCTCAGCCTGTCTTCATAGGAGAGGTGCTCCGGGCCTCTGATCATCCTCATGGCCCTTCTCTGGACTTGTTCTAACAGGTCCATGACCTTCCTGTGCTGGGGACCCCAGAGCTGAATGCAATGCTCCAGGTGGGGTCCCACGAGAGCAGGGAGAATCACCTCCATCACCCTGCTGGCCACATTTCTTTGGATGCAGCCCAGGACACAGTTGGCTTTCTGGGCTGCAGATGCACATTGACAGCTCATGTTGAGCTTCTCATAAAAAAACAGCCCCAGCTGCTTCTCATCAAGGCTGTTCTGAACCCATTCTCTCTCTGCCCAGGCTAAGGTCCTTCCCTTATCTCACCAGTTCCTACCTCAATCTTATAACTTGGTACTGAGGGATATTGAAGAGCTTGTTGCAAAAGGAGATGAGGCAAGTTTGATTGCAAAGCTTTTCCCGTTTAAGTTTTCAATGTGACATTTTTGACTATGTCATATTTTTTCCTTTCTCAAACAAGTTTAGCATGCGCTTACTTGTATGCCTACTGCAGGCAAAATTCCTCAGGAAAGAGTCTGACAAAAAAAAGAGAGTTCATCCAGATATTAGAAAACACACATGAAGTATCACATGCAAGAAGGTGACACGACCTACTGAGCAAGCAGTGACTCTGGAAATATCTGAAGGAAACTCAAGAAAAATACAGCCCCGATAGCTCTAGTAATAATTTCATCAAGCACTGGAGAATAGGTAGAAGATGTTTCAGCAGAAAGTTTTATGATATTAGATCAGCGGTCTTCAAATATCCCTGGGAAGCCAGTGAAGGACTTTATGTGATACGCGTAAGGTAGCTTTTACGAGTTCATATGCAGACAACTCCCTAGTGTACCAGACATTTCCAAAACGCTCTTGCAATGACATCCAAGAGCTTTCAGAGTTCATATATAATTAAAATGATATACTTTTTAAAACCCAGTGCATTAAATAACCTTCCAATCTGCAACTGAAATTTTCACAGTTTCTCTTTCCTGAGGCCCGCAACAGGTGTGAATCATGTGCACTGATCTCAGAAACCAACTATCACCCAAAGAAAACCACCTGAATAATGGCCCATGCCAAAAGGTAGAACTAGAGAGATTTAATAAAGTAAAACCAAAAGGATTCATTGTAAAATTTGGATTCAACATCCTAACTTCGGGTTACATCACATGCTACTGCATTTTAAGATGCATGGCATGCCTTTCTGGATGAAACAAAACCAAAAGGTGCTTCCCAAATGTTAACAACTGCTCAGCCCATCAGACAGCACTAGGCAGCAGAAGCTCTCTCTCCATATACTCATGTTCTGTGGTGCACCATTAGCTGAAGTAGCTGTAGCTCAAGGACATCAGCAAGTCCAAAAGACATTTTGCTTCTCTCATGCATACTGGGGTGCAGGGACATGAAGGCAAGAGGTCTTGGGACAGGGCAGGAAAGATTTAAGGACTGCTTCAGGAATGCTGCTGGGGCCAAATTCTTGGAAGCAATGAGGGCTGGGGATATTACAAACAAAATACTGCAATCCCTCTTCAGACTGCTGGTCACCTACAGCAGCACCATGTAACATTTTATCGTCACATGTTAATTACTTCAGAGGAGAAGGTGCATGGATTCCATGCACAACGGAAATAAAAAGGAAGTCGATCTGAATACAAGATGTAGTCCACCACTGGATTTCCAAGAAGAAAGACAAGATCACTTAGGAAAGCGTTTCTCAAAGTTACTGTTCATAAATCACTCAAGAACCATTTCACACCTAGTGTTAATCGATTTCAGAATTATCCACAACTTTACTTCCTACAGCAATGTGAACAGTAGCTAAAATATTCTACCTGTTTTTTTCAAGTGGACCTCTCCCTCCACTGCAGTGAGAGAGTAACAAGCCCAGGAAAGCTGTGGCTGTTTTTCTGTGTTGTTCTTCTGAAACTGTCCCAAACAGTGCTGCACATCAAAGTAACCCTAGGAAAGCTTTGCACATAGGGAATGTGTCCATGACAGATTTAAATGAGTTTTCCTGATGGACAGGATCACAAGGAATGTGCTGGATACACAAGCACAGAGCTAGGGCTTGAGATAGATGCAAGAAATTGTGTCAGAAATGAAGCTTTGCATTTCCCTGACAAGTCTGAGTTCCAAGAGAAAACACAAGACCAAAGAGCTCATATGCATCTTCTGTACAGCATGGAGGAAATCCCTCAAACCAAAAAACACAGCACCCAGCAGACAGTATCTTCTTCTGCAGCCTCTGCCTAAGAAGCTAACCTCAAAACTACATTCACTGCCTGTCTTGCTACCAGGATGGTGCCAACATCCCTTTCTCATGAGCTTCTCTATCATCCATTGTTATTCATAACAAAAAACCCTACTTCTTTTCACATGCTGTGAACTAACCATCATTTGGTTATGGTCAAAAGATTACTAGGAACCAAAGCACCAATTTGCCCTAACCACAGTTGCACAGTAGAAGTTTATTATTTCTTCTACCTTGTCTTCTATGAAGATGACTATTCATGGAAAAAAAAAAAACAGGTACAGAAAAATAAAGCACACCAACAGGTGTAGATTTATAGTTGTAATGCTTGAAAAGGGTTCTAAATTAGAACCTGTCACACTGTTTAAACCTGAGAGGAGGTTTCAATCTGCCCTAACTGCAGTGCAGACACAGCTCAGGGGACATTCAACAGCTAGTCGAGGCACAGGCAAGAGGCTCTTGCCATGAGAACAGAGGGCTTGTCTTAAAGGCACTGTCAGGCCTTTGCCTTTCAGAAATATCCCAAATCCACTGCAGGTGCTTCTGCACCTGCATTTTCAAGCTGTGCACAGCTACCTGCTGAATCATTTGATTGGCTTATGCCCAACTACATGCCCAAGAACAGCTCTACCGTGCATGGATTGCAAAACCCCAGGCCCTTCCCTCTCCCCTTCTGCTCGCAGTCCTCTCCACTCTTCAATCGCTGAAATGAAACACTGTAAGATAATAGGAAGTGGAATCAGCTTCACCTCATGGATAAAGCAGCTTTTAACTGATGTCCTCCAACAAAACTGAAGCACGTACTTCTGAGAAATAAAGCCAAATTCAACTTTACCTTACCAATAGGAAGAATGTCTATAAAGATGAAAAAATTAATCACACATGGTTGGTTATCTGATGTTCCCACTTAAGAACAACTGAAGCGTAACTGGAAGACAGGCATTTTAATATTACTTGAACAGTAAGTACAAAGTATTCAGTCTGCACTGATCTCCTGAAAAACAACAGAAACCATGGTGCAAAAGAACTATTTAAAAGTTTTGACTCTGAGAAAAGGAACACTTCCCAGCTAACACAGCCGATACTCAGGTTAAAATCTGTATGCTCAGTAAATCCACTGTGGTAAGAGCTCTTTGTTTTCCACAGCCAATTTGTTTTAGTTTCTCTGTCCTGCCATTCACTCTCTCACTCTCAAGCTATCCGCTACAAAGCGCCTAGCTAAGAAAAACTAGTTAATTTCCAATTACTGCAAGCAAGGAAAGTTTTTGGTAGGGAAGTCCAAGTATCCCTGCTTCATTTGCTATTTGGGACAACTGCACTAGTGATACAGACAACAGCTGTCATATTGATGGAAGCCTTGTAACCCTTATATAAAGCACACAATAAAGTGTTTTATTTAACACATTCTCCAACATACTTCCTACCTGCTCCCTCTACAGCCCCCTACATCCATTCTCAGAAAGCCCCTCAAAGTCTGCAGAGCTCTATATCTGACTTCTTCCAGCTGTAGACACAAAGATGCCAACAACCTACACAAAACTCATACAGAAGTCTGCCAGAAAGAAATTGTCCTAAGTACAGTTACTTGGTGACAATCCCTTATTATCGATCTGAAAGGCCTTGCAATCCTATGCCAAGAGGCATAAACAGAACAGACCAGCTAAAAAAAAAAACACAACAACAACAACAAAACACAACAACAAAACAAACAAACAAAACCCAAAAAAGTTGCAAGTTTCAGCTGAACCACAGAATATACAATAGCTTTGTTCACTCTGGATAAACAGATGTCCTTCCTATGGGCAACAGAAATATGCAAAACACCTACCAAAAAATTGCCAAAAGTATTTTGTGTATATTTACACATCTCCCACTGGAGGACATACCTTTCCAATTAAGAAATTAAAGGAGGAGTCTTACAGCTTTCCACACTTCCCGGCCAGATGCACAGAGTAAGTAGGGGGGAACAGATTTTTATTCTGCATTCTTTGTTTAAAGTGTCCTCCTGGCATTCTCTTCTCCTTTATGAACTCACTGGATAGCCCTCAGACTTCTGGGGTCACTCAAGTCTCGTAGTTTTTGGAGTGAGAGAACAACTTTACAAATAATAATCACTTCATTGCCGATTCCTTAAAACTTGGTACACCAGAAAGCTACGATAAATCTGAATGCAATAACCACCTGTAAGTCTAAATGATAGTAAGCCATTTTCACAAGCATACTGTATATAGGATGAGGATACAACATTTCATTCCTATGGCTTTCCATATGGAAAATTTATGGAAAATTTACTATTTATGGAAAATTACTATTTATGGAAAATTACTTTCCCTAATAAATGAGCATTCAGGATAAACTAAAACCTCTATTCTTTTTGTCTTTGTTTTCATTAAGTCTGCTCTAGGGTGGTTGAAGTAGGCTAGTTAGCAGTTTAGTATTTGCTTTGGCTTCTGCATAATTTAAGATCAGCATAAACCTTTGTTATTATTTCCCAATAAAGACAAATCCAAATAATGGCAATGACGAAAACAAGACTAATGATGCATAGCATTCTGGAAGCTTTTCTTATGGAGAAGGCAAACAATGGATCTGTATGCTTTAAGCTAGGAGGAAATACTTTGTAAATAAAGTTCACTGAAATTCTTTTGGTAGCTCTTTAAAGATACCTTAAGCTATGTACCCACAGCCAAAATAAGGAAAATACTTCCAGCAGCAGACATTCCACCATCACCAAGTGGAGCACTTGCAGTGAAAATGTTACAGGCATCAGTGCAATAGTGGTAGTGCAATTTTAACAAGCCTTTCCTGTATATGTTATAATAGTCTGCTTCATAAAGAAATCAAGGAGTTAAGACAACAATGCATTGGAGGTATTGAAATTTATCTTGCTAAATTACTTGTGCACTCAAAAACCTTCATTTTCTACAAACAGGTGAACTGATAAAATTTTGATTACCTGCCAAAGAAAGGAAATACTCAAGGACTGTATACCAGGTAACAGAGGCTACTATCAAACACATTTCTGATATCCTATGTCATACATCTTATTTCATTTAATTGTTTCTGTAGTCAGCTGTATCTGTACACCTGCAGGAATACTGAACCATGATTATAAGAAAAAAAAATATTATCACCTTTTCCAGAACGGCAGATCAAAAATAAAACAAAAAACATTGAGAGTAGAAGCAAAGACAGAAGGCAGATTCTTTGATACATGTACTTCTCAGTGTGTACAGGTATTTATCTCCTTAAGTTCTCCTCTTAGTTATCTGCATGAGAATACATTTATCAGCATAGCATGCTGCTGTAGTCAATCACATCTAGAATGTGGCCAGTAAAATGTTAAGATATCATCATCTATCTACTACCATCCCATTCTGGGCCAGCCACACTATTTGTGCACAGAAAGGCTCTCAAGTTTTACCTCTATGAGTAAGGAAATAACTTCCTGCAAAAGTTATCAAAACTGAGGGAAGAAGCTTACTGCAGATATGAAACAGAACTTCCTTGTACTTCAGCATCTTGCAAAAAAAGCCACAGAGCAGATTTCAGAAAGACTTAAGTCTAAGTCTCTTTTGCAAAGCATATTCAGTGTCGTCTCGTTCCTTCATTTTACAGTCCTTAGGAACTCACTTACAATACAGACTGTTTGCAGAACAATAACAAGTTAGGAAAAGGTGATTTTGAATTTCAGTAGTGTATTGGTCCAACCTTTGCCCTCCCTCAAATGCCAAAATTTGCTTCACTGATATAAGCATTACATACGTCAGTATCTCAGAACCCAACAGAAATGCAGTGACATGACTGATTTTCACGGATTAATAATACTGCACAGTCATCTCCTTGGAAAATGTGCTCCCTCCCACCTACCTCTGAACTTAACAATACAGTGAAAACTCTCCAGTACAGATAATCTTGAAATAATCTTGTACTTGCAGGATCAAGGTATATTAGGCTCTAAGAGCTACACTACCACAGTGGAAACAAAGGCTATTTCACTCCAAAAAGCAAACAAGGCAGGTGGCAGCATCAGCTTCAAACATACATTCAAGTCATTCCATTTACTAATGAAAAGCTACCTTCAAAAGTTCAGAGCATTTTTTTTACTCCAGACTCAAGGTAAATCTAAGGACATCCCAGCAAGGCTCATGCTCTGTATCTCATCTTCCTTCTGTAGGTATACCTGTTATCTGCCTTTGGCAGAAAGAGCTAAGTATTTTAGTTAAGTATTCTTCTTAAAAGAAGGAAATGACATATGCTATCAATACACATTTTCCTTCTCTAGCCAATTGAAGTGGTTCAGCTGATAGCCATTTTAAGCCTCGCCTGTCTGAAAAGGTATATATACTCTTGGCAGGATTTTCAGGCTGCTGCTTCTTTCTAGAGCCAGGGCACTAAAACCTTTTAACAACCATTTGGCGTTAATGTAATTTTTTTGCTACCTCCTCTCAGTTCTCTGCAGATCCCCTCCTTCTCCCTGCTCTGAATCCTCAACATCTTGGTAATCATATGTTTGCCACTTTGTCAATGTTTTTTTGTTCTCTATCGTTATGGCTATACAACTTACAGAGTTTAAGAAAAGCAAAGACTATCTTTCCCTTTTCCTTGCCTAGAATGTCTATCTAGTGCAGGGAAACAGATGCTGCAATTTGATACCGTTTTGAAGATCAAATTTATTATTCTTAAATGTTTATATTGTGATATGTACGGTGAATCGGGGGGGGGGGGGGGAAGGAGGGTGGAGCCTAGGGAAGAAAAGGAGCTGTTTTATTTCTGAGAAAAGAAGCAATTTTTCCAGAAGAGAAGCCTAGCAGTTTTAATTTCTCAGACTACCTAATTGAAGATTCTCGAGCTGCAACACTCCTTTAACTGTTACAGGCTGAGTGACTTACTCTACTGTCCTGGCCTTCTACTTCTGCATGCATACACAGTGTTTAAGAACAATCCATACCTTATTTGTAGCAGTAGCACTGGATCCTGGGACCACAGGCACATTTGTCACTTGCACTGATAAGTAGTTATTGTCTATGAGAGGCCAAGCACCTTCTACTTTGCATGTCTGGAAGTGATCCTTAAAAGTCCTCAGATGAGGATCACCAAACAAGCCACAAAATAGGTACGTAGGGGTAGTTTTCTCCCCTCCAGGATGTTCACTGGCTCCTGTGTGGCCACTGTAATTGCAGGGATCGTGGGTTACTTCAGGGTTGGTGGAGGACGTGGGTCCATCCTTGGAACAGTTTCTCTGGCTCATGAGGTCGCTGATCCCAAGCACTGCAGAATGGTAGACCAGGTTTCCACGGCATACTTTGGAATTGCGATAAGTACAGGCAGAGTATGCTCGCAGGGCCTTGCAGAACTCCAAATCAAAGCCATCGAGAGCTGAGTTTAGATGTGAAGTTAAGGATACAAAATCAGTGGTGCACTTCTGAATTTGACAAGGTGTTTGCAGCTGGCAGTCACCTAAGCACAAAACAGAAAGTAGAAAAAAATCAAGCAAACCTCTGGCATAGCAAAATCCTGTTCTACACACACATGTGCTGAAGAAAACATCTTGAAGACAGATTACAGTGCTTGCTTGCTGAGAAGACACTGTATTAGAGAAAAAAAAAGGCTATGAGGCAGAAAGACAGCAATAAAGAGGTTTGAAAGGCTGAGATGACCCAAGCATGACTTCATTTCCATCTACACAATAGCAAACAACAGATTAAAAGCATTAACTCCAGCAAAGTACGAGCCCAGCATTTCTTTCCAGATGATATCAAGGTGATGATGCAATTCTGTGCTTAAGTTAATCACTTAGTCAATATGCAAGTCTCCGTTTAATTTTTCAGTCATTTACATGGTTACTGAACCTTTTAAACAGAATCCTGCGCCTGAGAAGGATGTGGTAAAGGTGGCAAGAGATCCGGGTTTAGACAGAAACGGACTGAACGAAGCACCCCCCACACACATAACACACCTGGGGGAGCGGGCAAGCCATCAGCTCGATTTGCTTTATTTCTCTGGCACTACCATAGCTTCACTGCTTGCTTTCTGGGATTAAAGAGTGGGAAAACCCAGAGTTTGAATTTCAAGTTGCTGGCTAAGGGATCCATACACCGCAATAGCAATACCTCTTATGGTGTAATTCAGTAATAAGACAAAGGGGAGAAAAAGCCAGTACCGTATTCTCCCAAGAGGGAAAACGCGATATATGTAGCGGATACTCCCTTCCCTCCCCTCAGACCGCTGTCTTCACACCACTTCCCACTTTTTGCGGGGGTCGTCGAAGCGACATAACCCCGGGCTGATTCAGCAGCCTCACTGAAACGCTCCCGAACCCCTGGGCCGGGAGCAGCGGAGGGAGGCCGGGGTGACAGCACAGGGGTTGGCGTTAGGGGCATGCACCCTCCGCACCCCCCAGCCGCACACCGCTCCCCGGCTCGCCCCGTTCCCCCCGCCCGCTCACGTCACGGGACGGGCCCGCACCGGGCGGGCAGCCGCCGCCGCACCCCCGCAGACCGCCCCCGAGCACGGCGCTGTCCGGTGGTACCTGCTCGCGGCGCCAGCACGGCCAGCAGCAGCGCGGCCAGCAGCAGCAGCGGCGGCGGCGGCGGCAGCCCCGGGGCGGCGGGCAGCGGGCGGCGCGGCGGCTCAGCCCCGGCGGCGCGGGAGGGCGCAGCGCTCTCCATGCCCGTCCATGCAGCTCCGCGGGACGGGGCGGCGGCATCGGGCGGCGGCGGCGGCCTCTCCTCCTCCTCCTCCTGCTGCTGCTGCTGCTGCTGCTGCTTCCCCTATTCCTCCTCCGGCGGAGCCGTGGCGGTGCCGGTGTCGACGCAGCACGGCATGGCGGCGCGCCGGGCCCCGCACAAAGGGAGGAGCCCCCCCACACCCGTCGCCATAACGACCCGCGCCCGCCCCCCCGCGCCGCCTGCATTCTCGCCTCCCCATTGGCTGCCCGCGCTGTCCCTCAAAGAACAACGGCTCCGTGTGGCACCGCCCCTGCAGGGAAGCCCCGCCCCGCCCCGCCCTCCCCGCGCGCCGCGCTCCCGTTGGTGCCCGCGCCCCGTCCCCGTTTCGAACGTGACGCGCGCGGCCGTGCTGCCACGCGCCGCCGTCAGGGGTCGCGTGCGGGCCCTGCCCGCTCCGCCGGGGCGCGGCGACACGCCCTGCCGCCCGACGGCCGTAACGGCTGCGGGCTGCGCGGGCGGAAAGCCTGCGAGCGGGTGCGGTATTGTGTCCGTGAGCGCCGGCTGGTGCTGCTGGAGGGCAGGGGGGAGACGCTCAGCCCGGCACACGAGCAGACACATCGCGCCAAGTGCACCCCGGCGACCGCTGGATAGGGTGCAGGCTCCATTTTGGGTTTTCCCCGTGACAGGTTGCCCGACATCGTCACCCTGCACTCTGCTCTGGTGAGGCCGCACTTCAAGTGCTGTGTTCAGCTTTGGGTCCCTCACTACAAGAAGGAAATCAAGGCCCTGGAAAGTGTTCAGAGGAGGGCTACAAAGCTGGTGGAGGGCCTGGAACACAAGTCCTGTGAGAAGCGGCTGAGGGCACTGGGGTTGTTTAGTCTGGAGAAGAGGAAGCTCAGGGGAGACATTATTGCTCTCTGCAACTACCTGAAAGGAAGGTGTGGGGACCTGGGGGTCGGCCTCTTCTCGCAGGTAACCAGTGATAGGACTAGAGGGAATGGCCTCAAGCTGCGCCAGGGGAGGTTTGGGTTGGAAATGAGGAGACATTTCTTCTCAGAAAGAGCAGCCAGCCATTGGGACGGGTTGCCCAGGGAAGTGGTGGAGTCACCGTCCCAGGGGGTGTTGAAGAAAAGGTTGGACGTGGTGCTTAGGGACATGGTTTAGTGGGTGACATTGGTGGTAGGGGGATGGTTGGACCAGATGATCTTGGAGGTCTTTTCCAACCTGAGTGATTCTATGATTCTTTCTGTGCTTGCTGGGGGTCTTATGTTTATGTTTGGCAGCCAGCGCAGAGGCTGTCCCTGTAGCAGTAACAGTGACAAATCAGTATGCAACATTTGGCTGGAGATCTAAACTCATGAATGTGGAGGCAGTGTGGAGCATCGAGGCAGAAAGGGTAGCAGAGAGGGGGAAAATATTCCAAACTTGGCCTTGTAGTCAGTGAAGTCTTGGCTGAGTTACTGCTAGAGCTACAAATCCAACCTTTTACTCTTTCTATGCTTCATCACAATTTCAGCCTGAGTTTGCTACCCACAATTTCAGAGCAGGTGTGCCTCTGATGTTTTGGGAGGCTGCAGCCATGCTGTATGTAGGGACATACTGAGATGACCAGCCCTTTGCCTCTTTTGCTGCATCTGTCACAAATTGCTCTGTTACTCGGTCCAGCAGTAGATGGATCTGAAGAAAGCCTGCTGAGAAGTTTGTGATTGTTACAGGCACTTTGGTTGAGGAGGGAGGCCTCGGTCCATGCACAAGTCTGTACCCACAGCCTGCGGTGCCTTGTCACCGTGCACTGTGCAGCGCCGTGAGAGCCCAGAAGCCCTGAAACTTACTTCCCTTTCCTGACAGTGGGAGCAGGCTCTTCTTGTTAAAGAGAGCTTCAGACAGCTCTGTTCACAGCCCACAGGATCATGGGATTTGAATTTACCAAAGTGCTTTGGAGCTTGAAAATCCACTGTCGCAATCAGGAAAGTTGCAGCTTTGATTAAAAGCCCTAAAGGCAAGATTCATGTGCATTTCTTCCCTTCCTTCTATAAGCACAAAGGAGATCAGATGCATAAAATAATGACGAGTGAGAGTTCAAAGCGATCCCAGAAAGCTGGCCTTAGATTTGTTCTCTAATGCAATTGCAGCCCTTTACCATTCTTCTTTGTTGAGTAAGTTCCAACACAACAAACATAATTTAGCGAGACAAGGCTCTTTTCTTTCCAAAAATGTTAGTCAATGTGTTGTAGAGGCCAGCTTGTCCAATGTTAAAGAAATGCAGTAGTTAAATAAACACTTTGAATAGGAGCTGAAACAGACCTTTGCTCTGTTATCAAGGCAAGGGGCCTGGCAGGGGAAACATCTCTTCACCTCTGACATTTGTCAGATTCCCAAGCTGTTTGACACCAAGAAGCATTATTATCTCCGGGGCAGGTTTTTTCAGGTGCTAGAGAACAAGGGAAAATAAATAGCAAGAGTAGACAGCTGTTTGGTTTCATTACATTTCAGAGGTGACTGTATTGTATCATTTACCTAACAGTCCAGCATCTCTGTAGTTTCAATGTGAGGCTCATTATTAGCAGGTTGAGAAGTGCCTTGGACCATGACTCGGGTGACAGTGGAAGTGATACTTCAACTCCATATCACAGATATTTAAAGTGTTTCCCAAGGAGGAACAGACTTCTGGAATATCTCTCTGAGACATGTCCCCTGCACATTTTATCTGTAGAGAAACACTGTTGTGCCAACACTGTCGCAACACAAAGAAAGTGATAACTGTCCTCTTTTTTAAGAGGCAAAGCTGGAGGAGGGAAATAAAACAAAGAGAGAGGTTCAAATTTTCTGATGAAACTTTGTATTTTGATGTAAAAAGACCATATTAAAAAAAAAAACACTTTTTTTTTTTTTTAAGGCCACTTAAAATTTCAAGTGAAATATCCCATCTAGCTTCTGCTCTGAACTGCGTTTCTTTGCTGTGACAGAAACACTGTAGATGGGAGAACACAAAATAGTCTGAAGATTCTGTGGAGGAAAACATCAAATGATAATAAAAAAAAACCAACTTTTTTTCCCCTCAATTTTTTTGAAACTTAGAATATTACTGTAATCCTGCAAACTCCTTTTATGTTATGCAGAAGAGCATTTAAGAGGAAGGATCTTTTCCGATAACATATGTGCCATCAGTTTCACACAGCCTCCTTCCTCTCAAGCTGCTGTCTCTAAACAAGCATCAATTGTTGGGACAGCAAGAGCAGAACCTTAGCATACCATGACATTCATGCTGTCAGCAAAGGATGTATGAAAGGGAAGCAGAGCATACCTCAAAATATCATTGTTTATAGAAAAGATTTTAGTAGAGTGTAATTTTAACGCATTCCTAAATGCCACTAAAATAAGGAAGAAATGACAAGAAATGCAAAAGAAAATGTGGTGTTCTTGTAGGCAAAGGTGGAAGGTGGGCATCCTTCATTGCCACATTGCTAATGTAGTCACTGTCCTGAATAACGTCACTGTTTAATCCATGCTGTTCTCTGCAGAAATCCCACTGCTCCATGACTGTAGTGGCAGCTGCTAAGGGTGCAGTGATTTTCAAATTATGGACATTATTATTTGACATAGACCTATGCAAAGCACATTTTTCCTTGAACAGCTTGATTTCCTCCTCAGTTACATTGATATACTTTTGTTAGAGTTACGCCCAGTCCCCACGGGTAATAAATGAAAGGAGAAAGGTTAAAGGAAGACTTAAAACTAAGGAGTTTCTTTACATTAGATGGAGGTCTCGGAAATGGTCTAGCTCTGTGCCTGGCAGCCAATGCATTTGAAGCAAGGCAGTTTGTCAGAGTCTTCTGACGCACGAACCTGGAGGGTGAGAGCTAGTGGCAGCTGGGCCAGCTTGATAGCCAGAAGCAATATAGCCACCTCCTGTGGAGGACAAGCCCAAGAAAACTGATCCAGATGAGGGTGGTTAATTATTGTCACTGAAGTGACAGTCCGTACAGGGCTGGCATCTGCAGAGGCTAATCCTGAGCATCCCTCTCCTAGCGGACATGACAGACATACATAATGCTGATCAAGGTCCTGTTGCCACCAGAGAATTCAGGGCTGACACTGACACCTGAACACAGACTAAATGGAGATGGGCAAGGCATTTCTGAACATCAGTTACCATCAGATAATAAAACGTTACTTCTTTGAGTGCATCTACTTCCATGGTTTATTTTTTGAGAATTTCAGACAATGTTTTGGTGTGAGAAGATGTGTGATTGGAGTCAAACACAAGCACAATCCTGCCAAAAGAAGTACCAAATAATGGCCTCCCAGCAGCTAGTACAAAGGCCTTGGTGGCTCTTGGAGAGAAATCTGCTATGGCTGGCAGAGGACTGATACCTGCAAGTCAAAGCTAGACAGTTAAAGGCATAACGCCAACCTCCAGTGAGCTCAGAACAAATTCTAAAATACCACCCCTCATTTGTAAGGACTATGGTAAATTCACTCCTTCAGGAGATTGTAGTGAGAAGGGTTTTGGTTTGTTGGTGTTAAATGTTAGGGTCCTGCAACATCCAAGGCTTGTAGTATTCATCCATAGAAATATGGGCATGATAAACATGTTGGATAGGTGTTTAATATAGATGTAAGCTTGCAGATACTTCAGATAGGGATGACCTATGCACACCTTAGGTTGTGACCTAAAAGGTGTTTTAATATTCTGGGACATGACACATGACTGTGCTGCCACTGGCATTTGTGGCTATCTTTGTGGATATATCCCATTTTGGGTATTTATCTTGTTTGCTGATTAGCTGACTTTTTTTTTTTTATTTTTCCTTTCTTTCTTTCCAAAAGCAGAAAAGGTTTTATATATTGCATGGGGTTCAAATGGGGACCCAGTAATATATCCAGTCATATTTTGCAAGATTTGTTCTTGCAGTGAAGGAAGAAACATGAGGAAAGCCTTTTTGCAATTAAGTGACTGTCAATGGCAAAATACTGAATGACTTCCAGTAGAAGGACTAGGTGCAGAGAAGGATAATCAGATAGAGATTGGCAGGAAAAAAAAAAGTACACAGCTAAGGGATTTTTAAGGGTTTAGAAAGCCAAGATGATAGATATCTGAGATCTCAAGATAGAACTAGTGTCCAAACTCCTAAATTGTTTTCTATTGGCAGTATGTAAATACTTCATTTTTCTAGTAGATTTCCTTCCAACATGGAATACAATGATCTGGACTGCAGAGAAACATTATTTCTGTAGGGATGCCATAACAAGTATGAAGGAAGCTAGATTAAAGTTATAAAATAATATTTTTTTCTTAGGATACTGAGTCTGTTGTCAAAGAAGCAGATCCTGGAATATGAAAGTCTGAGAGCTTCAATGCCAGTATCGATGTTGTCAGCTCACAGAGGCACTATAGGACACGTGCAATTGTGACCTTGCAGTGTTTTGTGGGTCACAGTTCTTAAGAGTCATCTTTGAGACCTGACAGATGACTTCTCAGATTGTCACCTAGAGTATTCTCAGAGCTTGATGATGAATTATTATAAGAGATGTGCTGAAAGGATAAATTCTGTGGCCAGAATTTCCTCTGTGGATGGAAAGATAATCATTTTCCACTATTCAATGTAATAATTTTGATGTTCATAAAGCAAAGAGAAAGTTCTTGAGGCAATGGTAGGGGTGTGATGAACCAACAGAGCTTCTGCAGGCACATCTGGAAACTCCACAATTTTGGTGCTCTGTTTGTTCTAGGTGCAGAGAATCAGAATGGGAGGGCATTAGGAGAGTTCTCCTTGCCACGGTTGACTAATGTCTTTTCACGAGTAGAGGAATCAGCGGTCATGTCAATATTGTGTCTACAGGCCAGTCCTGCATGCTATGTAAATATAGTCTAGTGAATGATGTATATGATGTGTGATGGAAGTGCTGAAGGCCATATGTCTGAGTAAACTTAAACAAATCCTATGGTACTTGTTTGTAGTAGTCAAGCAATGTATGCTTGGAGTAGAATGATAAGTTTGGACATCATTTTGAACAACTCCTGTGGCAACGTGAGAGCTGAATATCTATGTGTGAGAAGTCTAATCTTATACAAATGTCAAACTTCTTAGTTTTGCTTATTTTTACTTTATAAACATCATATAAGAGCTTGTTGTCAGCATAGTAAAGGGAGCCAAGAGAACATTAAAAAATTTCTCATATAAAAATTGTGACTGTAAATAGGAGAAGTGTGACAAAAGGATGGAGGAGATAATCTGTTGTTGGCAAAGCAGTGTAGGAAGCTATTTCAAACTTCAGGTCACTTCTTTCTCAGCTGTTAATCCTAGAAAGCACTTTTGGGGTCAAACGTACACTACATACTTATTTATTGCACATTATTAATGCATTTTGGTATGTAGCTACACTTATACACTTCTGAAGTGCATCTGTTTTTCAAAGAACTTCCAGCAAAAGTGTAATATAATAAGAAGGTGATTGAAAGTTACACCTCAATTTGCTTTGGATTATGACAATGCAAGATCTTCATTCCCTTAGTTTGTTAAAAGTATCTCTTAAGCAATGCTGTGTGGTGAAATAAATGGTAGGTAAACCTTCCTTAATGATAGGTAAACAGCAAACATCGTACACTCCTTTTGAGCAATTGTGTTATGAATCCTTCCTGTCCTTATGCTTAAGTGGAAGGATAGTCTTTCAAACTAAATATTAAGGGGGAGCCTGTTGACCTGAGATTATGAACCAGGGGTTATGTTAGGAGGCTTTTTCTGCACCTTACTATACATAGGTAGAAACACTGTTGGACCTCCAAGAGTTACATTTCAAGATATGGCAGAGGCTGTGTGATTTCTGTTTTCCTGAGGGAAACTTGCTTTTCGTGCTGTTGAAGTTACCTTGCCCTAATGCTATGCTTGCAATTGGATGGAAAGCATACACTTGATCCCTCAGCGTGCTGATCCTGACAGAAATGCTGGGCAACTGCCATTGAGATTAAATGGGGGAACAACAAAATGACCCTTTGTTTAGCAGTAATTAATTATGTGGAAACTGTTCCCAAAGGCTGAGGTAGCATTAGCTGCATCTCTCTGACTGTGGGTGGGAGAACAAACCAGAGAGCAACAAGAAAACCAGAAGAGAGAAAGACAACAACAACTAGTGTGGCCCTGACAGAAAGCCAAAAGAAAGTGAACTGTCTGGAGGCCTCTGAATTGGAATGAGAGCCTCCAGATTCTCCTACTGTTTGAGCCTATCATGGTTGGAGAAACAGGTATTGTGTACTTTCCTTGTAAATAAAGGAGACTACATCAAAGAATTAACTGACCCCACCTCCTTTTCAGAAAAACAACCTGTGAAGAACCAGATTTTGGCTAACCTGGCAGGCAAAAATGAGCAAAAAAGGGGCAGGAAAGTATAAAATGGTCTAGAAGGAGACAGAAATAGTTACATTCAAAACACCCCTGAGTGTTGCTGCTGCTTCTTGTTTTTCTCTGTACCTGTTTGTTTAAAGGAGATATTTTCAGTGAAGCTTGAAATAATTTTCCATTGTAGGTGACAAGATCAGTCTTGTCTTGAAAGCTATGTGATGACAGGTGACCTAAAAAGACAGATGACATACTGTTTAACCTCCATTTAGAATTTGTCATTTTTAGTTTCTTCTCCGAACTACGTTGCAACCACTCTTTTTACTCCAGGCACTTGGACAGATTGATAAACTTCAGAAAACAGTACTTCGTGAATGTCAGATAAGCAATGAATACTAGTATTTTCTATGCAACAAAGCAAACACGGTATTCATTAAGTGGAAGCAATACCTAAAGTCTTTATAGGAAGCAGACCTGGAGTGGTCATCCAGTCCTCCCCTCTGTACAGTAGTGTGTTTCATTACTGTGTTCTTAAAACTTTGATAAGTGTCATGCATAACCTTGAATATGTGCACAGACAAAAATTTTGCAGCCTCCATTGGTAAGTTGCTCCATTGCATAACTCTGATTTTCATAGTCTTAACTAGTGTAGCCTAAATCTCATTACTTATATTGTCATTGAGAGAAGGTATCCCAATCCCAAACACATGCTAGCATCTTTATATGGCTATAAAAGAGATTAATGTTATTTCCACTCCACCTTCTTGGTTTTAGATTACCTGTTTTCTGTTGCCTAGAATAACTTCTCTTTATAATTGTCCAAACCTTCAATCCTTTTCTTATTCTCTAAAATGTCTCCAGTTCGCTGTTGAATTTAAAAGAAAGCTATAAAAAATAAATCAATCAGATATTGTCTGAACAGAAGGCACTATCAAAGAGACACACAAACCACTTGTCAAATATAGTATTGCACTTTGTTTCTTTCTCTTCTGACCATTTACAATGTTGACTCAAAGTCACGTGATCCCAGTATTCAGTTCTTTCTTCCACTCAGCACAGCCAGCTTGCTTGTTTTATCTGTTTCTCTCTGGATGCTTTGGGTGATTGCAGATGACGGTTCTGGATTCAGCCCTAGAACTCGAACTCAAGGTTAAATTCTCAGTGACCACTGGGACTTGGACTTCTCTTTATTTTGCAGGAATAATGAAATGCCAAAACCCAGGTTCTCATACTATATGCTTTTACTATTAAAAATGTAGCCAGGACAAGCACTGGGTCATATTTAAGCAGAAAGCAGTAACGGTAGCACAAATAAAGAATAGCTTTTGATTAAATACAAAATAGGCTTCACAAACAGGTTTGAGACAGGTCAGGCATTATGGCTGAGATTCTCCTTGCAGTTATGCCAGTCCTATACTGAAGCTGTTGAACCAGCTTTCCTGGAGCTATACCAGTTTGAGGAGGGAAGCAAAATCTGGATGTGTTTATCATTGCTGTTCAGTGGAACTATTGAAACAATTATGCTGTTACAATTTTTTTCTGCCTGCACTGCTTTGTCTCTAAAAGTTCCAGTTATAAGCATAGCCCCATTTTACTGTAAAGGTTATTAAAGCATGAAGAAAGGAGAAAGAGAGAGTAGACTGGACTGGAGAAATAAAGTAGAAAAAAAATAGAAAGAGAGATAGAGAGAGCACAAAGAATATGACTCTCTAGGAAGAAAGGATATCCTTGATAGGTGAGATTAATTGACTAAGGTCTGGTATGTGGTAGAAATTTCCATTTGGAAAATTGATCATGGAAGCCTCTTGTCTTGCTTTGAGCTCAGGTGATCAGCATCTGGGCCAGGAAGTTCTGTATTGGACTGTGCTGCCATTCAACTTCTGGTTGAATGGAATAATTTGTTTTTATTTCATCATAACTTCCTCTCTGTCTTCCTCTCTCTTTTTATTGCAAATTTATTGAAAAATCTAAGGACCTGTTACAAGGTAGTTTCAAGTAGAACTATAGGTTCTGCTATACTAATTTTTATACAGTTATTAGAGAACTGTAGATCTACTACTGCTGCTTGCGTTTCCCTTCAGCCTGTACCCTGGCAACTGCTTCCATGTGAGTGTATCTGTCTGCGTTTCAGCGAGGTTTTGCTTAGGCTCAAGAGCTTGCATGGACAGATCACTGCATCAGAAACAGTAATTTAACCAAGCTGCAATTCCTAGTCTGCACTCAGGCTCAGATGGAAATCTAAACATCGTAATTCCTCCTGCTGTCCCGCCTACTGACAAATCGTTGATCAGTAAATACTGACTTACCTGAAGATTTCATACTGCAAAAACTGTGAGGTTAAACTTTAAATCTGAATTCCAAATTGGCACAGCTTGCAAAATACTTTTTCATCTGTTATGATATTTGAAAGCAGCTACCGTCCCTGAAGATCACATCGTTAATAGGAAGAATAAGGTCCTGTTGAGCAGGTGTGACATAGTGACACATAGCAAAACAAGGACTGCTTTGCACTTCAAAATATATCTCTTTTACCCTTCCTCTTTGGCTCCAGTGGCTGCATCTCACTTAGTTTGTTCATAGTTGCTGGCAGGCCTGGATCTTCTTCTGTTGGACACAGAGGTAAGGGCACTGGTGCCCTGTCCCACATGCAGCTTCTAATCTTGATCTTTTTCCTAACATTAATAAAGGATTTTTTTTTACATGCTGTTGAGGCTGATCTGTAGAGTATATGCAAACTACATAAAAGCCAACATCTTGCAGATGCTGGAGTATTGATTTTTTAGGGGGAGGTGATATTGGGTGGATTTCAGGCTGGGAACCCTCAGTTTCAGCTCTGTGCTGGCACACTCCTGTTTTCAGACTTACATTTCTGAGAAAATGGATCATGCCGGCAAAGGTGAGTTTCAGAGGTCCAGCTAATAGGGAACATGTGCTTCACACATCACTGGTGTTATCACTGCAGGTCCGCTAGCATGGATGGACCCTGCTTCCTTCCTCAAGGGACATGGATGGTCAGGCTTTCCACAAAGCCTTTTAACCAGCCATAAATGACTGCACTGGAACCAGAAAATGGTGCTTGGGCTTATTTTCCACCAGAAAAGAGGAGTGTTGGGGCAAAACAACACTTCATAGGATCATAGGATGGCTGGGTTTGAAGGGATATTAAAGATCCACTGTTTCCAACCCCCTGCCATGGACAGGGACACCTCCCACTAGACCAGGTTGCTCAAAGCCCCATCCAACCTGGCCTTGAACACCTCCAGGGATGGAGCATACACAGCTTCTCTGGGCAACCTGGGACAGTGCCTCACCACCTTTGGATTAAAGAATTTCCTCCTAATATCTAATCTAAATCTCCCCTCTCTTTGCTTAAAATTTTTTGCCTTGTACTATTACTATCTGCCGATGTAAAAAGTTGCTCTCCATCTGTTTTTTTATAAGCCACCTATAAGTATAGAAGGCTGCAGCTGGTACTTCCTGGATCTCGTTCTAGCAGGAACTGGCAGGGCAGTGCCTGTGTATTTGAGCTGGTCAGTGCTTCCTGCTCCCAGCATACACCACAGTCCAGTAGTGCTGTATTTCTGTAGGCACACTAGCTAATTGACTATACACTAATTCACACACAAAACTGACAAACATGATCTAATTCACTTTTCCTGTTAGTGCAGTATGAATCTATAATACTTGCTCCTGCCTGACATTAGGTTTCTGAGTAGTTAATTTAGGAGTCGGATCATTTTCTGATCCATGAGATAGAAAGGGCATCGTCAGAGGGCAGTGCAAGACCCAAAGTCCATGCTGGGAATGCCAGAGAAGATGGAAAGAGATCAATTAATTTCTCATTTTGTAAGCATTCATATGGAAGGCCTACTTTGCCCTGCCAGCAAACCACTCCTGACTCAAGACACACTCTTAAACCCACAGGAAAAATTATTTTTTTCCTGCTAGGAATGAAATGACTCAGCTGCACAGGATAGAAACCACTGCCTTTTATGTCAAAATTACAGTGCTAAGGTCTCTGGATTTCCTGCTGAATTTATGCTTACAAAAATATTTGCTTTTTGACTTTGATCAGTTTACGGACATCTTAAAAAAATAGTGATACTTCTGAAGAAAATGAAGAAATGTAACAGTCTGATAGTCTGCTACTGAATGTGATAAAAATTTGCCATTTAACTTCCTCAAGACCCTGCTCCTTCCTAGTAAGAAGCTGGATCTGTGAAAAGCCGTACTTCCATATATATGTATAAAAAAACATCCCTTGTATGTTTCATGTTTTCATTCTGTGCTTGTTACCTGAGTATGTTAAGTGATTTATATCATAAACTCAGTGCCAGAAACTAAGAAAATTGTGCTTTTTGTTTGTTTGTTTGTTTTTGGTTTATTTATTTGAGAAAGGAAAAGATTTCTAAGGGCATATGTAGAGGAGAGGTATTCAACTCCCACCAGATTACAGGAAGAGCAGCTCTCTGTCACTGTCTTGGAAATGGCTAATTGAGCTCTCTTTGTATGAGGAAACAAAAGTGTCAGATGGTCTCATCTAGCCTAGTTTTCTGAGGAAGAAAGGCTTACACAACCATAGCTGGTGTGAGGAATATGTGTGTGTCTGCCCCTCTTCCAAACCAACTTGGGAACTCGCTTGGTATTTCCAAGCCAATTTGACAGAGAAGAAATAGTGCAAAAATGTGAACTTGCAAGTTTCATGGAAACAGACCCAGATAGACAAGGAGCCACTGTCTGTGCAGCTGCAGAGAGACGGATGCAGGCCTGGACCAACTCTTATTAGACATCAGAGAATCCCTATAGGGCAGAAGATCTGTTTGGGGAGGAGTAGAGGGCACAGTTTGAATACCCAGCCATTGTGAAAGCTTCTGTTAGTGTTTGCTGTGTAGTCTCTGTAGAATCCTTTTCACTCTCATAGTTTCTCTTTTGAATGCTTTTTAAAGCAGGCCTTACATTTACAGTAAGTTTGAATGGTTTCTTCCAAGCATAATGTTGCTGGCTTCCTTTCACCTTACTAACAGGGTGCACAGCCCAATCTTGTTGAGTTTGTGCCAAGAGATCTTTTTAATCACTCTCACCATCTGCACTTTTATTAGCAATCACTCAAGGAAAGATGCCGTGGATATCGTCTGAGCAGGTACATTACGCTCACAGACCCTGCTCTGTGCAGCAGATGATATGAAACAAGTGGAGCTCCAGGCCTGCCCACAACACCCCTGTAATGCCTGCACAACTGTTAAGATACTGTGATGAACAGCCCAGGCTTTACTTGCCTTTTCAGCAGTGCTTTGCAGTGCTCAGGGAATTTAGCTGTCTTTGGATGGAGAAACGAAACCGGAATTCTCACCTCTGGCGTTGCTTTCAGGATTGGGTAACAGCAACAAAATTGTTTAATAAAAGATGCTGGCCTTTCTATTTCTTTTCTTCCAGGTTTACTTTCATGTGTGCACTTTAAAGGGAGCAACACAAGGAGGCATGATGTATCCCCCATTATTGAGGGGCTTTTTTTTTTCCTCACCTCACTAGCATATCTACCAGCCTTATGGACCTGTAAGTTCTGAGCACAAAATCCAGAAGTGGATATGCAAACTTCTCTAGATTGTATAAAGAGAGAAAGTTGAAATCTATTTTACACATATGGGAAGTATGCAACCTGGTTTTCCCTTTAGCTCCACCGGTGTCATGGGACTTGCCTAGGACACTGCTTTATTATATTTATATTTATATTGCATTATTATAAAAATTCACTCCCTTTCTGGTGCTCCTCTGTACTCTCTGCCTGCAGTACAAGTCAGTGGGAGAGTGTATCGTGTTGGGGATTCAGATCCAGTGAACACTGAAACCATGGTAAAGTCACATTATGGGCTCCTATTGCACGTGTTGATGTGACTGGAGACTGCACCATGATCTTTTGATGTGGTCTGCTGATTTGCTGATGTGATCTTTTTGGACTTCAGCAAAGCTTTTCACATGGTTTCCCATAGGATCCTACAGATTCCCATAGGATCCTGCTGGACAAAATGTCCAGCATACAGCTAAACAAAAACATCATAGGATGGGTGAGCAATTGGCTGACAGGCAGGGCTCAAAGGGTTGTGGTAAATGGGGCCACATCTGGCTGGCAGATGGTCACTAGTGGGGTCCCCCAAGGCTCCATTTTAGGGCCAGTCCTCTTCATTGTTTTTATAAGTGATTTGGATGTAGGACTAGAAGTTGTTTTGAGCAAATTTGCCGATGACACCAAATTTGGAGGAGTTGTGGGCTCGGATGAGAGTGGAAAGGCCTTGCAGAGAGATCTGGACAGACTGGAGAGGTGGGCGATCACCAACCGCATGAAGTTTAACAAAAGCAAGTGCCGGGTGCTGCACCTGGGACGGGGCAACCCTGGCTATACGTACAGACTGGGCGACGAGACGCTGGAGAGCAGCCCTGCAGAGAGGGATCTGGGGGTTGTGGTTGACAGCAAGTTGAATATGAGCCAGCAGTGTGTCCTGGCAGCCAGGAGGGTGCATCAAGCATGGCATTGCTAGTCAGTCGAGGGAAGTGATTGTCCCGCTCTACTCTGCGCTGGTGCGGCCTCACCTTGAGTACTGTGTGCGGTTCTGGGCACCACAGTACAAAAAGGACGTTAAACTGCTGGATAGTGTCCAGAGAAGGGAGACGAAGATGATGAAGGGCCTAGAGGGGAAGACGTATGAGGAGTGGCTGAGTTCACTTGGCCTGTTCAGCCTGGAGAAGAGGAGGCTGAGGGGGGACCTCATCGCAGTCTACAACTTCCTCGTGATGAGGACTGGTGAGGCAGGTGACCTATTCTCTGTAAACACCAGTGATAGGACCCGTGGCAGTGGTGTTAAGCTGAGGCAGGGGAAGTTTAGGCTGGACATCAAGAAGAGGTTCTTCACCGAGAGGGTGGTTGCACACTGGAACAGACTCCCCAGTGAAGTAGTCACTGCACCAAGCCTGTCTGAATTTAAGAAGCGATTGGACTGTGCACTAAGTCACAGGGTCCAAACTTTTGGGTAGACCTGTGCATTGCCAGGAGCTGGACTTGATGACCCGTATGGGTCCCTTCCAACTTGGGATATTCTATGATTCTATGATTCTATGATTCTTATTTTATCCACAACCTTCATGAATTGCTGCATCTTTGGTGTCATAAAGGCTTGTCAGTCTGAGGATCTGGAAAGAATATTTTTCCCCACTGCAAATTAGTTTATTCTGCAACCATCTGGGAAAGGATAGATCATTTTGAAGATTATGCTACACTTGTCACAATTTTTACATATGTTGCAGTATTTGGACCTGGAAAGGTATCAATAAATTGAAGGTCCCTGTGTTCTTGTGAAGTACGAGGGCATTAAGGCTAGGCTGATGAATCTGAAATGGCAACAAGTGTAATTTGTGCAGTTTTCCTTCTGTCTACTGTGCAGTTTTCAGCCTGAAGGGTCAAGTTGTAGCTTCCCATTGCGGTTACTGGTGCAATCCTGGAACTGCGGAAGGGCCGAAGCTTCCTTGTGCCTGACATTCAGGCTTTTGTTTGCACTGGAGCCAAGAACCATCCTGCAAAAAGTTTTCTGAATCTTTGGAGGTCGCCTCTTTGTTGGTACATTTGGAACCCCTGTCTGTAACTTTCTTATTTTCTCATTGTTCCTATATTTCTATACTTCTTTTGATGTGGCTTGTCAGGGAAAGTATGGGGATAGTATAGTTCTCATACATAATAAGGCTGTAAGGACCACCTCATTTCCCCGCCCCCCACCCCCCTTTTGGTAGAAAAAATAAACCTCTTGAGGAAATTTTTTTGTTCTCTTTATAGCAAAGAATATCGAAAGAGTGATTTTTAACCAAATACTTCTACAAATTGTTTCAAGGTTCCTTTTAATTGTGTATTATTATTTTCCTTTCAAATCCTCTTTCACCTGCAAGGATTCCCCTTTCCATCTACATTTAAACTCACATTTCTTTCTTAGTTTTGCCACTGTACCCTTAACTCCCTCTCATTCCTCTCATTTCCATTTTGCATCACTTATTTTCTGCTATTTGCAGGCTTTATTTTTTTTCTGGTTCCTTGTTTTGCAGTCTCCACTGCTTTCTCAGTTAAAGTCCCAATCCCTTCCTGCCATTCTTGTCTTGTGGCTTTTTTTCAGACTTGCTCTTGGGTGCATTTGTTTTCACATTCCCAGTTGTGCTATCCTGTATGAAACCCAGATGGACGCAATCACAGTGCAGCATCTGAACTGGCTACAGACTTCAGAGGCTTGGTGGTGTGATCTCAGAGCAGCACTGGTTTATTGGAGGCATATCCATTTCAAATTGTTATGGAAGTGGTGCTCTGGGGGGGACCTGGGGGTGATTGGGGGTGGGGAGTGCCAGGTGCAGCATGTGAAGTATGCACAGCTGTCACACTGCATCCTATTTAGCTTGCTGTCAGGCATCCTAATATTACCCAGGAGCATTAAGTTACTGTCTTGGTGCAGAGGAATAAGGTTTTCCCGTACTCTGCAATCTAGAGTGCTAGAAACCACCAGTTCTGTGTTAGGCTTCAGAATTGCTGGCTGTTCTAAAATATTTTAACATTTCATGTTTCCTAAGGAAAATGTTCACATGATTACCCCTGTATGCATAGTTTTATCTGCCCCTCCTCCCACTTAATTTCTAACCTTCCTGGACAGTTTCAATCTACTTAACAGAAGGGAACAGGTCACAAAGATACAAATTCCTATAACTGCAATGAACAAAGCAGATGTTTAGAAAGGAAGAAAGTAAGTAAGAAATCACTGGGCGATTAGTTTTACTATTGTTAGGTGCAGGAGAATATTTACGGAGGGGAGAGGAGAAGAAGAGAGGGAGACGTGGCATCAACATTGGGAAAATCTTCATTTATTAGACAAGATCAATTTAAAGATGTCAGCAGGAAACTCAAATCTGTTGGAAACCATCTTGTGATCATTTTACTGCTTGTATAGCTTCTGGTTCTAAGTGTGGACTGTCCCTTGCATTTCTTCACATATGAACAAAGTTAATTCACAATTTAGGGTGTTCAATGGCATAGAAAGGTGGTAGGAAAGGATTCAAGGATTCATCTTGTCGTTACAGAGCTAGTTGTAATACTAAAGGGCTTTATATACAGAAGCCCAAAGCAGATGCAGCCAAGACAGGCAAAGAGTGGAAAGAAAAGCTGAGGGATGGGAAGCAAACAAACTAGGCATGGAAAAGGTGTCCTTCATCATTGTTGTGCATTCCCTGCACTTACAACTTAGTATAAACCCATGCAAGATTTACATAATTCATGTGCAAGCCACGTGGTTTTGTTATTGTGATTCCCTTGGACATAATCACCATGGATACCTGCCACAGGAAAATGAGCATACAGGAATAGGATTGTGGTGTTGGAAATGCTGCTTCACGGCTTTCTTCAGCTGGGAAACTGACTTTTGTCCTTGTGCTTGCTTAGGCATTAAAGAAAGTGAAATCACCTTCTGCAGCTCACAAAACTCTAAACGACTATGACAAGCTGATTAATTAGGTATCAAAACATCTGATTCCATTGGAAAATGAACTAGCTCCTAAGAGAATTAGATAGATCACAACAACCTAGTGATTGTCTCTGACATTTACTTCAGGAAATGTCCCATGGTTATCTATATTTTTGCAGGTTGAGGATCTGGACTAAAGAGAACCTTCTTTTTATTCATTTCATTTGTGAGAGCATTTTGCTTGAGTTTCTATTCACTGTTTATCTGATCTCATGTGAAGATATTGGTGTTATGGTCATTTGTATGAAATGATTGTATAGTACAAAAGAAGAGAGCAGCTTCTGAGTTACATGATAGACTACCACCACAGATTCCTTTAACCCTAGTAGTATTGTTGCAACCACAGTGACTTTGTGCATGATCAAATAACCTTGTCTTCCAATGTTTTCTTTCCATTTAGTATTGGTATCACAGGCAGTGAATGACAAAATAAAAGAGAACAAACATGATAAGTTTTGTTACTAGAGGTACAAATATATGCCATAATGGGTTATTGTCCTCACTCACTGCTCTGTTTATGTCATTATAAATGACACTGATATTCAAAGCATTTCCTTTGTGATAATATACAGCTGTCATTAAATCAGTCCTTTACATTCCCATTTTCCTGCAACTTCAGTTGCCAACCTCACATTGGTTTAATAGTTTAACAAATTATATCTCTGGATTTTGATGTTATCTTCTTTCCATATCTACCAAGTAAATAGCATCCAGCAAAAGCAATTTAATTACCAATAGCATGGACCTAGGTATAAAACCAATTTCTATCTCAAAATTCCAGTCACACACAACCACCTCAATTACTGTGTTTCTGTAATGTAACAACATTATGGAGAGTGGGACGCTCTTCTCATTTTAAATCAGCTAATCTATCCATATAGTTTTGATTACACTGCCATGGGCAAGCTCAGAGGAATCTCACCACTTCCTAGCTAAAGAAAATTAAGGTTGAAGAAAAGAAAATTAAAGAAAATTAAAAGGTTGAAGCAGTATTTCAGTGCGTTTAAATCAATCCACAACATGCCGTCAGAACCTCTATTTCTTTTAGATTCAAGTACTAAGCATCTGACAAACTCCAGTAATCATTAAACACAGCATAGAAAGATTTGGAATTGCTGGTATTCTATGGTTTTAAATCTCACCACCAGATTGAAAATCAGTCAAATATCAAGCTAAATAGCAATCTAAATCTAAATTTGGAACACTTTAAATGTCTCATAAAATGTGGCATTCAGTATTCAAAAAATCACCACCCACATCAGCTATTAGCCCACCACCCATAATAAATAAATCAGTATTATAAACAACTGAGACTGAATCTTGCTGACCAATAGAACACAAATCCCAAGGAATGAGAGTAGAAGACTGCCAGATGGTAATATCTGACAATTTGTAGCATCATCCTTGATATAACCAAAATGATCCTAGTCCAGGCCCACTGTATATCTCTTGATTACATTTTGATAGAAAAAACATTGTTCATGTTCAGTTATTTCTTTTACCATTTTATTCTTTCCCAGTCCCATCACTGTACGACAAGCATTCATTGTTTGGCTGTATATGTGGCTTTGTAATACCTGCATGCAAAGGTTAATAATAACCTACTTTTAGTGACAGCAGAAGACAGCAGACAGAGAAGGTAGGATTCACCTTGGCTGACTTTTGGCACCTAAAGTAGTATGTCTAATAAAAACTGATCTCTGAAACTCTTTCTATAGCCAAGTCAAACAGCAGATATTACAGGATCATTTTTTCTTTCTGTGTTAGATATCTGTTTCAGAAGATTCATGCCACCCTGTGGAGAGGACAATCTCTCTCCACTGGAGCTGAAAAGTATACTTGGATTAAACACCTATCTTTTTGATGCATAAATTTAAGTGAGATGAATGCACCCAAAAACACTGAACTAGGCTGAGAACAGACTGATGAGTTGAAATACTAAGGACATCAATACCTGACATTTACTGGAATTAATAGAGTTCTCTATGTAAAGGAGAAAATGGGGCATCTGAAAATGGGTTTCACAAAACAGCCACTGAGGGTTTCACACACAGCATAAACAATCACACTCAAAATATGTTAAACACATGATTTTGATATGGAGCTTGGGTGTACTTAACTCTGCTTAGATTTTGTAGCCTTGAACCCTTCTATAATCCTTGCTCACTGGAAACAAAGTGGTTCTAGCTTCTTGTGGCATTGCAATGCTGAGCCAAGCTAATATAACCTAGCTCCCAGAATGAGTGTCTGCAGGGCACAGCACAGCTCCAACATGGCTACAATCACCTGGTCAGAGGTGGCTCACGCCTGTCTAGATTGTAGTGTCAGTGAAGTTAGAAGGCATTATTGGTACCTGCATGTATGTCCAGCTTCAGGTAACCAGTTATGAATATTTCTAGCATTTTATGGTCTAAGTTAAAATATATATATATATTATTTTTCTTTTGCAATTTTTCAGGTTTCAGAAATGCTTCGGTGATTTAAGGTTAGCCTGTCATGACTGTATCTATAGCACCAGATAAGAGCTGTTTCCATTATGAAAGGGATCTAGAATGTCTTTCAGGTTTTATGATATTTTAAAAGACTTATTTCTGGATGTTGAAACTTATTTGAGTTACACAACAAGAAAATACATTATGCATCCAAGGAAAAATAATTTGCATTTTAAAAACAGGTCATTAGAATTGTATAGTACATTTATATGTGAATCTTTACAGGCAGGCCTCTTAGATGGAACATGTTGAGGTCCTATCTCTTTGTTTGTAGAATGAAACCAGTAATTCATGCTTCTTTAATTTTGAAATGGTCTAATCCAATCAATTAACTGTGCCACTTAGTGTAGTAGTGTGGTGAAGGTTATCTAGAAATTTGAAATGTTTCTCTTTGAATAAGTTGTTTATACATTTGAACATGTGTTATAACTTTTTGCAATGTGCTTGCAGAAACATATCCACTTTTATTCCCTCTTCTCTTACACTTCCCAAATTCTCTTTAACAAGAACACCTGATTCTTTGAAAATCTTCTATTTTGAATAGTGTAATGGGGGTTTAAAACATCCATTTTGTGATGGATATTGTATGACCTGGAAAAAAAAAAAAAAAGAATCCTTTGTAACAATGATTAAGTTTAGATTATCCCTGAAAGAGAAAAATTAGGAAGAATATCTGCAAGAGAAAATCAGTTATGTCATGTCAGGGAATGGCTTAGCCTCCACAAGTAAAATTCTCTTTGTATTTGCTTTTGATTAAGAAGACAACAGAAGGAATACACAGATGACCTCAGCCAAAAGTTAAAATACTACTTTTTGGCAATATTTCTTTTCCCAATCTATTACCCCTTTCTAAAAAGTATGTTTCATCAGACCTGATCTTATCAAACACCATGAAAAATTGTGGTACATTCCTGTCCTTGTGAAAAAACATTTTATTAGTGTTTCAGGTGCCCTCTTTATAAATTAAACTGATTTTCAAAGATATCAAAATCTTAGCACACATTATTTTTGTTCTGATGATGGTCCTGATGAATTTCATTCTTCACTGGTAATTTCATCTCCAAGACCTGGTCAACATCATGTTCATTACCAAATGTTTGGGAAGAGGGTGTATGTGTATATGTGTGAAGGTGGTTGTCCCTTGACATGGGAATTGCAGAAGGAATTAATATGGTGAGACAATTTCATGACATGAAAGTGTATTATTGTGCCTGCCTTGTATTCCGGCACAGCGTGCCAGACTTTAGGACTAAAGTGTTCTTTATTATCAATTATCAACCTTTCGCAAAGGCAGAATTGTCTTTGACTGAGTGGTTGTATGTACAAAAGTGGTTTTGATGGAGGGGACATTGACAGCTGCTCCAGCAAGCCTTAATGAAGGGTAAAAATATCTTTAATATAGGCATGGTATGCTTTGCTGCCTTTCCGGGAGAAAAAGCACCAGCAAACATACTTTATGTTACTGGGATCTGACAGGATTATGTCACACAGTGCAGATTCATGGGTGTTATCTTCACTGCCTTCTGTTTTATCAACTTAGCAATTTTCTGACCTCATCTTTATATATATGTGTGTTTGGAAGTTTGCCCAGCCTTCTTTGCTCATCACAATGAACTTCCAGGCATTACAGACATATCTACGTGTCTCACTGTCAGTCAATGTTAGACAATTTTTAATAAATTATATGAAATTGACTAAAACTTATATATTCCTGTAAAAATATATTCCTGTTTAATGATTAAAGTCCTACAAATAAAGTAGTGAATAATTAATTAAATAAATAAATAAATAAATAAATAAGATCACTGGAAGAAAAAACTGCAAGTATGTGAGACCTTTTTATGTTTACATGTTTCGTTGAAGTCACAAAAATTAACCAATTTTACTTTACTTTTACAATGTATGGTATGCACTACAAGACAATACTTTGAATATTTCATGTTATAGATAAAAATTAATTTACCGTAGGGAATTCTGCACGTTATTTATACTAAATAGTACTTCTACATCAGATTTAAATACAGGAGGCGTCATGGAAGCAAAGCAGGCCCAATAAGGACTGTTCTTCATCTACCTCCCACAACGTCTAGAGACATCTGTGAAAATATATATGGATCCACAGGAAAAGCATAGTTAGTATTCAAAACAGTGAAACTAGTGGATTCCCTTGGACTCCCTTTTTTAGGAAAGCCACAGAAAAATAATAATCCAAAAAGCCCCTGTTCAATATATCAACCTGCACAAACTAAGAAAACAGAAACAAAAATCTGAGCTTCAGTAACAGCTAAAACAAATGCAAACTGCTACAAACTATGATGAAAACTTTGTTATTTTTTACTGCAAAACAATTGCTATTCATTAGGTAGCTCTAAGAATATATGCTGCCTATGATTTGCTCTTGCTTCAGTGCACTCTTGGAAAGATTCATGCTTTTTCCTCTATTAGGAGGCAACTCCTGCCTCTTTACTCCTTTTTACTGCTCTAGCAGAATAATAACATTTGATAACAATACATTGGTGCAGCTTCTTGCCTTCCCTGTAGTCATCTTTTACCTAGGGCTTGACTTCAGATGGTGTCACAGAAAGGATTTGTCTACATATTTCTTTTGTAGGCTGATATGGGATCAATCTCTCTGTTACCCCTGTGTGTCAAAAGCTATGTAGCTGTCTAAGTGGTGGAACTTAGCTGAGCTATTGTCTATCTCATACACAAGAGGGATTTATGCTTACAAGATCCAGGCTATGGCAATATAAAAATAGATGGACACACTTTTTTTGGGGGGGGAGGGTTGGATGTGGAGGTGGGGGCTGTTCTGGCTAATCTCTTCACAGATCTGAGCAGAAGCAGAATTTTCTCATGCTTAACAGCATAGTTCTGGGAAGCTATGTGGTCTCAGGTGTCAGTGAAGCTATTTTCACCAGTGAACTCAATAAATAGCTTACCTGATAAGGCATTTCACTAGATGTTACACAGCATCTTTCCTTTTTATTTGGGTATAATATTACCATTTTGATCTGGACTTTTCCAACTGAAATAAAAGACATAAAGAAGACAAGATATCTGAACAGCATGATTTAGGAAATTGTGTTCCCCTCCCTACTGCTGAGTAATAATTCATTCTAAATGGGTGGTCATTGATTTCTAGAACCAGATTATGTCATTCTTTCTCACAGTGGCTGATGCAAATCAAGGCTAAAAACAAGCAGTTACAGCTACAGCAGTATACTTTCCTTGTGTCCTCTAATACGTCCCTGATATCACTTTTTTCCAACAAAGCATTATGAGACTGAGTCACAAAATCTGATACTGGCAACAGTTAACACTTGAAAGTTGAGGAAGGTGAGTGCACCCTTCTCCTGAAGGTGTTTCTCAGTTCTGTAATGCTTTGAGGCATAAGAAAGTACCTAATTTTATGCAAATTAAAGCTTGGTCCCAGATTGATTAAAGTCAATGGAAGGAGTCCAACTGACTTTTTGGTATTTTGAATTAGGATTTTAGTGTCTAGAAAACATAAAAGCACAAATGCTATTTGTCCTTTTTAAAAATGACCTTTTAAAAAATAGAACTTGTAGGGAGACCTGTACGTTCTGTTTATTGTATTGCATTTTAGTCTTACTAAGTTGATTTTCCCAAGGTGTAGAAGAGAAATTGAAGTTAAAAATAAGTCCTCTTAGTATGACTTTTCTGTTATGTCTTGAGTTACCACAGTGAATGCAAACTTCAACTTGTTTCAAAAACTGTTTGTTGCGATGACGTCTTTTTTTTTTTTTTTTTTTTGTTCCCCCGAGGTAATATAATTGAGAGTAACTTGCCAGGTATTCACAACACAAACAGGAGGCCTCTGCATTCCACTGCATTTTTCCCAGTATGTAAATAGGATGTAGTATTTCCTGTGAGAAATTTGTTCTTACTGTGTTTCATCCTCCTCATGGCTTCTGATTTTTCCAGCCATTTAGCAGTTTGTCACTCATCTTTGATAACTGCCCCTTAGAGGGGCATTGTGTACAGAAAACAGTACTGTGAAAAAGCTCTGATAAATATAAACAAAAAGTTCATAAATATAACAAAAGTTCAGATTAATCTGTAACCGGAGAGATCTTTTTGAAACAGCAGATGCTCCCTGGCCCTCTGACAGCAGCAGCTGTGCAGACTTCTTGGAAGAGCTCCTTAAGCCACAGCCTGAGAAATTAAACTGTACAAAGCCTTATTAGTCATCAGAAGATGTAGAAACCTCAGAGTGAAATTCTTGAAGTTCTTTGATTAGTAAGAGAAATGCTCACCCCCACACATACACAGATGACAAATCTGCCACTGCTTTTTTCCTATTTCCTTGACTCCTTGAGGCTGGCACAATGATAGCTGCCAACCGTGCGTTTTACCCAGGACTGGTGGACCAATTTGTTCAGTCCAAACTGTGAAAGGATACAGATATATAGATATTTTGTTAGTATTTGGGAAGGAAGGTACTTAGGGAGAATTTCTAAGGCTATTTGAAGAAAAGAGCAGTTCAGCAAAGTTGTCCCAAGGAGCACAGGCATATCATGATACTAAAATCATTTACGCAAGTCAACATGTGTCCAGTGTCATTTGCAACTTGCCACGAGGTCTTTATATTTGGGATTCTAGATATGGGACTTGTAATCAAAAGCCATTGCTGAAGCAGTTTGCAAAGCAGTGGGTGGAAAAGCTGACAGAAACCAAAACAATTTCATGCATCTGTGCAAAGCTCGCATTTCCACTGACTTTTTTACTTTGTTATCTTCAAAATTACTAGAGAATCTCCCTGCTGAGAGTTAGTTGGTTCCTCTGATGAATAAATTTTAAGGACAAGGAAGAGAAGTCAGATAAATATGGAGTAACTTGGTAGAGGCGGAAAAGGATATAGCTGAAGATGTTAAACTCAGAGAGTATTTTTATGCCTCTGTGGATATCTTTCAGCTGTGAAACAAGTATAGTAATGTGAAGACCGACTGATAGACAAAGGATTAAGAAGGGTAATGAGAAGACCTAGGCAAAGCGAGGGAAATTAGGAGGGGAGGGGGGACTCAGAAAGAAATGCCAATGATCAAACTTCTAATGGAAAGGACATATTACATTTAGAAAAGGAAAAAAAAGTATGGATGTGAATATAAAGTAACTGGATACACCCACGCAACATGTTCTAAGCAGATGTGGACTCGTTCTTCCTGTTCTCCTAACTGAAAAATGACCATGTGATGACATTTACATCATGCTAATAAACTCTGTTCAGAGGTAGCTGTGAGATAGGGTACATTAACTTGAGTTCAGCACCGTGATAAATGTGGTCATATGGCTTTTTTCCAGCTCCAAGCAAGGAGAGAGTTAGTTATTGTTTGCTGGGAGGATCATGTGTAATCATATCCTAACTTGAATTTAGGAGTTAATGAGTTTTGTAAGAGTCTGGCTGGGAAAACTTAGCCTAAAGATTAGATTTAGTTTAGGAATGGGTTGGCAACATCAAGTATTTTTGATCTGAAAATGAGTGTTGGAAGAAGAGACTAGTCCTTAAGCTGTGAAACTGAATTTTGCAACCTGCAGTACCAACTCTGAAGGCCACACAGGTCAGCCAGCTTCACTGTTTGAAGGAAACCATCAGGTTTTGATAGAAATATATTTGTCTGGATCAAAGAGAAAGGAAATCTGCAGGCCATTTATAAAACAATCTGGTAAGAATGCTTTTTCAAATACACACAAACTGTGGGAGCAGCTAGTATCAGTGATATTTCTGCATGGGTATATCCTTTTGATTCTTTTTGTAGTACCAGAAATAAAGTGTAAGACCATATGAGATTCATTTAGAGGTTTATTTTTAATGGCTGTGCTTTATTACTACAGTGCCCCATTGAAGCAGTTGTATTACATTTCTGTTCTTTCAACTTTACAATGTTAGAAACAAGACCATCAGTCAGGGACTGAGTACCACATCCTCACAGTAAGAAAGACTGGAAACAATAATTTGTTTCTTAGGTGGAATTAATTCTTCATGCAATGAAACATTGACCCTAATTTGCATGTGTATAATTTTTCAGTGTTAAATGCACATGCATTATTTGCTTGCACACATAACTGCCCCAATAGTCATACTGGTCCTCTTTTTAAACTGAAAAGCAGTAAGAACTGAAATTATTTTTTTTCCTTCTCCTGCGTTTCCTGGAGGTGGTAGCCTCTATCCACACTTTATATTCAAATAACAACTAAATGGTTTAATTGCAGACCAGGTGTTTTCAGACAGAACCAAAGGATGGTTCCTTCCTCACCATACTTATAATGAAAGGTGAGAGGTAAACATAGATTTGCCAAGGAACAACAGCACAGTAGTCAGCATAAGCACAGCAGCTGTCAACTCAAAAAAAATCACTCAAGATAATGATTAAAGAATACAAGACAAACTCACCACATTCTTCATGCTGCGTCTGTTCTGTGGAACAGAAAAAAAACCCACACCTTTCCAAGCAAATCAAAACACTCACTCTAACAAAACCTGATATCACTTAAAGCAAACAAATAATTTTGTGGAACCGTTTGTCAAAATGACAAGTTATTTATGACTTAAACAAACAAATAAAAAGTTTTATTTTATATAAATAAAATTTATATCTTTTATTCATAAATAATAATGAACTTATCTCTTTGTTAGAGGGATGACCAAATATTGAAAATATTGATATTGAAAATCTGTTATTTACTGTCATTCTATTTATGAATAGATAACACTTGAAATGAAAATCATTAATAATTAATCATTATGCAATAATTTCTGCATTAAAAAGTATGTCAAGAAGTCTTTCTGTGAGCTTTACAAAAATGATACTGAAGCATCCAGAAAAGGAGCTGAAACTAGAAACGTCTGGTTACCTGTGACATTCCTGTTAATCGCCCTAAAGATGTATGAAGGTCAATGTCTGAGAAATATCTCTCACTTTCAAAACAACAGAAAAGCCTTCATTCTTTTTCATTTCTTCTCACAGGATGTTGGTGGCTTTCATTAGGGGTCAGTATTGGGATCAGCCCTACTTAACACCTTTGTCAGTGGCATGGACAGTGGGATCAAGTGCACCCTCAGCAAGTTTTCAGATGATGTCAAACTGTGTGGTGCAGTTGACATGTTGGAGGAAAGGGATGCCAGGATGCCATCCAGAAGGACCATGATGGGCTTGAGAGGTGGGTCTGTGTGAACTTCATTAGTTTCAACAAGGCCAAGTGCAAGGTCCTGCAATGGGGCAATGGCAATCCTAAGCACAAATAGAGTCTGGGTGGAGAAAGGATTGAGAGCAGCCCTGAGAAGGACCTGGGGGTGTTGGTTGATGAGAAGCTCAAAATGAGCTGGCTCTGCTCTCATGAGACCCCATCTGGAGTCCTGTATTCAGCTCTGGGACCCCCAGCACAATGACAACATGGATGTATTAGAAAAAATCCAGAGGAGGGCCACGAAGATGATCAGAGGGCTGGAGCACCTCTCCTACGAGGACAGGCTAAAGGCATTGGGGTTTTTCATCCTGGAGAAGAGAAGTGTCTGGGGACACCTCAGGGTAGCCTTCCAGTACCTAAAAGGGGCCTACAAGAAAGCAGGAGAGGGATATTTTGTCAGGCAGTGTAGTGATAGGACAAGGACTAACGGTTTTAAACTAAAAAGGGGTAGCTTTAGGCTGGACATGGGGAAGAAATTCTTCACTCTGAGGGTGGCGAGGCACTGGAACTGGTTGCTAAGGGAAGCTGTGGATGCCCCATCCCTGGAAGTGTTTAAGGCCAGGTTGGATGGGGCTTTGGGCAACCTGGTCTGGTGGTAGGTGTCCCTGGCCATGGCAGTGGGGTGGAGTTAGATTATCTTTTAGGTATGCAATGCAAAGCACTCTATGATTCTATGGTTCTATGTTGAAAAAAATATATATTTTCAAAGACAAGCCTAATGAAAAAAAAAGGTTTTAACCATGTTCTGTAAGACATACTATTAGTTAACCATTTTCACATCTTCACGTACCTGTGGTCAAATACAGTCAGGGTTCTTTGTTCAGTGTGACACCTCCAAATAATCATGTAGAAGATAGATTCTGTGACACCTGTCACATAAATTGATGTGATGTTTAGAAATAAGAAATAGTCTGATAATTTTTATGCCCCTCTTTTAGAGCAGTTCTAACAAGTTAATATTTTTCTTGTACTGGGAAAGCCAGATCTGTATACAGTACTCTAGGTGGGGTCATATAGCTGAACTGGATAGCTGGATAGCATCAGTATAGCTGAACTGGATATGTGAGTGAGGTGGGAAATAGGACATTGATGCAAAGAAATTCATCATGGTCAGACAGGCACTTTCTACGTTCCCAAAATGTGGGGAGCACAATGTAGTTTAATACTGTTTTCTCCCTCTGCCTGCTTTATTTATACTCTAAGTTCAAGGAAACACAAATTAAGACTCAAAAGTCCTTTTTCTACCTGCAGGATTTTGCCTGAGCCTTACCTAAATCAATCAATATAGTATGATTATGATATTTGGATCCTGTGAGGGTGATATGTGAGGGTGGGATGCTGAGCAGTCAGGGTAAGTATTCTTCATATAATTTCCAAGAGATCAGAGGACGTATAATATTCTGAGGTTATAATACATATGAAATGTAGATTACACTGATATGTTCTCATGAAATATTTCTGTATTTACTTACTGTCTGTACAAATGTACACACGGATACATTCACACCTATCTATTTGGTGTGTGGTGCTACTTTTTGTTTGTTTGTTTGTTTTTTATTTGTTTGTTTGTTTGTTTGTTTGCTTTTTAATATTGCCTGGTCTTCCAGAGCACAATGCTATGAAAATGCAATTCTTGATGTATGAAGGTTTAGTTTTTGACAGTATTCTATATTTCCCAGTGATACTTCTGAACATTCAGAAGTTCAAGGTTGTTTCAGGTCACCCAGCAAAAGGAACAAAAATAGGAACTGAGTCTGGTTCTCCTGCATTTTAATCGAGTCACCTGCTAGACCACACTTAGCCAAGGCAATAATTAACCCCCATATAATAAAATAATTATAGCCACATATTGAGCTGAGAGAGGTTTTGTTAAAGAAAAACAAAACAGTAACAAATGCAACACAAGTTCCAGCTGTTAGTTGGAGCTGCAAGGATAAAAAGGTGAGAATAAGTTGTTTCAGATACTTGTCTCGGCTCTCAGTCCCTCCTGTCTGACTGGAGGATGCCAAGATACAGCAGAAAAAACTGAGGTATCTGCAGCACCATTGCTAGCCAGAACACAGCAAACTTTCCCAAATTTGTCACTAGTAACAGCAAGTCATGACTTCCACTCTGCTAAAAATATCTAATAATGATTTTGTCCTGCTTTCCATTTTCCTGTCAGCATGCGCTACATTCTGCTGCCCAGCTATATCCTACATGGCTTCAAGTCTGACGAGGTTCTTCCTTAACCCACAAGGGATTATTTGGCTTTGTAATCCTAAAGGGCTTTACTGTAATAGTGCTGTTCATTCATAAGGGCACTTCTCAAAATACTTCACAACCAGGACCTGCCTCAAATAAAGCTATGGGGTTTAGGGATTTTATTTTAAGTTTAATTTCAAGAGTTCTCTATCATACAAATTATCTTCTATGTAATACAGCTGTCTCATATCTGTATGTGGTGAGCAGCAGTGGCTAATAACTTTCTTTCCAGTAAAGAAATACTTTAACAGTCACTATTAGTTGTATTCATATATGCAATAGTGTAATTATTTACAAAAATATTGTAGAATCATGTGTTTTTAAATGATATGTTCATGTAAAATGTAATTTTAAAATGTTAGTATCAATATTTACTATTTCACAGCCAGAATGAAACAATATATATGTGTGTGTATATATCTATACATATATACACGCAGTTATCCCTCCTTCTGGCTTAGCATAAAAAAAAGGAAACATCTTTAAATTTTGTTGTAAGCAGAAAGCAGCGAGCCATACCTGAGCACCTGTTTTTCTTGGTAGATAAAACTTCAGTGTAGGGAGTTTTATTTTAATGACCTTTCAAGTTCTTTCATTAAAAAAAAAAAAAAAAGTTACTTTATTTTGTTCTTAATGAAAATGCACTTAAGCAGTCCTGATCTTTGTTGTTAGTGCTCGTATGCAGTTTTGTTCTATTTAGGACTTAGAAAAAGTATCTTTTTAAAATCCTCCACTACCTGAATGATTGACTTTTAAAAAGAAAACCTTCAGATCTCTGCTAGAAATAAGTAAATTCTCTTAAATGAAGAAAGTACACAGAAACTATAATTCTCGATGAGAAATTATTTGATGATTAGAAATAAGTTAGATATTTGGTGTCATAAACTTTATGCATTTTTATGTATGTTTTGCTTTCATGAGTCAGAAATTTCCTAACTTTACTCATTTGCTTTTATTTTCTGTCTAGAAATAAAAATTCCACATCACAAGAAAAATTTCCATCCAAGTATGGAAGGCAGGAGCTACTCTAAACTAAGCAGCACTGCCCAGGGTATGTAGGAAGGAAAGCCACTCAGCACTGCAAAACATCCTCTTCTGAGGGTGCTGAGTGTTTTCTGCTTTCATGCGTGGATTTAACATAACACATTAGCAATATATATGTTTCTAAAGGAGTTAAGCATATATGTGTCTGTTTTGCTGTGGGACAGCTTGGCACCATTTGCAGCCTGTGTGAGGCTTTGGAAAGGGCAGTAGGCACAAAGATGTCTGAGGAGAGGTAACATTTCTTGCCTCATCAGTTAATGTGTCTGTGTTCATCTTCAGTATAAAGAACTGGAAAAGCAGATGCTTTCTCCTGTATAACTTTGTGGCTTTGATGCATTTATGTATGACATATGCTTATACAAAGGTTTTATTATTAAATTGCCATTTCTTGTTTACATTGGAAATGTAAAATATTATATCAATTCTTTGTTTCTTCTATATTTGAGTATGCCTATCAATATTTCCATTAAAGTGCAAAAAATCTTCAGGTGACCTGACTTATTTACAAATTGTCATTATTATTTTGTTCAGGTATGGTAATAACAGATCTCTGTGTGTTTTGCTCTATATAATGGTGTACTGACCTGAACCAAAACAGAGCAGTTGGGTAAGGCTGTACAATGGCCATAGCTATCCTTCTATTTCCTTCTCAAAGACATCTTTTGTACAGAAAGGCAAATATTTTCTTCCCTGAGTTTATACAGATTAACAAGGAGCTCAGCTAACACAGGAGTTGTGACTGTGAGCTGTGTTTCTTTCAGTATCTTATACCAATAGCTTTCCAAGTAGTAGTATGTCTCTGTGTTTTGTCACCTTCTAATTAGACCAATCTTCTAAACGGATTTCCCTCCAAATAATTTCCCCTCTTTTGTACCTTCAAACAAGAGATCAGAGGAAAGCTCTGTTCTTAGTTCCTCCAGCTATTCAGCTGGAAACAGACCAGGTGTCCACCACCTGGTTCTAAGAACTAGGTAAAGGAATAGACACAGGCATAAAGGACGCATGTCAATCCTGGCTCAGAGGGATGGGTGTGAGAACCTGTATGGCTGATGAGGTCTTTTACTGCATCTTAACAGTTGTTAAGTAGGTTACCAACAGCACTGTGCAGGTTGCTGTTCTGCCAGATCTGACATGTGGAACTGAGGCCTTTGATTATCTCCAGTGAAAACAAAGTCGTCCTGTTTGTGTGGAATTACTCATGTGGTGGTAAGATCTAAAATCCAACCAACCAACCAAAACCAAAACAAAGCCAACCAACCAACTTATAAACACAAAATGTGGGAAATGTTTTTCTGGGGAAATGTACTCACACTGTTTTCAAGGAGACTTTCTTCATTCAGATCATTTTCACTTTTGAGTTGTGTGACTGCTGTAGTTCAGGTCTGTGTGATGTTTTAAGAGTATATGGTGTCACAGAGGCATAGGGTCTTATTATTCTTAACCAAAATGATTCATATAGAGGCAAAAAGTATTGAATTCTAAAGATGCTATGTTCAGTTTTACAGAGCTGAATTTTCAAATATTGGGCTGATATCACATGGCTGGGAGCTGGAGATGTTACACTTCACTTTTACTACTGATACTGGTATAGTTTCTTCCATAAAGTCATTTCAGAATTATGTGAGTGAGCTGCCTTACCACAACAGGCAGTTCAATATTAGCCAGCTACTCAGCTGAGAGTGCTGTGAGCTTTCATAGGAGCTTTATCTATTGAATGGTGAAGACTAATATGAAATGAGTGTGACTGGAAACCAATAATGGCACCCTGTAACATCCTTTGCATTGCCACTGAGTCATTTTAATTATATATATATATATATGTATATATATATATATATAAAATTTACCTCACAGGAAAAAAAAATTATATATATATATTTGCCTGTGAGGTAAATTGATCCTTTGGCCTGTCAGTTGTTTCATTTTCTTTACTGTGTTCAGTTCCTTTACCAATCTCTGAAAAGTTTCAGTAATAATGAACAAGAAATTATTGATGAATCACAGAATGTTAGGGATTGGAAGGGACCTTGAAAGATCATCTAGTCCAATCAATACTGAAGATAGAGAAGTATATAAAAATAATGATGTCAAGGGGAATCACTGGGACAAAATAACTTGTTTAATTGTATTTTTCTGTTATAAATGGATTATCCAAAATTTATAATAAAATTTATTCTCTCTTCTCTACTCCAAAATTCCCCTGAATTCTCTAAATGACCTGGAATAGTCTTGCATATTTGTATTCATCTCCTTAAAATCATAACAGCTTTGACAGTGACAAACCTTCCTGACTGCAGATGATACATTTAAATTGATAAATTAGCTCTTATATTTGCGACACTATAGATTAAAAATATGAAACACAGAAACAAGCTTTAAAAGTTTAATCAGTGTCTCTTAGAGAATGGGATTCACTGACCATTCTTGTGTCAGCAGTTTTGATGGTGAAATCTGGGCCTTTAGGTGATTACATGGCTGTACTGATGATGTTCTCTTAAGACCCAGAGCAAAAGAAAGTATGTGCATGGGCATGCACACACTACAGTCATGGCATCAGACTACGTTTCCAGAAAACTGAATTCAAAGAGAATCTCAGGTCATATGACAGGTGGGCTTTATTGCCCATACCAAAAAATGTGTGCTTAAGGCAAATGCACTTTCTTCACAATTTTTTGCTGATTGCCCTGGCAAGCTGTGACACCTTCTTATCAAAATCAGTACAAACTGAAACAAACAAACAATCAAAAAAAAAAAAACCACATCAAAAATAACAGGAATAGCAACATATCAAGATCCAGCTGCTGTTCTCCTTCTCTCTACTAAAACTCAACAGCTTATCCTTGATGTGTTATGGTACTTTGCCTGCATAAAGTAACAGAAACTATAGGGAGATATTTCCCCCCCTCAAGCATCTTCTAGAACTTCTTTCTGTGCCATAACCAATGTAGTTTAGTTTATGGATTAAGAGACTCTTGCAGATCTTACTGGAGCGGTACTTTTATTTATTATTATTTATTTTGCCTCTACAATATTCTGATAAAATATGTGGTAACTTATAGAAACCTTGCCAATTTTTTCTCTGTGAAGATGACTCAAACCTCATGACTTTTTGTTGTTTCTTTTCAGCTTTGTAATGTCTATCTGCAATGATATTATATTGCTACAATAACAATCAAGCTAAAGCTAGATACATTAAAGTAAAATGAAAACAAAAATCCAAGGAAATAGCAATACCTGAGTGTCTTTTCATGTTATTCATCTACATCTCCTGCAGCATCAATTTTTGAGCAAAGCATTAATAGAAGGGACCATCTCACAGAAGTAGCCTACTACTAAAAACCACGCTTCCCAACATGTTGCAAATCAGCATGGCAGAAACCTCTTTGCTTACCTTGTCCTGAGGTTAGTGACTCTAGAATATTACTTTGCAATGCAAAAAAAGTCTTCCTAGACCATTAATGACATGTATTCCTCCCTCCTTTCTGACTCCCCCTCTCTCATTTCCTCACTCTTTATATGGAAAAGCAGAAATCTGGCATTTCAAGCATTGAGATATCTTAAGTTCCATACATTTCTGGGTGTTCCATGATTCCTTTGGATGCTATGAATATCTTTCAAAAAACATTGAATGTGGTTTTGTCACAGGATGCTAAGGCTCTGATAATGAAACTAATAATGCTGTTCAGGTCTGAGCTGTGACATCAGATGATGGTGATGGCACTAATTGTTTATTGACTAGCTCTTCACAAGCACCTTGTGAAGCATCATTTAATCACCAGCAAAGAACAGCAATTCAGACTACCCAGAGTAAAGGTTATCTGCTGATCGGAGAACAGAGAGATTTCTTCTCATAAAAGGTCACAAACCATAGCAAAGTACTGGGATGACCACACTGGTTTTTCACAAAAGAAATTTGTATAGTTCATATAAGGTTTACAATACTTTTTTTTTTTTTTCATGCAGATCGAAAAAAAGTTGCCAGCGCAATGTATTAGGCACGGAGTCTTATGAAAGATGTTCTTTGTCTGTGACTTTCACAGCTTGTCTCAATGTCTAAGCAAGTGAGAAATAATCCATTGGAAAATAGACAGTGCAGTAAACTGGAAAAGCTACACTCATTTCACTGCTTGCAGACACCACTGCTGACATAGGGACTAACTCAACATGGCCAATGTGCTTAGCAACATGTCGTGCACCTAGCTGAATTCAGGCTCATTTCAGTCTTCACACAAAACCACAGTGTTCACTCCCAAAATAACACTCTTCTGCCTGATGTCTCTATTCATTCATCTATACCCTTTTCCTTTCATTAATGTTTTCAAAGTGGAAATGCTGAATTCATTGTCATTAGACAAATATTACTGATGATTAATCTAGAATGTGGATTTTTTTAAAAAGATTTGGACTAAAATGTAAAACAGTCAGGCATGTTTCATTCCTTAATAATTTAGACTGGTCCATTGTAATTGACCATGTAAACAGAAAGTAAGAATGTTCCTCTCTTCATTTTGCAAGTTCCTAAACAGTCACCTCCAGAAACAATTCTAACACTTTCCAGTTACCACATTAAAATACACAGCAAAATATAGCTCTCCCCTCCATTTTCATTACTCTGTAATGAATGAAACCTGCTTACAGTAGGCTCACTTTTCAGGTCACTAAAAAGTCTAATAGAATGGTTTGGATTGGAAGGAACCTTATAGATCATCTAGTTCCAACCCCCTTGGTTAAATAATGATCACACCTTTGAACACAAATGGTTTCATATCATGATTTGCTTTTGGAGGGATCTTTTTGAGGTGGTTATAGAGTGACTAGCCCAGTTTTGCTCTGATTTTGTCTTTTAGAAAATTTTACAATGATACGGTGATGACTATGATAACTGAATCAGTCAATGTCAGTGACTAAACAAGTCACCTTCAGAACTTGAAGAATAAAATTAGAATGAGATATTTGTTTGATAGAAACTGCTATGGCACCAACATCAGTCAAGTGTTGCTGATTTAATACATTCAGAGAAACTTCTAGGACTAACTCCTACATATTTTAAAGTCTGAATAAATTTAACAGTCAGAGAAAGGTATCTTTCAATCTGAATGAAATTCATTCTTTCATACAAAAGACTTTGGAAAATAAGTACTCTGGAGTGAAAAAAAAAATCACCAAAAGAATCTGGCTAATGATTTTATCATCTGGAATATTTTGTTGTTGCTCTTATTGTTTATTAAATTTATTTTATTTATTTATTTGTAATGGAGCAGCTGAAGCAATGTCAGCTAATGACGGGGATTAGCAGCATTGGAATAATTGGCAGCTTGTAGTTGTAGGGACCAAAGACATTTACCTGAATAATTTATGGACAAAAACTGACAGGAATTTCCTAAGAGCAAATAAGTCAGGTCTGGGGGGTGTTGTTTACCTGATGCAATCACATCTGATTGACTGGGGAACTCATCTGCAGCTGATGCCTTAAAAGCCCTGGAGAAGGGTTTATTACATGCCAGCCACACATTCTTTGTTGTACCTCATCACAGTTTAATTATTCATTCATCATCTGGGTGTCACTCATTACAGAAACTGTCCTGGAAGAAAAACTACTCAGGGCACGCTTTTTAAAAATAATTCCTCCCTCTGTGTGTGTGTGCACATGTGGTGTCACATTAGTAGAGGAAATTATGCCCCTTTCTTTTGGACAAAAGGTTTTTCTTGTCTCATTCTTCCATTTGTCACTCAAGGGAAGATCCGCAAGACTGAGGTTCCTTTTTTTATTGTTCCTAAATACAGTCCAAAGCACAAAAGGTAGACAGCCTAGCAGATCATTTATTTCACATCAACAGCTGCACACTCACTACAGAGTCAGAAAAAAGATGAAGGAAATAAGTATGCAAAGTGCATCTTAATGAATCTGTAGTAATAACTCATTACCGTCTGTTGATCATCTCGGGTCTCGGAAATAGAAGGAGTGGTTTCTTGTCACAGCTCCCTGGGCTTCAGTCTGCATTGCCAAGCCCCTCGTGGCATTGACGGTTTTGTACCTCAGAAAGAAACCCACAAAGGCCAGAGTCCAAACTACTTTCTCAAGTCTAATGGCATTTTCTTACTTGGGCTCAAAATGCATTGGGCAAAACAGTGGGAAAGCTTACATCACTACTGTACAGGATCTAATCACTCTCTGGGTTCAGAAAATACGGGCTCTTATCCCTGATGTTTATATAGCACTAACAGTTCTTAAAATTCACCAAATGTTGAATTTATAATGAAAGAATTCATTGGAAAATCACTTTTTGAGAAAATACTTTTAAAACTTCTCAAGTGAAACTATTGAGACCTTTCCATTTCTCTTTCATTTCATCACAATCTCTGGTGTAAGTGGCCATGTACTCACTATAAGTGAGCTATAGATACGTGGTTCAAGTTGTATATCAATACACCAGTTGCGTGACAGTATTTTCTCTGTCACTGAAATCACACTACCCAGTGACATATATTATCCTGCTTAATGCAGGTTTTATCAGTTATCTCAGAGAAAGTACTGCTAGCTCTGCTTTGCTGCTAAAGCTAAGGGGAGCGTGTGCCAAGAGCTCACCTCACCCTAGTGTAACTGGAAAAATCCTTGTGCTCTGAAAAACCCATCGTCACAGAGAACAGTGAAGGGTTGGCCAATCCAGATAAACTGTACTAAGGGTCTGCAAAAGCATGGGAAGGACATCTGTACAAGATTATGAGTTTATGGCTGCACTGAAAGAGGGCTAATTACCCTAGTTACTAAGCAGGCTCTCAGGGACACACAGACACAAATCAAACTGACAGCAAGCTGCATCTGCAGCTGTGTACAAATGGGTTTAACTCCCAGAGAGCTTAAAAGAGCTCTGTTCTGTTCCCCCTGAAATCAACATAAACTTGACTATTATCTTTTAGAGTAGCTGATATAAGAAAGCAATAATAAAACAGTGGAAAGTGAGTTACAAGTCTGTTGATTTCCTGTAAAAATTGAGCGTTACAGAAATTCAGTCTGCAGATACTGATAGCCTTTAGCAGCTTTATAAACCATCAGGCTGCTTGGACAGATGTCTAAGTATTGGAACTATTATGAACATTTATATAAGAAAGTGTTATTTTTATTTATCTTCTCTTTATATGCTTTGTCCACTTTGCTGTACAAAACTATGATTATACACACAACCTTGTATAGGTTGGATGAATGCCTGCTGCTTGTTGAAGGTATTATTAATGTCTCTTTTTTTTTTAACTTTTCATTAAAACATTGATTCTTCGAGCATTTATTCCACCTTGAATTCATATATTTTTAAAATGTTTTACATAGTTTCAGTGCAAAACAATGCTTAGAAGTATACAGGAAATACTTTTAAAGAAATGTAATGACTATATATAGTGATTAATGAACAGAATGTTTTAATTTTTGAGACCTGAATGTGAGAAACAAATTTCTCACTGTCCCAGTCTTTGTCCTCTGTGTAGAAACTATTTGCTCTCTTCTTCAGTTTCATGGATTGTAAGGTCAGATGTACAGACATACTTCTTGCTTAATGATAATAATGTGCAGATCTTTTCAGCATTAACTACAGATTGAAATTCAACAGCAGCAGATGAGAAAGAGCATGACTTGTTTAGAAAAGCAACCAACCTGGATTAAAGATTTTCTAGTGAGAAGGCAATCATAATCCTTAAGATATTCACATGATTAATTACAGGTAAGGATGTTACCTGTAACTTTCTACTTTGCATTTTTCTAGAAAATCTTGGATATTGTAAAATCTTTACTCCTTAGTTACATGGTCCTTCTGATAGCAGGTATTAAGTGGGTATCTGAAAAGACCCTGATCATGTACTTACTGTCCCCTCAAGTCTGAAACTAATGGTATACTGCTATTGTCCTAGAGGAAGAGGGTGTAGCTGAGCTGAAACCATTGCTTTTACAGCTTCCTGGATGTGCACTGATGTGGTGAGTTTACTGACATTAACAGACTGTTAGATAACCTTATCCTTACTCCTTATATTAAAGAAAAGTGTGTTTATTCCCAGAGTCTAATACAATTGACCAATATACACGATAAGTCCTTGAAATCAAACTGGCACATGGAACAGAAGTTTTCATGACTATAAACTCATATAGATGCAAAACAACATCCACTTTTCTAATATGATTTTTTTCCTCCCATTCTTTATTCAAAGGTTTAATAAGCCTTTTTGGCTGCAGCATTTCAGTGGAGCTCAAGTTCAGCAGTTCATCCAACATAATACAGCTATCAGCTGATATTTTTTAGCAATGGCTTTTCACTTTCTTTAGTCTCCATTCTATTTCTATGGCACACACAGTCTGTTGTTTTTTTTTTTTTTCCCTGAGGTTATCGAGGTGCCTGAGAACTTATTCAGATTTTCTTCATTTTTAGAAGGAAAGTACACACTAGAAATGTTTCATTGTCAAATATGGAGCATATAAAGGATTGAAAAGGCTTGACTTTTTAAAATTAATTTTTAATGCTATCAACATCCAAGATTAGTTTGTTGGTTAATTTTCTCATCACGGCTATGCAAAGTTGCCTTATGCCACCTCATCTACAGACTTCCTGAACCACAGCTCCTCCTAAGAATTGTAATTAACATTGAAAGACCCATTCATCAGCATTGTTTCCAAAAAAGTGTCAGCTGTTCCAGTAACTGATAAGATATTTGAAGAAGGTTAGTGAGGCTTTTGGAACGCAAGAGTGGTTGTCTGCCAACTCAGGAAGTTGATTTGTTCTACCGATCTTAGGTGATTTATCCCACTTCATCTTATACTTCATCTTATATGAGATGGTTTGTTTTAAGGAATTGCCTCTGCCTTCTCTATAAAGAGAGTTAGGTGACTACATTAGATAAATAGCTATCAACTAGGAAAATCTAAGTGATGTGAATCTCAGACATTGAATTATTGTGGCTGGATATGTTCGGGAGTCTCAAAACTGAAAAAAAAACCAACAACCAGACAGATAGTCTCGAACAGTATGTAAGTCTACATCATCTACACATAATAGGGTAACTTAAAGTCAATTAACAGCTTGTGTCATACTGATTTAGCAGAGAGAACTGAACATATATAAAAAAAAAAATCTTAGAATAATACTACAACAACTCTTGAAATGCTGATCAGAAGAGAAAAAAATGATTAAAGAAATATGTTACTTTTTGTAGATGGCATTACACAGGTTCTTCTAATCTAGACTTTTATTATATCTGCTTTTTTCAAGATCTGTTCTCCAGCTGAGGGCTCTGCTTTAATTGTGGGATAGTGTTGAACAGCTTGGAGTTCCTGCTGCAGTTAAAGACTGTTATGACTGTTATTCTGGTAATATAGTCCCCAAACAGTCTTGCAGTAATTACTTGTATAAGATACTGGTTTTCACTAGACTTTTTTTCAGTTGCATCATTGCAACGTTCATACCAACACTGATAAGACAGTTTCTATTTAGGAAATACATAGGATATGCAAATAGTATGAAAATGCAGACTCTTTTCTTATCACTAAATCTGAAAAGTGGTAAAAAGAAAAAATGTAAGGATCTCTCTTTCCTTTAGGAAAAATTGAGAAATGGGTAAGAAAAGTAAATTCCTCCCTTTTCTAAGCAAAGGCGAAGTTTATCTTCACATACGTTCCTGTCTTCTAAGTATTTTTCCTTTTATTCTTGATGTCATGCCCCGAGATTAATGAGCTCCAGATGTTGCCATTTACCCCTTTCTAATTTATTTCCCAAGTGCTATAGATGTGCTAGTAAAACTAACTTAAGATGCTTGGCATAGAGCTAGTATCCAGAGGCCTTCCAGGTACATGGAAAGGCAGAGTATTTCTTCAGTCACATTTATTGTTGTTAATTTCTTTTTATGTCAAATACCAAGGGACAAGAAGGCAAGTTATGTTACAATGAAGATTAGCCAGACTAGAAGAACTATGTATTTCTGTTTCAACAAGAGGACATAACATTTCTGAGTTGACTCAGTGATGTGATATGCTGGAGAGAACAACAAATGAAAACAACCTAGGTATTCAGAAAGGTAACTGAACATATACCTTTAATGTATTAGAACACAGAAAATAGTAAGGTTCCTGGGAATTAAGGTTTTTTTTTTTTTTAATTTATTATTAAAATTATTTTATAGTTAGCTCAAACACATTAAATTTTTCTGATTTTTTTTTTAGCGTCAATTAATAAAAGATAAATTTCAGATGTGGATTTGTGCAGCTAGTGAAATCAATAATAATATTATGAGTGAAGAAAATAGTGCAGAAATTTGTTCTAATACTATAGGGGTGTGAAGATAGAGATCAGTTTCCACCATATCAATTGCTGTTGGAGAAAGTGGTAATTCAGCCAATGAGCCAATTTTTTTGAATCCCAGTCATATCAGCATTCACTTTTGGAAAATAATAAAATGTGGGTTACTCAATTATTGCAACTTTTTGACATTAAAGGAACTGTGAGACTGTCATACAGTTCGCTAAAGAACAGAACTAAGAAAAGAAAAAAAAATCATTTTATCAGAAATTTACACTTTGGTTGTATTTCTCAACATGAAGCCAAGTGAAAGATTGAAATGGTATGTTTTTACCATTGAATGGTACGTGGAGACAGAAAATACTTGACTATTATGAAATACATTCTTTTTAAGCACTTTTATTAACACACAGAAGTTTGCCCAGCAATTGGAGCAGAAGGGTGCAAAGAAGGAGGTGAAAAAGGGAGCCCTAGCTGAATTATGACAATCACTGTTACTGTCTTAGATATGGCAATGCCACGCTTTTTGCCAGCAGGTTTTGGAGCACGTAACCCTGCTAGGGTGGAGGCTTTGACACAGAGCTACAGATGGCAGGTGCAGCCCTCCTAGTTCCAGGCTTCAGGGAGAGCCTGGGGCCTCTAATGTCAGGAGAGAAGGCCCCCTGTCCTGCAGGAGATGTGCTGTTCCAGAAGAGCTGTGCCCCCAAGTTGAAGATTTTTGGAGAGGAAGTGAGCAGGCCGTGTCAGGGAAGACAAAAGGGAGATGGACAGGTTATTCTCTGAGATGCACAGCTTGAAGCTAATGGTGTGCTGCAACTGGGCAAAGCATGACTGACAGGTTGAGAGAAGTGAAACTGAAACAAAGGAGGTTCCCCCTTGACACCATGAAACTTTTTTTTTTTTTTTTTTTTTTTTTTTGGTGCAGATGACTGAGCACTGGCAAAGGTTGCCCAAAGAGGTTGTAGAGGTTGTGGAGTGAGTCAAAACCCCTTCTGGACATGGCCCCAGGCAACCTGCTGTAGGTGACCCTGCTTAAGCAGTGTGTTTTACCAGATGACCTCCAGAGGTCCTCGTCTGCCTCAACCATTCTGCAATTCTGTAATATTTTATAATAAATCCTGCAATGCGACTGTGTAAATAAAACAGAAATACTGAGCATTGAACCAATGCAGCAGGGAATTCTCTAGTGGCAAAAAATTTATTGCGGCCACTGAGTAAGATACTGACTTCTTTCCCTGAAGTGGCTTTTTGGCCAGAGTAGATCCTTTCTGAAATTTTCTAAATGTTGTGGCCTTTCCATTTAGAGGGAAATATCCCCATTCCATCACAGGCAATATAATTAAGACAGGCAACCGAGTTTGTAATAGATAAAGAGGATATCAGGCATTCTCAGCTGCCTTTGAGTTACAGAAGGAAATACATGCTGTTCTGAATTGACTTGATGTGTTCTTAAGCTATTCAACAAACCAAATTTTTTCAGGTCAGCCTTCAGGTGAAGTTTCATTGTCACAAAGGATTTATTTTAGACAAACATATATATATATATATATAGTCCTACAGAATGAGTGTATATATGTGAATTAATACTCAATATACCTATATTTTAAATGTAAATTTCTTTATGTTGTGTGTAGTCTTCATAGCTCAAGAGAGTTAATCATATTTCAGCTACAAGAAAAGGTAATATCCCTGTTTGCATTATGTTATCTAACTTGTTTATTTAAGTTGAAATCAGTTAGTCAAACTCATAAAGCTTCCTCCAAGAGAAAGCATCCAAGCTAAGTTTACAGGAATTAAAAAAAAAAAAAAAAAGAGGATATAATAGAAATGGATTATAAATTCTTTGATAATTATCTTATAATTCTTTAGGCTTCTGAAATGCTGAAATGTATTTCTTAATCTTTTTGTGTTCAGGGTAGCTGGGTCATTTATAGTATCCTAGAATACAGAGTCCTGTTGTGGACTCAATAATGTAATGTAAGTTGGCAGAACTATTTTGTTTACCAAAATCAAAGTTGGGTTTTAAAGTTCTGCAAAGTGTACCACTGAAGACAACTGAGGTTGAATGAATTAATCTTGATAGTTTATTGTGGACTAAAAAAAAAAAAACCCACATAAAAACAAACAAACAAAAAAAAAACTGGAACCACCCTGGGTGATGGTAATTAGGTTTTGAGAAAGAATAGTAAGTTTAAAGGGACCTCAGACAGTAAGAAAGTTTGCAGATGAAATTGCAATTTTCTTTTGTATAATTGAGTTTCCAGTAGAGTTAAGCATAAGAACAGATATTAATTTAATTTCCATATCCATATGGCCTTCTTGAAGCAGCTTTATTTGCCTGTAGATGCTACAGAAATTCTAGTTTCCACAGGACAGTCTTACACGTCCAAGGCATTTAATGTCATAACTGATGTTACAGAATTACAAAGTAGTTTTATTCATTAAGGTGCATGTCAACAATCCAAGTACTGTATAACAAAATACATCATCATAATAGTTGTTCTTACAGACAGAAATAGACAAAAGTGACTTAAAACTATTTGGGAGAAATCTTAAATAAAGTTGTCTTTATTGTGCAAAGTTCAAAATGTATTTATATTCTACACTACATCACACAAATGATTTTTTTTCTGTAGAAAATTTTATAAACTGAAAACTATAAAAGTTGTTTCTATACTATCAATACCCTTGGGAAATGGTATACACTTGAGCGACCACAGAACATGGAATTGCAACTCAATTCTGTTCACTAAAATATATTCTCACTCTAGTCTGAACTAACATATTATTAGCAAATACGTGGTGAGCTGGTTTTAAAGATCAGTTTATCTTCTAGTCTCTTTTGAAGCTCCTGTAGAAGCAGAAGTCCAGATCTTATATTTAACTATTGATTACTCAATTATAGGCTTCATTTATGTATACTTGGTGTTATGAGTTGTCTCTTTTCTTTTTTGAACATTTTTTTTTTTTTGCACAGCTTTAGATCTCCAGTTGTAAAGAGCTTAAAGATTCAAATTACAAGTGGCTTCAAGCTTGTTAAGCACTCCTGAATTCCTTGGGTGACAGTTTGAACAGACCTGCTGATTTGCTTGATTTTAGCTTGTCTAAAGTTTTATTTACTTCATTTTTTATCAAATGCTTGTTGGAAATTTCTTCCTAATTGTTGGTGGACAAAAGTATCAAAGGTAATGGGAGTCTAGTCATAGGCTATGATAGGACTGACGTTTTAGTGTGTTCTTCTGTTTAACCTGTCTTAAAGATGGAATTGAAATATATATATATATAGAGAGAGAGAGAGAGGCAGCAGAGCTTCAATATTTTATTTTTCACTTATTACATTTCACATCTCATTTCTTAGTGTGCACCTAATTTATTCCCTGCTTTTGCTTGTTCTTTATATATAAAATGGCTTTGTAAAAACCCTTTTTACTTCCTTAGCTCCCTGGAAAGGATTAACTAAATATGCTTCTTCTTGCCTTTCGGTTTCCCTTGTCAACATCGGTGGCTTCTTGTACAGTTCATTCCTCCACTTTCAGTATGTATTGCTGCCCCACCTCAATGGTTGCAGCTGAGAAGTGACTATCTTAAAATATTATACTTCACTCCTTTTCACACTGAGCACTATTCTTCCAAGGGGTGATTTTTCTTTAGGTGCTTAAGAAGATACTATAGTTTTGGAGGTGCTCAGATATTTTTACAATTTTTTTTTTTTATAGTAATTTCAGTAAGCCTCCAATCCCTGTTCTCAGACAAAGCTTCCACTGTAACATACATTGTAAATACTTGAAGTAAAGTGGGCTGCCAAATATTGTTTGAATCTCTAGTATGTTGACAGTAGATCATGGTTTCCTTCACCAACTCTGGCAGTTCATGCTTTGCACCCTTTCTGTGATGCTTACTTCTTTTTATATGTGAGAAGCAAATTTGGCAAAAAGTCTGACACTGAAGCATTACAAGTCATTGTTATTTGGGATATAGAAGACGTATTTATTACAATAAGCTTTTAGCTAGTTACTTCACATTGTGGGTTACATAACCTCTCTTCAGTGATGCCTGACATTCTTTGGCTTTCATTAGTTATTTTATGTTACTTAAAAAATGTTTTTGTTATTGTTTCTTTCCTTCAAACCCCTCTTTTAATATCATAGGCAACTACAGCAAACTGTTGGGTTGTATGTTCTTTCTGTATGTGCATGACTTAGAATATTTCTTTTTGTGGTGAACTCTTTATTTCCTTGTTGACTTGGGCTTCTTTAGTAGTAATAAATCAGAAAAGCAGGCATTATCCCTTAGTGTTGACATGGTAAGGGAGAACAGACCATCCAGTGAAAGCAAGTGATAACTATTCTTTCCTAGTGAAACTAATCCATATCAATCCTAACTCAGGTTTCACACCCTGCAGCAGCTCAAAACTTCATTTTGAAGAAATATGACAGCTCTGGGATTAAGTTAATATTTGTTGGCTTTGACTTTATCCAACACTTAGTAGTTTCAGAAATCAATTTTAACACCTGTGTGATTCACACAGGAATAAAATAAAAGAAATTGTGGATCAGAGTTATGAGAGGGATCCATAAAAGTTATGGCTCAGAGATACAAGGATAAATAGTGAAGAGATGAGAGTATTAAGAAAGGTAGACATTTCAGGCTCTAGAAAAATCACTTCTCTTCATCAGAGAAAAAAAATTAACACTCCTCTGCCTCTCACTTTCTCCAGCTCAGTAAAAGCACCATTTGATGATGCCTCTTCAAATTATAGAGAAGTTTTACATTTAAAACAATTAGTTACAAACATATTAAATTATTTAAAATCTGCAGAGTTACGATGTTACAAAATAAGAATTACTACAATAAACGTTTGTATGTACAATTTTTTGGAACCCCGTTTGTATATGAATTATTAAACTGGTTCTTCACCTCACAATGAACAAGAGTTTAGTATTTTGGTTCATCCTCATTATTGAATGTATGGTTAAGAACTCAGCCATTGCCTGCTCTCTGGGATTTGCAGTGAAAACTAAATCATTCATATCCTTCTGAGTACTCCATGGGCTGATCAGTGGAAGTCCTTCACCAATGTTGCATGTACCTTCAAGATAATGTCTATCTGAAATGGAAATAAAATCTCTCATCACAGTGTAAAGACAATGTCTTAGTCCTGATTCCATGGTTAGACAACTTGCCCAGCTCTTTCTACTGATGCTGCAGGAGATGTATTATTTTCTTTTAAAACCAGGCTGAAAGTGTTGGACAAACACAGATATCTTTCAGTAAGTTAGCATTTCCAAGCTTTCCAAGAAAGCAAAAAAGCTGGGGTTAGCTTTTTGGAAGCCTCAATTCAGATTTCAAATCAACATTTTCAAATCCATACGTCTTATCTTCAACAAAAAATTTCTATTCATAGTATACGGGTTATGTTGGGTCAGTTTTTTCTCCATCCCAAATGCTAAAAATCATGTAATTCCATAGAGATTAGTTCAAACTTGGTGTAAAGATGTTCATTGAGTTCAGGTACTTAATGATTAGGTTGCTTGCAGAATTGAAACACAAGTCACGAGAAAAAAGGTAATTAAACAGAAAGGTTTATAACAGCATGAGTTCAGATGAATTTTCTGAGGGCTAACAAAAAACTTGTAAATTAATAAAATGCCTTCTTCCCTTCTTTTAACTTGAAACACCTGCCCCAAAATGTCACCCATATCCTAGATCTGTTCAAATGACTAAAAGAAAATGTCAGAATATCCAGCAGGGACAAAACATCACTGTTCTAGACCTCAATCTGACAAAATCCTGAATTTGGAATTCCAGCTGGAATTTTGCTTCCTCCCAAAATTACAGTGTATCTCTCAACAGAGAGCTACTATATGAAATTTCACCTCATTGTTAAAGTTTGGTAAAAGATAAGCAAATGAAACCTACAACTTGCAGTGGGAGATGCTATTATGTCTTTCTGTCAGTTGGCTGAGTTTGGTAGATGTGAAGCAGTAGTTAGAATAATGAAGAAGTCAAAACTATTTACAAGGTACCTACAATGTGAGTATTGAACTTCACATGGGAAAAGATATTGGAAGAAAATTTATTGAATTTATTTACCGTTTTATCACTAAAACCAAATATTTGAAAGAACTGTGATGACTTATAACACCTCTTCTTCCATAACCAGTTTTAACTGCTCAGAAAATATGCAATTCAAATTGTTACTCCTAATAATATTATGATTGTTTCTGTGTAAAGCTTCTACCAGCTAATATCACAAAATTGTTTGGTATTTAAACACAACTTTGACTTCCCCTCTTTAGGACTGCCAAAACAAATCTTTCTGCAAGAAGCAGAATGAGTTAAGGAAAGAAGATAAGATGTTTTTAGTGTCTGTGGATTTTTGCACTGAAATTTGTGGCAAAGTACTCCAGACTCTGTATTAACAAAGGGCTGTGTTACTTAGTAATATTGCTAAAATTATAACCAAATTATTGCTAGGAAACACTAACAAATCCATTAGTTGAATCCAAAATCTGTCAGTATTTTATTAAAAAAAAAAAAAGGAAAAAAAAAAAGAATTTAAGCAAAGAAAATGTTTAAATGTTTTAATAATCTTGTAAATCCAGGAGGCACAAACATTTGAGCTATTTTTAAATGTCCCTTGAGAGTATAAGTAGCAAGACAGAACACAGAGTCACTTCTTCTCTGTAACTCTAAAATCAAAGGGAAGCACTGAGAGCGATGTTCTGGGGTTTAACAAAGACTTTAATTCCATTCTGCTGTATCCAGGACCCTACAAATTGTATTACTTAGTAACCTTATGAAACTGTTTTAGACATTTAAGAAAGATGTAATCCGTATAAGATATGATACATAACATACAAAACAAAAACAAAAATAGTAAAAAAATACTGTGTCAGCAATTAGATTAAAAAGTACTTTCTTTTAATACCTGAGTGCTTCTTCTTTTTCAGTATTGTCATTCAACTCTAGAGTGACTGGAGTTGTCAGGGCCTGACACAGCTTTTCCTATTCCTCTCAGTTTCTGCGCTTTTGGCCAACTCCAATACAAGAGAAACCTCAGACTGCTTTTATGGAAATAAAAAGAGAGGAAGCCTGAAGGAGGTACTCCCTCAAAGCATTAAATGCTTTGTAGATTTAAAGGCAAAAGAACAGTGCAGGAAGCAACCTGCTGCTCCAGGGAGTTCTATGACATTGCATGTTGTATCCCACTTGTCATGAAAACTAGCTTCTCTGAAACTATACAAAGACTTTTGTTTAAACATATCACAATTAGGCTATGGCTGAAACGTTGCTTTAGCTAAGTGAAACAGTTTGGCCTGTGAGACCTTATCCCTTCTCTTTTGTATTTCAGGTGCAGGTTGCCCCTGCAGTTCTACCAATACAAAATCTAGAGTATAATTCTTCAGCAACACAAAGTGGTGGTTTTGCCACAGTCAATATTACCTGCAGAGTTCTTTGTGTACAAATCCCTGCAGTGCTCTTTTGATGCAGGAGAGCATTTGGTGTTTGATAAGAACAACCTTCCCTGGGCCCATAAAAGACACAACAGAAATAGAAAATGTTCTTTTAATTTCAAATAATTTCAAAACAAGAAACCTTGAAGATTTGGCCAGAAATCAGTCTTACAAGCCATTTGATTTCATTGGAAGAACAGTAGAGTAAACATTTTGGAGACTTGGGACCTGTGGGAGCGAAAGGTACTCTTTTTATTAGTATCAGGATTTCCTCTTAAAGCTGTGAACAGGTAATAACACCAATGGTGTATTTTGCTACTTGTCAGCTGGGGTGTGGACCACCACTTTAGCTCCTCGTGTATTAACTATAGTACAACTAGGAAGTTTTTTTCATTTACATTTATTCACCACCATTGTGTAGTTCCTAATATTGGTCCTAGTGTGGTAATGTTCTGGTGCCATTAGTGGTATTCTGAGTTACCTAGAAAGTCTTTATGTAACAATAAAAAGATTTGATTATTTCAGAGCTGACCCATGTCATCTTAGATAACTGATTTCAAAATAGCAAGCAATTGATAGCTTACATCCAGTGTTTCCATGAGGAAATTCTGGTCACATGCATAAAATTTTGTGAAAATGATTTCCACTTCTTTACCCAAAAAAAGCAAAACTGAAAGAAGATAAACAAATACTAATTCTTCTGTATACAATACTCCAGGATAGAAAGGGAAAAAGAGCTAGACTGAATCAGTCTTGGAACTTCTTTGGAAATGTGTGAACAGCAGTTCACAATCCATAGCACCTTCTTAGCATTCTCATAGAATCATAGAATATCCCGAGTTGAAAGGGGCCCACAAGGATCATCGAGTCCAGCTCCTGGCTCCACAAAGGTCTACCCGAAAATCAGAATTCAAACCATATGACTGAGATCATAGACCAAACACTTCTTATACTCTGACAGACATGATGCCCTGACTATGTCTCTGGGGAGGCTGTTCCAGCGTGTGACCAACCTCGCAGTGAAGAACCTTTTCCTGATATCCAACCTGAACCTCCCGTGTCACAGCTTGACTCCATTCCCTCAGGTCCTAACACTGGTCACCAGAGAGAAAGCTCAGCACCTGCCCCTCCACTCTCCCTCATGAGGAAGCTGCAGGGCACCATGGGGCCTCCTGTCAGCCTCCTCTTTTCCAGGATGAACAAACCAAGTGACCTCAGCCACTCCTTGTATGTCTTCCTCTCTAGGCCATCTTTTTAGCCCTTCTCTGGACACTCTCCAATAGTTTCATGTTCTTTTTTGTACTGTGGTGCCCAAAACTGCACACACTACTTGAGGTGAGGCCACACCAGTGCAAAGTAGAGTGGGACAATCACTTCTGCAGATCTCAGGTCTTTCATCTTGTCCTGATCATTCTGAAATGATAGAAAAGTCTATGTGCAAACTCAGCTACTCTTTCTAGCATAGGTGGCATACAACACTCAGGATAATCACCTTAAAGTATGATTCAATTTATGTGTGATTCATGATTTGGGCACTGCAGTTGGCAACTTGTTTACTGTCTCTGAAAATCAGATCTCTCTGAAACAGGACACTCAGCAAACAGTCATCCCAAATCAATTTTTATTTTTGAAAATGTTCTGTTTCAGAACTAACACATTTATTCAGTACATGGGTTGCCGGAAATTCCTCTCTGACTGCAGTCTTGACAATAACCTCATTACCCTGAGTCCTTAATGTGGTTCATTGACCTACAACATGAGTTGTTCCTTTCTTCCAGTTCTTTCTCCATCTCACTGATAGTTCACCACAGGCCAGACTTTTTCTTTCCACCAAATCTTCTTGTATGACTGATTTATATCTTTGCTCAGATCATTGTTGTCAGATTTGATAAGACAGCGCTTTCCGGAGCTGTGTGACACCTTTCCAACCTGAGCTGAAAAGAGATATACCAGAATGTGTAAAGACACACTTTTATCTCATGAACATCACTACCACCACCATCCCTGATATTTTGTAGGGGAGACACTAAAATACAATCTCAAAATGAGCCTACTGGCTGGCTCCTGGCATCATTCACTCTGTTTCAGCCTTTCGTTTGCTTTATCCACATATTGCATTGTGGTAGTAGCAGAAAAGTAGGTAGGATTTTCATTTCTATACCTCTGTGGAAATTTTCATAAAAAGGGCTTCCAGATTAGAGAGTCTTCAGGTGTTTTCACTGTGTGCCTGTTAAATGATGACAACAGCTGGGATTGTAGTAACTGATGTAGCAGGTGACAATTCTTCGAAAGATTCTGTCAGCTATTATTTTGTTGTCACCTCTCCAGAACACTGTTAATAAGGAGGTCAGCAAATCCTGAAGGATATCTGCCAGAAGGGCATGTTTTCAAAAAATAAGAAATTATTTATAGGGTGCTTGGCTGCTTAATGCAAACTACATCAAGCCCTCTGCAACTTGACAAATGTGTCACCCAAACTGGAAGATGGTAGCTATTTCCATTAAGAAAAATAAATAAATAAAGGAAAAGAATGACTAGTGAAATGCATATTAAAGGGAAAAAAAATCCACAAAACAACAACTTAGAAATATTTTAGCTATAGTTGAATGCCTTCAGTTGAGCTGATAGAAATTTTATTTGAATGATTCTTGACAGGGAGACAGGTGGCCACATTACTTAATTTTGTCTGACTTGGAGGTCTGTATTCCAGCGGAGTAAAAGAATACACTAATGTTAAGATTAGGTAAATACCAATAGGTATCCAAGTAGGATGACAGCAAACAAGGAAATGGAAAACTACACAGAATGTGCTTTAAAAAAATACATTTTTTCATTTGTGTTTATGCATTTTTACAGGAAACATTTTCCTTCTTGTTGCAAAGTACTCTGCCTTCCTGACACCAGGAGACTTACCAGCTGACAGGCATAAATGTTGCTACACTCATTGATTTTACCAATACTGGGTAAAAGCATTGGGTTCTGAGAATAAGGAACTAACTTGGGAGAGGTTTTCCTTGACACAGAACAACTTACTACACAGAATTGTAGCAACCTCTTCTTTCTTTGTTCCTTACTTTAATTCTTGATTATCACAGGTGTGGAAGCATAGTTATTTATAGAAGGATGCTGAGTCACAGTATATAGACATTGTAGCAGAAGCAAGCCAAACAATGCTACTCACACAAAGACTGTGCATGATATTAATCTGGTAACATTGGAAAATATTGACATACTGCAAATGGCTTCCACTCAACTCGCATTTCAAATAAAAAAAATCACAGCTTTCTGAAATATAGTGAAATGTTTCCTGAGACTTACTTTTTTTTTAAAGGTGCTTAAGTTATATTGTAAAATGAATAGCAGACCTCATTTTTTCTAAAGAATAAAGGAAGAAAACAAGTTCTAGACTCAAAAACAAATCATTCTGAGCAGCCCAATTTGCAGAACTGCTGGGAGCTAATACATAAGGTTTTATATAGTAACTATTCCATTCATGCATTAGTTCTGGAACTCTCTTTGATTAATTTGTGTTAAGACAATTCAAAAATTATTCTTTGAGAATACCAAGTTAACACTATTTTTAATCACACCTTTCAGGCAACTTGAACTGCAGGTATATCCCGCAAGTTCTATCTATATACTTGAAACTGGTATGGAAACCCATGATAGACAAAGGGTCACTGGGTTTTTTAGGCTGTAAGAATCAAGAAATGACTACAAATATAGTTAAACAGTCAAATACCAGTATACATTTCTATAAAGTCAGCAATCAAACAGGACTATTGCTTTTTCTAATGTACAGCTGTATCTACTCTTGAATGCTTTAAACCTTATCTATGTGTGCTGAGAGAAACCTGCCATTTCAGACTGACAGTTAGCAGCAATATAAACTGCTCAAAACCAGCCCAATTTCAGACTGACAGTTAGCAGCAATATAAACTGCTCAAAACCAGTCCAGAATAGCTAAGAAATGCATATGTATTTGCAAAAGAAACAGTTTAAGTTGCATGTTCATCTGTAGCTCTATTCATTCTTTAATTTTTGAATCTATCTTTGAACTGTATGCTTTTTGTTTGGTTGCTTTTTTTTATTTTTGGGGGGGGCAGGGGGGAAGAGGAGGAGGGGAAGAATACTATTCTCAACATATTTTTCTGTTTTCCAAAGTTTTTGTAAGGTAATATTCTGTTTTGTGAAAGTAATTTATTACCATACGTGAACACATTTTTCATTGCCACTACACGTTTTTTAAAATTTAATGTGGAATATAAGTACCTTAGCAAAACATCTTGCTAGGGAATTTGGCATCAGAGTTGAATTCTGAAAATAATTTCTTGCTAGTCTTTGCTTTTCCTAAATTGGATTTTGATTAATACCATGAAGTGTTTCCAAAATATTTGCTTGAATTTAGTTCACATCGGCTTTGTAATTCATGAGGGAATTTGCTTTAGCTCCCATTGGAAATTCCAAGGCTTGAGAGTGAAAATTTTGAGAAACATATCTGAACCTTGCAGTGTTGATTAATTACCTCAGAAAACAGGATAAATCAGACTTTGTTTCTATGTTGGAATTATGCCACCATTGAATCCTGGCATGGACAAGACAAGTACAAGGTAACACTACCTGCAACTAGAACTTAAACATCTTCATCGTGTGTATGACAAAAAGTTATACTGAAGCTACATGTGCAAAAAAATACAATCTAAATGGAACCTTATCATTACTGTAATGATGCTAACAAGGGCTCTGTGTAGTAATTTATTCATGTATCATTCAAAAAACTTGGAAAGGAACTTTTCCTATTTCTATTTACCACCAATTAGTAAAGGGATTCTAGCATTTCAACAAGCAGAAAGAGACCAAGTACACCACTATAACATCACTAATAAGAGAGAGAAGTAAGGAAGAGATAAGGTTAACACTAAAAACTATTTAATAATGAATTAATTTATTTATATTTCATCAGTTTATTCATAATGATTATTATATACTTGTATGTTATTCATTATTATATTTATAAGTACAATTTATAAATTCATAAATATTTGTATTCTATAACTAATTATTAAATTATTTAAATGATTGCATTATTAAAACAATTTGTTGTTTTGAATAAATAATGTCCTATCACCATAGTTTATAGGAGTATAGACCCATATCGTTTAAAATTAAATATTGTAGCTGTGCAACGTAAGCCTTCTTAATTCTTATGTATGCTTTCCATGGCCGCTTTTGTAAGTCACAAAAATAAATATTGAAGAACTTAAATAGATTCTCTTACAGAATTAACATAAATAGGGAACTTCTCTTTGTATTTCACAACGCACAGTGTTTGTTCTCTATTTCTGCTGCCTTCTAGAATAAAGACTCAAAGGTCTTCTAGATGAGTAGAGAATTCAGAAAGGGGAAAAATGCTAACTCTGTGACAATAACATAAAAAATAAATGTTTGAAACTTCCTATCCTGATGACACACATTTAATTTTTTTGGTCTACGCATTACAAAACAGCTAATCAGCAGGCATAACAGGCATTCAGATGACAAATACAACCCTTCTGGTAACTACTTATTTATCTGGACTTGTCCTCTTCTAAATCTGATAAAATAACTTTAAGTTAACAGTCAAACACCATTCATAACTGAGTTAGTAATTATATCAAACCTGTGGCAAATCATCATCCATTTTACTCAACATCTTCTCAAAATAAAAAAAATAAAAAAATAAAAAGTGTTTTTATCTCATTAATGGAGATAAAACTGGAAAAGGTGGAAGTCAGTTCACACCTACAAATAATTGGCTTGAAAATATAACGGAAAGAACCCTAATTAAATCCTTCCCCTAGTACTTAATTATGGTTTTTTGTTTGTTTGTTTTTCTTTTGTTTTGTTTTGGCTTTCTGTTCCTGTTAATGATGCATTTTATTAAGTATCGTGTTTTAGAGACAGTATCTCATTAATCTGAAAACTGAGCATCTGAGCACACTACTCTGTTCTTTTGCTGCCTCTTCCTCTTCATCTCTCTGAAAGCTGTATTTCTATGATATTAACACTAATTTTGAATTAGTGCTCAATTACAAAGTGAGTGTTTGACAGCCTGAGAGAAAGAAATGTAAAAGCACAATGCATAATTGTGTTAACAAGTATGGTATCTCTTCACTGTTGAAATATCTTTTTTTTTGAAACAGTGATGAGTGTAGACAAGACATATTTTTGATACCGCTTTCAAACCTCATGAGAGCTAGAGAACTTTTGGAGGGCAGAAAGAAAATACACTCCAGCCAAGGGAAGCAAAGATGATTGGGATGGTCTTTGTGTGACAGGATAAATTATAGTAAATAATAATAATGGTAAATGGAGTGAGTGACCACTGCTCTTGATCAAGCTTTCAAATTAACTTGAACTGATTTAAATATTGCTTAATCTGTTTCACAGTAATCTTACAAAGAAATCTTTCATATAGGTGGTTAATGAGCCCATGTATCCAACCTTTGATCTCAAACTCAGATTTTTTCATTTGGGTAGTTCAATAGATATCAATGGTTTTCTCATGGGATGGACATTAATTCACGTCAGCAAGAGGTTGCGAGATTGGATCATGTGCACCCACAGTGAATTATTCTATATTGAAATGTGACAAGACATAGGAAACTGACATGAGGAAGCCAAGGATTTTAAGTTAACTCAAAATAAATAAACAAATAAATAAAGATTCCATCTGTTAGAATAAACTACTAAAACTTTTGTATCCAAGATTACTTTCCAGAGATCACTGCTTATAAACTGTTAGAGCTGACAGTCAGACAAGGTTTTTAATGACTATAGCATTAGTGCTTCCTTTCAAAATCCTAGGGTAAGAGTCACAGCTGGTTATGACAAGTAAGATTTATTTACTTTTTAAATGTCAGAGATATCTGATTCTACATCTGAATTTTGGCGACTGAGTTTATCATAAGGTTGACACCAAATGGTTAATATTTAAGAGCAATTTATATCTTTAAACCTACAAAGTAGGTACATACAATATGGGCTTACAGCAAATCGTTATAGATAAGCCATTCACATACAGCTTATACAATACTTAAACTATGTTGTATTGCTTGTCTCATGATACAGTAGTTGCTAATTAAGATGCTACTGTGAAAACATGCTGAACTACTCTAACTTTATGGAATATTTACTGCCTAACTTGTATGCAGTAAATTTAATGTCTTGGAAATTACAATGTTATCATCAAGTTAAACACCTTCACAAGGCTGTGGATTTACAATACAAAGGGCCATATCAGAAAGCCCAGCTTATTAAAGCAACCTCTAGTTTCATCTGACTAACCTTGAAAAAGAAATCCTTTATATTACTCTTAAAGCGACTTTTCCAAACTGTTCATTCAAAAGGAACATTTCACCTCTTCCAAACAATTTGTGAGTGCAAATGTTACTCCAACATTTGACTTTACCATTTTTTGAGGTGTTGGCAAAACCATCCTGTGAGCTGATGCTTTTTTAAGGATTTATTGTTGTATTTTTGTCGTTCTTTACTTCCAAGTCTGAAGGAGGTTGCTGTAGAGCTAAACATATTTTGAAACACAAAACTAACAGAAACATTTGAGAACTTCAGGTTTTATAGCTTCTCTCTCTTTCTCTTTTTTTTTTTTTTTTTTGACTGATTGTGCACTTTTGTGCAAAATGGCCAAGCTGACATTTGTAGGCTATGACAATATGACAGCTGAGCTGCAAGTAGCTACTTACTTGATGAATGGGATGTCACATGTACCCACTATTATCAACATTGATTGTGGTCAGACACACAGATGGATAAGGCAGAAAATTACTCATTAAGCTGCAGGAAGAGGAAAAAGAAGACACACAGACCAACTGTATTGCTTTTATTGAGCCTATCACTCAGGGGACCATAGGAAAGATTATTACATGTGTTCAAAGACTTTAATAAAAATTGCTGCTAATCTAGTAAGAAAAAAAAAAGTCTATCTAATAAAAAATACATTGCTTGCATATGGTCTTGGGACTTGCATGGGGTCAACAATTCAGAAGCCAGAATCTGGATATAAAGAAAATATTTATTACATGTATAATAGAGAAAAATTCTTCTCACATATGAGTGCTCTTTATATGAAAAAACAAGGTAGCAGTCCTCCTTTGCAGCTTCCAATTTACATCCTGTGTCATGTTAGTGAATCAAAACCGACCATTTCCTTAGATGGTGTAGATTGGTTCAGCCTCGTATGCAAAAATGTTGGTTTTGATTAAAATGAGTTGTGGATTTGTCCTGTCCCTTTGCAAACGAAGATTCACCTTTGAAGCCTGTCCTTGTTCAGGTGCAGCAGATCTCTTCTTCTGCCTTTAACCTGCACTCTTTCCTACCTAGGGAAGGACATTCATTGTTCTTTTTTCTCCAAGTAAAATATTTTTTGTGGGTGTTTGATGAATACAGAGTATTTATCTATATCATTAGTATTTCCTAAAAAAATTTCCTTTTCCCATTGCCTTGGATAAGAATATTTTTTCACCTTCTTTCATCATACTGAAAGACTCACTGAACTTCAGATAAAAAATGTTCATTTAATATATTGGCTCAGAAGAGTAAGTCAAGAGAACACAAAAAGTATCAGGGTTTTTATGACCTCCACATTATTGTTTAGAGAGACACCTGGCAAAAAGAGACTCTCAATCAATGACTCTGTATAGAGTCTCAGTGTTAATGGCCCTGCTTCATGGATGGTCAGCTTCTAAAATTGATAGTAAGCCTATGGTCTCTAAATACACAAATCTTCAGTATCCTAAAATGCTTCACCACTATAAAGCCACTGACATTTTGGCTGGGAAAGTGAATGAACTTTCATATACATATTATGTTAGTTACATTATGTTACAGTTACATATTTTGATGAATATTATAGACTACAGGATTGTCCAAATAAGAGTAACTCAAAACATCCATGGTGTTCCCACCGAAGACAGGGGATTTGAGCATATATTTTCAACCATAAAATTAAACTACAGGGGATTTGATAATTTATTTTCAACCATAAAATGAAACTCCGGAAGTTTTTATATCAGCACAAAAAAAGGTGATATTTTTCCATCTGGGAAGGTCTGCATCTGTTTTTGAGAGAACAATCTTAAAGTTCATTTGTTAAAAACAGAGTATAAGTATTGGAAGAGATTGTACTAGTGTTGTTGATTATTTTGAGGAATTTGGAATGCAGTTTAATTTTTTACTACCAGCTTTTGTGCCTAATGCAGAAAAAAAGAAAAAGCTGCATGAGGTACTAGTACGCAAAGTATACTGAGGTACTGAGTATGCAAAAGTCTTCACAGTTTCATGATGTCTGAAGTTAATCTCTGAATTTCTGTTTCCACTGGATCATAAGTGCCTCTACTTAAGCAATTTCTGCCCTCTAAGGCAAATGCAAAACTCAGTGGAAATTGATGGGCCAGAGACCTTAGCTGCAGGTAGTAGTGATGAGCAGAAGAGAATAGTGGCTATTGTATGACTACCAGGCTTCCTGTAGTCATACATATGTATCCAGAAACATGTTTTCAAGTAGGTGCTCCTACAGCATGCTTGTTTGAAATGCCCTTTTTGTGATCACTTCATTCAATGTGGATACACTACTGGAAATTATAGATGTATGTGTCACTAAGAATTACAGTTGGAGGTATTGCAGATGCTTTGCCGGGAGTGGGCAGGGTTCCACAAACTGATTTACAGAGTTCTTGAAAGATCAGAAATAGAAGACCAATGCAGAAAAGAAAAAGAGTTCAGCAGTGAGTGATTACTAAGGTAGATAGATTGATGAGAACATAGATATTCCTTTTTAATGTCACCAGTATTAATGACTAGTGGATTTTTTTCTCAGCTTTTATTATTTGATGGAATTGGAAGTACAGGCTAAGAACATATATATATATATATATATTTAAAAATAAGGTTAAAATATCAAAGTTCCAGCCAAGTAGCTAAGTAGAGAGGAAACTTCTGCTCATAATTTCCATGCAGTTCCTTCACATTGTAAAATAACCACTGAATAAACTACAAATTAGAGTCTTAGTGGTTAGATTTCAAATGAGAAGCTAATTCAGCTTTTTCTAGAACAACTTTTGTTTCATGTCATAAAAGCATGACTATCAAAATATCTCAGCAAGAACTGCTGGAAGCATTCAGTTGCATCACTAGTCCTGTTCTGCCCAAAGCTCCTGTAGGTGTAATCACGTTCAAAACATGGTCAGCTGCATTTTACATACCTAATTCTATCCCTGTAACTGAGAGAAAATCCATGTTGTCCAAATATACAGTTGAAAACAAGTGAGGCTTCTCTACAGACATAAGAATTATATTTAAAAGCAAATTACGACATTCTTATCTTAGCAATTGGACGTACTGATGTTTGCCGAGCACCCAGTTCAGCAGAGCAAGTGATCAAATCTCAATCTTCACTCAAAACCCAGGAGTAAGGTAATTTGTTAACACTAAAATCATGAACCTATCACTTCTGTGCAGATATTGAATGCTATTATGCCTCTGTTCAGAAATCTTTTCTGGGTTTCACAGAATCATTAAGGTTTGGAAAGACCTCCAAGATCATCTGGTCACCAATATCACCCACTAAACCATGTCCCTAAGGACCATGTCCAACCTTAAACACTCCCAAAGACAGTAACTCCACCACTTCCCTGGGAAAACCATTCAAATGCCTGACTTCTCTTTTTGAGAAGAAATATCTCCTCATTTCCAAACAAAACATCCCCTGGTGCAACTTGAGGCCATTCCCCCTAGTCCTATCACTAGTTGTCTGCTAGAAGAGGCTGACCAACAGCTCCACACAACTTCCTTTCAGGTAGTTGTAGAAAGCAACAAGGTCTCCCCTGAGCCTCTTCTCCAGTTTTACAGACTCCGTTCACCACTACTCTCTGGACCCAGCCATCCAGCCTGTTTTTAACCCAGCAAAGAGTGTACCTGTCCAAGCCATTGGCTGCCAGTTTCTCCAGGAGAATACTATGGGAGACCGTGTCAAAGGCCTTGCTGAAGTCTGTGTAAACTATGTCAACAGCCTTTCCCTCATCCACCAGGTGGGTTATCCAGTAATAAAAGGACATGAGGTTGGTCAGGAAGGACTTGCCTTTCATGAACCCATGTTGACTGGGCATCATCCCCCAGTTATGAATTATTTTCTTTTTCTACTGATCCTCCCTAAAGTTAATTGACAAAAGCCACCTTTATCTTTGGTTTGAAATCAGAAGAGAACTAGGAAATCTTTGTGCACTTAATCATTTGAATACAGTTGCCGTGTAATATAACCTTTAGATTATTTTATGTGTTTGTTGTACAAAGTAAAAGCTTGTATGAAATTTGAGCTACTTTTGATTGGAAGCATATCACATTCAGTGTCTCACTTTCTCTATGTAAATCAAAATGTATATTCTGGTACGGGCATTCATGTTTATGAATTCAAAATTTACTTTCCATAAGAGTCCTCCAGTATTTCATAGGATTTCCACTTCTCTAGGCAGCAATTTTAACAAAACAGTAACTAGTTGAATTTGCATTTTAAAAAGATGTAGCAATCAAAAGAGATTCATCAAAAAATATGGAAGAAATAGTTATAAGGAGATCGTTGCACTAGTGACCCATTCTTAATCTAAAACAAAGCATCACTGTGACTTGAAGGCACATATTTGGTATTTCTGTATTTAATATTAGCACCGTATAGCATTCATCTAAGTTCTCTCAAATTATGCAAATCCTAAATTTATCTGTATTTTCCTATGCATTTACTTCATAGAAATGAACATTAATTAACTCTACTTGAAACTGTATTTTAACTGTTTTCAGAAGCACTTGTTATAACAAGAAGGTTTTTATTTTCTTCAGAATTGTCAGAGACAAGACAGTTAAACAAATATTTCCATTTGAAAGCATGCTGCTTGTTATTAAAACACAGTTATCTAGTTGATGTTGTTGGATCTTTGTGTCAAGTTTTTGGTGGTGGAGGTGGGCTGTAAGGGTGGTCTCTGTGAAAAGGGAGCAAGTGTTGTGCTTATTCCAGGCAGAGCCTGTTCCATGTAGATCCAAACAGAATGAGAAAAAGGGAAAGGAGGAGGAAAAAGGGAAAGGAAAAAGGGAAAGGAAGAGGAAAAAGGGAAAGGAGGAAGAGAGAAATAGCTCTGCAGATACCAAGATCAGTGTGGAAGGAGGGACAGGAGGTGTTCCCAGATGCTGGAGCAGAAATTTCCCTGCAGCTCATGGAGAAGACCATGGTGAAGCCATGGAGACAGTGGAGGACCACACTGGAGCAGATATCCACATTTCAGGAGGGTCCAAATCTGAAACAGGTGAATGTGCCTTGAAGAAAGCTGTGCCCAACTGAATGCCCATCCTGGAGCAATCTGTTCTCTAAGGACTGCAGCCTGTGAAGAGGACCCACACTGGAGCAATTCCTGAAGGACTGTAGCATGTGGGAGGGACCCCAAGCCTGAATGGGAGAAACGTGTGAGGGTGAAGGAGCAGCAGAGACAAAATCTCTTAGACTAACTGCTACCCCCATTCCCTGTCCTTCTGCACTGCTTGGGTTGGAAAAGGAGTGAAGTTGAGCCTGGGAAGAAGGAGGAAGTGGGGGGAAGGTGTTATTATTTGTGTATTTGTTTATCATCCTCCTACTCTGTTTTTAGTCAACAATAAATTAAGTTAATTTTCCCCAAGTCAAGTCTGTTTTTGCCCGTAACTGAAGCTTGGTGAGTGATCTCCCTGTCTTTATCATGACCCACAGACATTTCCATCATATTTTCTCACCTATACTTGTGGGGCTGAGGGAATGAGAGATTGGCTGGCTCCGGGCCAGGCAAGGTCAGCCTGCCACAGAGCACAAGAGCAGATAATTTAGTAGCTGACTAGTCTATCTCTTCAAAAAAACCTGAGAAAAAAAGTTTTTTTCTTTTCTGACAATTTCTCTTGCACAGTGGAAGCAAATTGGCCTTTAAACCTGTGTCTCACCGCTTCATACACTTCCCCCACAGTTATTTGGGGTGTCACCAAATTAAATGCTTCCCCTGCAATCCCCCTCAACTACTGCCCACAGTGGAGCTTTGGGTACTGGAGCAAAGTGCCTCACTCAGAACCACACAAAGAGCTGACTACCATGCTGCAGCTGGGACAACCAGCAATTCTCTGAGTGCAATCTATGTCACACATTTCACTGTACAAGAATGGATGCATTTGAACTGAGATAGAGTAGAAAATAGGTGTAGTTACTTTAATTTGATCTAAGCTCAGATATATTAGGATTTGAATGTTTAGTCTGAACTGAAATGTAGGTTAGCAGACAGTTTTTAGCAGAGGTTTATTTCACCTTTGCAATTAGTTGCATATGAAGAACTATGGGAACATTACAGACACACAGCTGGGAATGTTCTGTATTTTTAAAGCTCTATTTTCACTTAAAGTACTATTGCTTCTGTAGTACTATGGGAAAACTGGTACTTGTGCTATAGTGATTAATATTTAGAATGCAACTAAATCTTTTCCTGCCATTGACCACTATTTTACCCAATCTTTATAAAATCCTCCAGTGAAAGACAAGTCCTAATAGAAATTCTGGATTTTACTGTGACTGATAGTCCTAGAAATCTGTGAAACACATTGGCATATGGGATCATCTCCAGAATATTAGCTCCTCTCTTTACACTGTTGAGCTCGAGTATACCAATTTCATATTTCAACACAACATTTTTTCCTTTTATAATACTCCACAAAATGAAAAACAAATGTCTGAGAATGGCAAAGAGCCTTCTGGAAGCTTAGAGTTTTCTCTTCTCTTATAACAACATCCCAGAATGTCCTTAACATCTCAAAAAAAACAAGGCCAAGAGAGGAAATACCAAGTTCTGTTTTAAACTCATCTGGTAGATGCAAATGATAAAATATTCTGTCTCAGAGTGACCAACGATTGAAAGTACAAAGGAAAATTTACTTCTAAAACATAGATAGAAGCAAGAATATTTATGGTGACATCATATAAATAAGCAAATGTTCAGTCTGGGCTGCTGGTTTCTAATTCTAATTAAGCCCACTCTTCAGAATGGTTGTTGTGTGATATCCAATAGACTCTCTATTTCAGGTCTTCAGAAGTCTTGTGCTGGTTCAAAGACAAATTTAAGATAATGCCAAGTATAGCCTGCAAGCTTGTTAATCTATTTCCTGTGGTACATTCTGTGGCTTAGGATACCATTGGCTTTATGATTATTTCTAATATTACACTGATTTTGTGCCAAATTTGCTATTAAGACAGAACAATAAACAAGCCCAGTGCAGACTGACAAGAAAAAATTAATCAGATGAATAAAATGGCTGTACAAAGACCTCAAAAATGACAAGACAATCTAAAAGAAACATGGAAACTGAAATACACCTCTGTAAAGGAATACCAAAGAATATTGTGAATATGTAAAAGCTAAATTAGAAAGGTTAACACGAGTTGAAATGAACTTCTTAAGGAACATATAGATGAAAAGATACTCTAGCTACAGTAAAAGTCAGAGATCAGCTGATTGAAATACCCAGGCGTTGGATTGTAACATTCCGGAGTTTTGCTTTACTATTTTAGAACTAGATTGAAATGCAGCAAGACGTCGTACAAGTACTTTCAGCAAATCTTTATGGTCTTCGAGTATGCATAACTGGCCATTTCTTTTGCTTTATCTTTACTGTCTCACATGAGACCACACCCAAGGCGTTACTGCTTGATATAATATTCTGCAGGGGGTGAGACACTCACAACATCTCTGAGGTTGGTGTCCTGTATTGGTTTTCTGTCAGTGATCAGCTCTGGCAGAAAAGGACCTGAGACAGGTTCTAGTGGTTTTGTGTGGACGGATGAGGCTTTTGGCTTGCAAAAATTCAGGAAAGAATAAGAAGGTGACTAAAGATGTGTTTGAAATTACATTAAGAGCTGACTATTATGTCCCACATCTTCTGTTATGCTACTATAGTCCAAGACATTTCCTGCAGCAGAGTCTACTCTTAGTGTCTGTAGGCAAAAGTGCTTAAAATTACTGAAGAAAAAAAGAGAGAATAACAGCCTAGTATTTCTATTTGCTTGAATGTTGTTTAGATAATATCAAGAGAAAGGTGAGTTGTATCCCTAATATGTCCAACAACTATGATGGATAGCAAAATCTTAAAGGGATTCTTTTACTTTGAGAAAAGGAATGAACAGTTATTTCTAAAGAAAACAGTACTGTAAACCTTCTCTCTATGACAAACTCATAGTATAATCTTAAAAAAACTGAGAAGAACCTGAAGACAAAAACTGGTCTTGTCTTTGCTTTGTTTGAAGTGACAGAAAATACATTTACTGATAGGTCTGGTGTTGTGTGTTCAAATACTTTCAGTCCTACAGTCATAAGCTGGAGATCCTCTTGTTTTGACATGCTGTCAATTATAATGATTTATAGCATGTTCTATTCCCAAGAAATTTTATGAATAAATGGAGGATTTTCCAGAAGCTCTTGGGATTCTTATAGCCCCAAAAATGGATATGTGCAAAGAAACTGAATAGAGAAAATTAGTTATTATGGGAGACAACCACAACCCAGTATAGTTATTATTTCAATAATATGTATCTTGTAAATCTTTGGAGTTAAGACTACAAATAAATATTACGTTTGAAATCAATTAATAGTTATATGAACTTATCACAGTGTAAGTTTACAGTTGGTATAAAATCCAAAACAGCTTTAGACTTTTAGAGGGGAAAAAAAAAAAAGTACTTACCCAAGCACATAAATGAACCCATACATACTCACACACATTTTCACATTTTGAAATGAAGTCCTGTTGTAATTACACCCTTATACTAAAGATCCTTTTACTTTGAAGAAGTGGGAGACAGAGGGAGCAAAATGAAGTAAACGAAGCACCATGTGAACAAACAATTAGCCTGTATTTTTTGGTTCATTAAATCCTAGTCACACGAATGCCTTTCTACTCTGCACAGGGATTTCTAGCTGACTGACAGACATACTTGAGTTACCATCTCATAACAATAGCAATAAAGACTTGCTGACTGCACAACAGGGTCAGGCCTGTGGCATGGATGTGTGACTCTGTGAAGTGTTCTCCTATGAAAGCCTGAAGCAAGAAAGTTATCTAAGGAAAAGAAGGTCCTAGGTTTCTTGAGGCGTTCTCAATCCAAACAGCTCTTGGGTCACTGACAGACAGCTCTGCATTCCCAGCAGAGTAGATGAGCACATATGCCATGCAACCCCTCAAAAGAAACTTCCTACTAGTCAGATGCTCATCCTGCACAGAGTCTAAGAACCTATATTAAGGCTGACAGAATGTAGTGCTGCTCAGGGCAACAGAAAGATGCATAACAATTAATAAGGTGAATGGGAAGAGTGGAAAGTTGTAATTAGTTACAGTTCACACAGAATCTGAGTGTCATTTGGCAATTTGAATTGGCAGGAAAAAGCCCAGGCTGTTGCTAAGCACTTGACTGCTACTCAGCATACCGTATCTGATGCAACACATTTTCAGAGAAGTCAGATGCACACTACCAGTGTTTTTCTGCTTCTTGAATTGAAGATCATAGTTCTCACTCACTAACTGATGATGAGTAACCTCTAGTAATTCTGACAAATTGCCTGTGTACTGCAATGACTGCATTTTAGTACAAATAAGTTCCTATCATTTCAGTTATCTGTAATTTAAATCACTTCTATCTTGACATAAACATGGAGGGAGAAGGGTTTCATTGCAGAACCACACTGCACTTTCTTCCAAATCCATGTAAACAAATATATGAGGAAAAATCTGGGAATTCTCTGTATTCACTCCATGCGGTTAATTCAAAAGGATTTGCATGGAAAACAAAACAAAACAAGAAACAAAATAACAGGTAAACTGTATGCTAATCTGTTGAGAGTCCTCAGGGGAATGACAAGGGGAATCTTTTAATGGGAAATGCCCAACAGTGAACTACTCACAGATCAATCAGATTTTTTTTTCCACAATTTCCAAAATAATTTTATTTATCTGACGATAAAGAAGGGAATCAGTAGCAAAAGATGGGTCTATATTTGGGATGTTTTTACAGGGTTTGGTAACATACTGCTACTATATGAGATAAGCTCACACTCATTTTTGAAAAATAGTCAGTCCAGGAGAGAAGACTTTTTTTCAGGAAACAAGTAAGGGTCTCCAGGCAAGAATAAATAAATAAATAAATAAATTCAAGGAAATAATTAATTTTTGGTGAGTGAATAATTAGACCAGCTCTATCCTTTGTGTCTGTTTACTGTATAATTGTGACTAAATAAACTACATGTATATTTTCAAGAAAGAGAGTTTTAATAATTTCAATTGTCACAGCCCCTTTGGGGGGGGGGGGGGGGGGGGAAGGGATGTAGAGGGGTCTTGAATCATCACACAAATCACGGTGGTTGCTCAACATCTGAAGGGCAGCTAAGCACTTCTCTGTTGTTGTGTGTAAAATACAGATTGGGTCTACCGTTTACATGTCTGAAACTCAGAAACTTGTGGAGTAAGAATGGGTGATTTCACAGCAAGTTATGAAAAAAAAGGATGAGTTAAGCCTGAAGTTGCTCCAGAACTGGACACAAGGGTACACACACTAAGAATGCTAAAACAGTGAATTTTTGGCATAACATTTAAAATAAGAGACATGAAGTGTCTTAACAACATTATTAAATGCCTGAATAAGAAACAAATGATTAACTATAATTGTTCTTTTTAAACTGCATTTGTGGTAGCTGAAAGAGAAACAGGATTGAGCTGCATTGAGAGTTACCTTTATTCTTCTTCATAATACAGAAATAAGAAACTATGGATAATGGTTTCACCAATGTAACAAACTCAAATCCAGTCTTGATTCCCAATACGTATTCTGAAAATTAGTTATATTAAAAAATAAGAAAAAGAAAAAGTTAACATTCACAGGGATACATGCAGCCTATGAACACAGTGAGGGCTGGATTCTAAGAGCTGAGGAGCTGAGGATGACAACCTGGCTTAAAGTGCAGGGTCCTCACCTGTCTGTCCCACTACCCTCAGCAAGAGGTGCCCTGATTTCAGACAAGTCTGTTGTGATAAGGCAGATGCAAGGTCAAGCCACAAGCATAAGTCATGATCAAGCCAGGTTAGGATATACAGAGTAAGACCAGCAGTCCCTGAAGTTCTTCTTCTATGTCCAAGCCATCCACTGGACAATTTTCACATGGGCAGAGAAACTGTTAAGTTGTGTAAAACTAACTGCATCTAATGATTTTGAATCACACACTACATATAGCCTGCAGATAAGAGAAAGCTACTAACTGCTGAATGCTATACTTTTGCACTGCTGAGTTTTATTGCAGTTTTTGAGTTTTATTGTAGGTTTTTTTAGAAGGCTGTAATATCCGTTGTATTAGCTGAAATATCTATTATCTGTCTATGAAAACCCTGTCCTTTTATAGCTTCAGTGAGATGGGCTGATCCTGCAGGGTCCTAAGCTCCCTTAGCTGTGAAAGCTATCAACAGGGAGCTGGAGGTGGGTGTTCAGTGTTGCACTGAGGGGCGTTTGCGCAGGAGGAAGTCAATTCTAGACACATTTGCAGGGTAATACGAGAAGGAGGAGAGCTTGGAAAGAGCTGCTGCTGTATAGCCAAATCCTTAATTGCGTTGGGGATACACATTATAAGAGATCTGCCCTTGACACAACTTTCAGTCAAAAAAAAAAAAAAAAAAAAGGCTTGTAATTTAACCACACCCGGAGGCATTTACCAAAGGATTGCATGCTGCTAATTAGGGCATCATGACCGCATCTGGGGCATGCAGATTACAAGCAGAGCACAGTTGGATGTTTTCAGTCATTATACAGCTGTGTAGCATAAAGGACAATTTAAATTTGTGAGGTGTAAGAAGGGGTCTTTCCCAAGCTGTGCTGTCCAGCATGTTATATAGCTGTGTTGTAGAGCTCATTCTACTACTTTAGGTGCCCAAATCGGACTTAGCTGCCTGCAGCCATGAAAAAGGTTACCTTACCCTCAGTAAGGACTTTTGGAGCTTTATGTCATGGCTCTAAAGTATTTCTGAAAGTATAATCAAAATATTTAGCTAGAAGCACGTAATTTCATTATAAATTGAATCATTCATTGATGGAAGACCTATTTTATACCAACATCAAAATGAGTTTGCTTTGGTCTTTTTATGATGGGATCCACTCAACGCTTCACGAATCACAGTGCTGACTGTCCTTAACAGTTCCCAAATGTTGCACATCAACAGACTACCTTGTCAATCTTTTCTTTTTGGATCTTTGTCCTGGCAACACAAACTAGCATTAAGGATGGACGTAGAGTGAAGAAATTTGGAAAGTCCTGGCCTGGCAACAAAACCCAGTCCCTTTTTCACATGAGCAAGCTCCCTGTCAATGCCTCCTATAGCTCTATCAACTTGGTAAATCTGGGACAATAACCAATGAAGTCTTGGCAGAAAAATGTCAGAGTGGCAATAAGAGTCTGTAAAAAATTTGTAGAGTGATTGGTATATTGAAGTTACTTTCAAACAAATCTAAAATGATCAGAAGCTTTGTCTGTCATTCCCATGTCAGCTCTTCTTGTCAAAAAACACTTTCAGGGAAAAATCTATTTTCTCATGCTATTCATGTCAATGTCAGGCTGGTAATTCATATATTTACTTTTCCATTTGAAACCATTATTACAGAAAGATTCAGGAATATATGTGTGGAATAATAAAGCTACAACATCTCCTAGTTTACAAGCTTATAGTAGTAATTTGTAGATAATGAAATTTTTATCTGGGAACTCGTATTTTTAGCATTTTTTTTTCCAGAAGTAAGACTGCAGACTCAGGCAAAAAAAATAAATTAAATTAAATTAAAATTAAAATTAAAATTAAAAAAATCCAGGCTAAAATAAAGAAACAAAAAAAGATAATGGCTTCATATTCATGTGGTGAAGGACAAAGGAATTGTTGAGATAATTCTACAGCAGGGAGTTGTCTCAAGATAACACATGATAATATGATCTTACAGGAGACTCAAAATTCTTCAGCTGCTAACATGACCACATTTCTTCTTGGCATCAACTCCTCAGACCTGGCTTGCAAAAGAATTGTTTTTATAAAAATAAAATAAAGTAAAATAATAAACAAAGCAAAGCAAAGCAAAGCAAAACAAAACAAAATAAAATAAAATAAAATAAAATAAAATAAAATAAAATAAAATAAAATAAAATAAATAATAAAAAGTCCAAATACTAGAGTAAGCTTTTCTCTTCTGAAGAGACAGCAGTGACACAGTAGGGGAAGATTTTTGAGGTAAGTTTACATTAGTTAGTTTGTGTTTGTGTTAAGAGTGTAGCCTGGTTGGGGGGGGAACATAGAAACATCTACAAGTATACTAAAAGCTCAGTGAACTGACCAACAACCAAATATTTGCATAATGTACATACCGACAGGCTACTACAGAAACACACGTTGTGACTGAGGTAGCATTAAATTTTATGTCTGGCAATTATATCTACTTTATGCTGTAGTGAGCTTTTTGACTGCAGTGTAGACATGAGTGAAGCTGCAAGGACACAAGTGATGCCAAGGCTCTCATTAGACTTGCTTATAAACTACACATTAGGATCACAGTAAGACCTCAGGACCAGAGGCTCAGAGAGTTCTCAAGGCAAGAGAGAATCAGGACTTACATTTAACAAATGTCAGTGCCAGAGCTTTGCTCAGCAAGTACTAATCACTTTGCCAGTGTTTTCATTGCAGTTATTGTGTTGAAGTAAAAATACCTCTGCTGAAATGTGCCTGAAAATCACTGTTGCACTCCTTATTCATCTTGGTAAGCTGATATCAGGGTGGTTTTATCCAAACTAGTTAATTTTCTAATTTGTTTCTGAGGGGTGATGTGGGATAATGTAAGCAGCCTTCTAATAATCAAGAGACACTAGACGTTTATCAAAGGTCTCTTTACATATCACAGTCTGTTTTGATGCAATTTTCTGTGATGGAATGATATTTTTTATCCATTTTTATTTTTTTAATTATTTTTTATTTTTATTTTTTTTCCATTTTTAATCCACTTTATTGATTTTTAGAAGCTCATAAAATGCTTGTTATATGGTTGTGAATGAGAAGTTATATATAAAATCAACATGGAAAACACATCAAATCAATTTTAAATGCTTAATGGGCAGTTATCATAATATAGCAATTAATAGGAATTTCTTACTGGATAGGTGAGTATACTTGAACAGCTACCCTTTAGACCCCTTAATTCTAAGCTATGTGACATAGAAAGCAAAATTTACTGATAAAAATGCACAGAAATGGAAGAAGTGATAGTCAAAATATAGTGCATGTGAGCTGGACTTCTCACCCATAGAAAAGAAAACATGTTTTGCATAAAATCAGATTTAAAGGAAAATAAACATATGCAATGCTTACAGAAATACAAACTCTGTTCAGAAATCATTTTGGGCAATTGGCTGAACACGAAAATGTTCTTACAAGTACACTGCATAGCCAAAACAGCCAAGATAGATAAAATTGTTCCCCAGTGTACAGACTAGAGAGTATCAGGTAGAAGAAAGCAGATTATATGCCTTCTGTATTTGGTCAAGAGTAACTATGTTAGTATGACAAGTTGTGCATGACATTTGAAAAAGTAGAAACAGTTCCCAGAAGAGATTTGAGACTGATAAGGAGAGCAAAAGCATGGCTAAAACTGAAAGGCGCGAAGAGGTGGAAAGACTGAAATTATCAAAGGGAAGTTTAAGTGGAAACACTTTGACAATTAATGAAATTTTAAATATTCTCTGTTAATTTTGTATGATTTGTAGTGGATTCCTACCTCTGGGAAATTGTATTTAAAGCTGAATTTCCTTCCTTAGTTTTCTAAGGCAAACATGGCCTAAATCACAGAATTACTTGATCTGTCACAGATAGTGTGTCATAGAAAAGTTAGTCACAGTAGAATTTTCTAATTTTTTGCATGAGGAAAAGTAATGAGTAAGTGGAAAATAACTAATGAACTAAATAAATAAATAAATAAATAACTCTGTAAGGTCTCTTGAGATGCTGCCGTAAGTATGTGCAGCTAACCTTTTGAGGAGGTGTGCTTGGAAGAAGAGAGATGGGAGAACAGGAGTTGCAAACACTGTAGCCTCCACAGATTGGTAAAAGAGGGTTTGCCTGCTGTTTAAAAGACTTTGAGTGTCTCAGATATTTCTTTATTCCAAACTGAGAATTTTAAACTGCAACAGATGTGGAACAGTGATTAATAAACTAGTTAACTACTCTTCTGGAAAGCAAATTAAATTCAAATAATCAAAGTGACAGAATTTATTTAAATTCTAAGAATTTTTCAAAGTATCATTTAATAAATATTCAGGAAAAGATTACTCAATACATTTTAGGTAAATGCATTCTCTGTAGCTTGTCTCACTATAAATTCTGAAAGTTAACATTAATATGCAAATTGTGGCATGTGTGGCTTTGCTGTATCTGCTACAGCACTTTCCAAAGAGAAAGGTAGTCCTGGCTTCTGTGTGGAGTAAAGAACAGCCCATAAAACCTTTACTGTATTTTACAGAAAGTACAAGGGTGTGTTTGCAAGAAGGGCGAAATGGCAGCCTCTGCTCTTCAGTTTGCATTCCCTGAAATGCCTATGTGCTATTATAAAGTATGGGAGAGCTAATGTGCTGTCATTTACACAGCTTTATGTGAAATGCTGCTTTACAAATTATCCTAAGCCGTCGAGTTCTGAGGGATGCTAACACTAACTTTGGCATCAGCACCAAATAGCTGTGTGACTTTATTCCCTGGCAAAAAAAAAACTTCCTGACATACTGCTTTAGTTGGATGTCGTATTCCTTCCCACCTAAAGCAAATCGTTTTGCTCCTGCATTTTGCTGTGCTTCTCTGTTCTCTAAAGAACATTTCTCAAGGAAGCAGTTGCACTTCCTTGGTGGATGGAGTGCTTTCAAATTATAATGCCTGAAGCACATTTATCTCTATCTAGAAGAATGATGTTAACATACAAATAGCAGTGGAGAGCAATATCACACTGTGATATCATACATTGTGAGCAAGGGGAAGACTAGCTGATGGGATTAATTCAAAGAAGAATAACATACTGGAAATGGCAAATCACACTCAGCATAGTTTTTCTTGTTTCTCCCCTTACCCCAGTTATTTTTACTGGACTTGAAAATGATCTTTTTTTTTTTTTTTTTCCGTGTGTGTGTGTGTTTACCTCTGATAGAGGCTTGTGCTCTATGGCTTTTTCAGTCATTGGTCTTATACCATAAATAGGATCATTATAGGAAAGACCAGCACTGAAGCTTTACAGAATGAGTAAAGGAAAAGGAATAAATTCTCAATCGAATCGCTGATATACTGCAATTTGTGTGGTTGTAACAGTACTTATTGTACACTATGAGAAGATATATTAATCTTTATAGTATTTTGAATACAAAAAATTTTTTTTTCTTTCTGTAACACTGCTTTCAAAGAGGTTTCCCTTCCCTTCCCTTCCCTTCCCTTCCCTTCCCTTCCCTTCCCTTCCCTTCCCTTCCCTTCCCTTCCCTTCCCTTCCCTTCCCTTCCCTTCTCTTCCCTTCCCTTCCCTTCCCTTCCCTTCCCTTCCCTTCCCTTCCCTTCCCTTCCCTTCCCTTCCCTTCCCTTCCCTCTGTCCCTGTTTGTCAAAATTGTTTTCTCTTTCTCCAGCAAAATTCTTTAGCTTGAACTGTTCTTCTTTGTTCTTCCTTATATTATTTTTTCTCTTCTAAACTTCTTTTCCTAACCCGTTCTTTTGACACTCACTTCATTTTGTCTGATATTTGTCTTTTAGCTTTTCTGTCCACAGTCCTTTCTCCCAGTCTGCCCAAAACATTGTTTTACTTGTAGCTTTCTTCCCTGTCTTCCCAAAACAGTAAGCACAATGGTGACAAGTGCTAAAAACAAAAACAAGGAACAAACCCACAGTGTGACTGCAATGAGATAGGAAGTGGCAGTAAGCTAGATATGCAGAACATGCCATTATCACTTCTTGTACTTTTTTTTTGAAAGAGAAAGAGAGAGAGAGAGACTGAGAGAGGAGGAGGTGTTGAGCTAATAGCTCCCTTGGGACTTGGCTGTTGAAGCACACTGGGGCCTTGCAAAATACAATTTGCCTCAATCTGTCCGTGCTGATCATTTTCAGCCCACTTGCAACATTTCACGTGACCTTGCATTTAGAAAACTACATGCTTATATCGCATCTATATCTGCAACAGAACCCAACAGATTGAGAACAAATAGATGAAGTGCCAGCTCTCTAAGTCCTCCTTCAGTCCTCATAGTGCCAGAACTTCCCTAACTTGCATAAACTTTTAGGAGATTTTAAGAACTGTTAGAGCCCTGGGCTGATTTGCCTTTTTATCATAAAAGGGTGCTGCAACCATTATTTCTTCTCCACCCTGTATGTCACTGCCAGAGAGTCCTATGGTCAGTGCCACCACCATAACATGGTATCAATCAGGTAGCAAACATTTTCCTATGAGAGACATTACCAAGAACGGTTACTGTTCTTTATGCCACCAAAATGGTATAGTCTGCTAGAGTACAACCTTACATGTTGAACTTTAATTACACAGTCTTTCCAACCCATTCTTTTTTTTTTTTTTCCCTTTCTAAATTTTCTTGGAAATTATCAATATAAAATATTATAGGAGTGCTTCAGAAATAAAGCTCAGTGCTTAGAGACAATCTCCTTATTCCAATACATGGGCTGGAACCAATTTTAACTGAGACATCCAAAATAAGATTAAAAAGTGAATATTAACAGTTATTTATTAACAAATGCTAGTGAAAAGATCCAGAGCACAAACATGTTGATAGCTGTCTATGTAATGTTAATGGAACATTCTTAGCAGTTTTGTATATCTCATAGAAACATAGGTGCTTTGAAATGTTTGTTATAACGATGTCTTTTTGTAAACTATATTAAAGAACATTCTAAAAGACCAGTAAAAGTTGTAGAGATCCACAGGCCCCAAGATCATGATGTGCTCAATACTCGTGCACTTGATCTTCTGCTTAAAGTGTTTCAGACTTTAGATCTCATCCTATATGCCTTGTACATGCAAAACTAATTGCTTTCTGTGACGGTTTTGGTGCCTAAGAAAACGAGGCTCAGTTCTGTGAAGATATGAAGATACATCCATTTTCCGGTGTGCAACACAGTATTTTTTGAATAGGAAAGCTGAAGATTGTTAATATAACAATTTATTTTTCATCTATGCCTAGTGCAAATTATCTTTGCAAAATTAAATCTTTACTTCATTCTTCTTACATCTCAGGAATGTAACGTCAAAATTAGCCTATGGGATTTTAGATATCCAATTACTACTCAAAATTATGTCAATCAGGAATCCCTATTCACTTGATAGGGTTTTGGACAATGATTAATTTCACTGGCAGAGGTTCCCAGAACTTTAATGACAATAGTCATGAGTCTTATATTTACAGGATATAGAAGATATTATTGATTTTGTGCAGCCACTTTTGTATACCTGGAATATTGAGAGAGATTAGTAAAAACATATTTTTGATGACAAATCTGTGCCATATCTGTTATTTCTATACAGTGTATTTTTATCACAGGAGTTAGGTCTTTATTTTAGTAAACAAAAGGAAAGTACTACAAAAGTAATTTGTTTCATAGAATAAAATGTGTTAGTTTTATGGAAAAGGGGTTAAATAATCAGTTCACTAGTCTTCCGAGAAGAAGTTCCCCTGAAGCCCATGGAGAGAGAGGCCTATGGTGGACCAGGCTTTCCCCCTGCAGACCCTGTAGCCTACGCATGGTATACAACATTCACCCAGTTCATCAATATGTTTGCAGCATTATCAGTCTAATTCCACCAGCATGGTGAATGATAGGAGGAGAAGTGTAAAACCCATTAGGAAATGAAAGAAAAACATTTTGGGAAGACGACATATTCTGAAAGAAGATTTTAAGAAGAAAACCTCTGTGCCAATGCTATAAGAGCTGTAAAAGCTTGGCCCCATGTTGTTTTTTTCATTATGTTGAAAGGGTATTCTCAGAGGGAAATACAATTTTGATTTTTAACCACAGAATTGTTTTCTTCTTCAACAAAATGCAAAAAATGAAAGTGAAAAGGAGCCAAACATGTTCTGGGTGTGAAAATGTTTACAGTTTTAAATACAGAACATGATGTTATTTTCTGCAAGAACAAAATATAATGTTACAGGACATAAAGTCAGACCTACAATTGACATTTTACTGAATTTACTGTAATAAGCTATAGACAAAAACAACCTAGATTTTCCCTCCTGTGTGCAGAGCATAAAAAAAAAATCAAAAAAAAAATTAGACAAACAAGACAAAAGGAAAATATACCCTAGCTAAGACAAGATAATAAATATTGGCACCGTTTGTCAAAATCCATGGATTACATTGACAGAAGTTTTCAAGGATGATCAAGAAAAATATTGATTTTAATCCTTAGTATATTCACAGAAGCAAGCAAGCAACTAACCACCAACAACAAAACCACCAACAACAAAAACAACAAATTGTAGGTAACTCAAAACTATAGGTATTTTATTCATATTTCTTAAAATGTAGTTAGGTGAAAGAACATTTTTCACTACAGACAGTTCATGCATTACAGCAAGTATTAGTTTTCTACTACTTTTTTACTTTTTACTATCATTCTGTAACAACACAGAACCAAAATAACCTAAAAGTTACCAGCTTCAAAGTACAAAGTAGTTTATCCGCATTAACACATGAAATTCCTTTTCAAGTGTTTGAACTGCAGCCTATCTTTCTAAGACATTCAATATATTGTTTTAATATTCCTTTGTTACAACTAACACACAATTTTACAGATATTCTGGCATAAACATTTTCCTATTTAGCCATAAGAAAAAAAACGTGTCTGAAAGACAACAAACTGGGAAAAGGGCTATCCACTCAGAATGATGTAGAGGACGAATATTGACTAATATCTTTAATATTGCTTGGTATCCTGAATATTTAGTCCTACATTTGGTACACTGTTTCATCACTCCACACATATCCACAATCAGCAGCATTATAGTATTGGGTTTATGTGGCAAGGCTTTGGTACCAGGGGGACTTCAGGGGTGATCTCTGCAAGCAGAGCCCAGCAGCTGCCCCATGTCAGCACAGAGCCAGCTCCAGCTGGCTCCAAAAGGGACCCAGTGTTAGCCAGAGCTGAGCCAGAGAGCGATGTTGGTTGGGCTTTTGTGAGAACAGATTTAAAGAAAGGGAAACAATAAAATAAAATAAAATAAAATAAAATAAAATAAAATAAATAAAATAAAATAAAATAAAATAAAATAAAATAAAATAAAATAAAATAAAATAAAATAAAATAAAATAAAATAAAATAAAATAAAATAAAATAAAATAAAATAAAATAAAATAAAATAAAATAAAATGATGTGCAACAGCATCTGGGAGAGAGGTTTGTAGATGTGTGAGAACAGCCCTGCAGCCCCCCAGGTGAGGGCAGCAGAAAGGCAGGAGGTGCTCCAGGCACACAGCAGCAGTTCCCCTGCGGCCTGTGGAGAGGCCCCTGGTGGAGCAGACTGTCCCCCTGCAGCCAATGGGTCCCACATGGAGCAGATCTCCACGCTGCAGCCCATGGAGGAGCCCCTGGTGGAGCAGGTGGATGTGGCCTGGAGGAGGCTGCGGCCCATGGAGAGCCCCCGCAGGAGCAGGGGGTCTGGGGGGAGCTGCCGCCCACCCGTGGGGGACCCGTGCTGGAGCAGTTTGCTCCTGGGGGATGGATGGACCCCGTGGTACGGAGCCATGTGGGAAAAGTTCTTGAAGAGCTGCTGCCTGTGGGAATCACAGAAACACGGAATTGTAGGGGTTGGAAGGGACCTCAAAAGATCGTCGGGTCCAGCCCCCCCCTGCCATGGGAAGCCCATGCAGGATCAGATCGGGAAGGACGGCATCCCATGGGTAGGACCCCACATGGAGCAGGGGCAGAGAGTGACCGTAAAGGAGTGGCAGAGACAAAGCATTAGGGACTGACCGCAGCCCCCTTTCCTTATTCCACTGCACCACTTGAGGGGAGGAAGGAGAAAAGGATGGTTGGGTGGAGGTAGGTATTTTTAGTTTGCTTTTAGTTTCTCACTGCTCTAGCCTGTTAGTGATAGGCAATAAATTATATTAATCTCCCTATGTTAATTTTGTGTTTTGCCTGTGATGAAGACTCTTGAGCAATCTCCTTGTCCTTGTCTTAAGACTTGTGCTCTTTCCATTATATTTTCTCCCCTTTTTTCTTTAAGGATGTTGCATTGGAGTTCAGCTGCTCAGCATGGTACCACTACGATTACTCTTCTCTAGTATTAAAATAAATACATTTTCTTTTGCAGTTCAACCAAGAGCTTTGTTAGCCCCTAACCACTGATCCTACAACTTGAAACTCCAGTGATTGTATTTCATGCCAATTACTGTGAAGTCTGTAAGTCTGGCTTTATGAGGAGAATGGAGACTGCAGTGTTCTTATGCTATTACTATCTTCCAACAGATCACCAAAAAAAAATATTCACATTGTTCACATTATTTTGTAAATTATTTATCTATTTGGACAGAATGCTTTTGTTCCTTTGAATATATAGCTACATATTCCAACATTATTGGTGATAAATAAATTAGATCCAAATTCTTTTTGTCTTCAGATGTTTAAACCTTTTGCATAGAAAGTCCAATCTGCTAGATTTATGGATGTTAACATAATGGACGCATTACAAGGAATGTAAGTGATGTCAGGAACCATTGTTGCTAGGACACATTTTCCTTTCTTTTATGAGTATGTAATAAAAGTAAGTCAAAACAGGTAAGGACATTGCTCAAGAATTCTTGTCAGTATATTAAAATAATCCTTTAGGTTCCTGTCCAGTTTCAAATTTTCCTTTTCTGTGAGAGTTATTGAAGAGTTAGTCATCTCTAAGAAAAGTCAAGAAAGACAGATTCCTCTGTCTTTTGTAATCTTTTCTTGTCAGTCTGTAGTCCTCGGCATAGAACAGAGGCTACTCTTTCTTGTCTGAAGTAACATGTTTGATCACAAGATTACTATACATTTGACAATCTGATACATCTCTTTTTAATTTTCTATGATTTTTTTTTCTTTTTCTTTTTCTTTTTTTTTTTTTTCTGTAGTGCTTCCACTACACTGACCGGTTTAGTGCTTTGATGGAAGAAGCTACATGGATGAAGTTCATTTTTAAAACATGAGGAAAATGCTATGAAATAAAGTGCTTTGCATAGTGATTTTCTATACTACATGTGACTTCCCTTGTTAGTATGTCCTTCCGTTTCCATCACTGCTACATTAATCAGTTCCCTGTTCTCTCCCACTCTGAAAATTCAAATTAAAACAAACAAACAAACAGAAAACCTATGAACTGTAAACATCATTCTTTTCTGCTCACACAGTACGTTTAAACAAACATCTAACTCCCTCCAAATATGTCAGCACTTGACAGTCTTACTATCATTCCCAAAAGCAATTCTGACCATGCTTGTGTCAGGGGGCATCGTGAACCCTGTAAAATCCTGGTCCATGTGAATGATTACTTCCCTCTCGTAGCAACATAATAATTGGATTGCTGTAATGGTTCAATTTCTCATATGTAAGACTCTCTCCTGATATTCAAACTATGAGATTGGCTCTAGCTTTAGCTAACTCCAAGGGTGTCTGCTCCTACAGTCACAACAATGGCAAACCTAGGAAGCAAGAAAACTATTAAACCATGAAAGACCCGTATAAACACGGGAAGCAGAACTGGGGATAAAGAGTCAAATCAAAATTTTAAGACAAAAACTGAATCGTATCACTTTTGAGAACTGAGGTTCTTGATCATAAGGTACATAGGTCAACTTTGTTAAGATAGGATTTGTTCCCTATCAGTCTGTGATTGTGCAGAACTGCAATTTGTGCACATCTCTATCAACTTGTCATTGACTTTTGAGGAACTAATGTAGATTATAAGTACTTCTGCTGTTCCAGTATTCTTATAGGATTTCCTGTTCTGTTCATCATCATGTTTGGCTAGTCTTTTGACTATAGCAAGAACTTAATCTTCCTTCTTTTCCTTTCCTAGTGGCTTTCTTCACAGAAGCAGGCCAGCTTTAAACAGAACGTTATATATACAATATTTAAAGCTTCTTAAATAGGGTATATTTTCATAATTCAGTTTTAGCTGTACTCCAACATATGTATATTGCTAACAGATTGACTCTAAGGAAAATGTGTGTGTACATGTTCAACTTTGCTATTATTTTAAAGCATGCTTGTTTTATATTGCAGATGCATTGAGACAGTACAGTCTTGCTGACTTCTGTTATAATAAAGACAAAGGGGAAATATCAGAATATTCCTCTTAAAGTACTTTGGCACTGAAAAAACTATCAGAGCTGAAATACAGATTTAGTATGTTTTTAGTATGTTTTTAGTACTTTAAGGTACATTCATCAACTGTGTTGTTTTTTTTTAATATATATATAGACTTTTATTCAAGAGATTATTTTTAAATATTTGATTTAGAATAGCTATTGAAAGCAGGTTTTGATTTCTAGAATTCAGAATATAATGAGGGCTTTAAAAACTGAGTGCTGTAAACTTGGAAGATCCTGTTTATCTTTTATTACTGTTATTAACCTTTTTGATTAGTTAAGAACTAGCAATAGGGTCATAGTGCAGACAATTATTTAAATACCGCACCAGGATTAATACTGTAGCTAGAAACTTTTGTCATAAAAAATGTTTCTAACAATTTCAGTTGTTGCTTTTTTTGTGTTTTTACACTGAAATTATCTTTTGTCATTCACTCCAAAGTCACATAACATATTAACGTATTAAGCTTGTTAAAAACTGAGGTTAGTCTGACATTCAAAATTAATTTAAAAGGAAACAAATAATTTATTCTTACTCACAAAGGACATGGGGACTAAAGCATGTGATTCATTTATAATTTTGTCTTTGTTCCTGTCTTCTACAGAGCTGATGTCATTATTTCTGAAAACTTTTTATATTGCTCTGTTAAAATACTATATGAAAAAAGAAATCAAAAGAGCTTCCTGCCCAACGTACCAGAATCAGGAGTTCGAAAGTACATCACATCTCACCTAAGATACATGTCTGAATCGGGTTACATTTGTATTGAATACTGCTCCATGGTAGAAGCTCTCCACAGCCGTTTAGTTTGGAGATCTCCATAGGTTCCCAACCGCCAGTCCCATGAATCTATGAAATCTACCTGGAAGGCCAATACGCTGACATGGGATGGTATTGTGCGAGCTAGTTTCTGGATCATACACAGAAATAAATGAAATTCAGGGTCTAAGCAGTTCTGTTAGGAGAGTTTTATGCATTAATACAGGAACAAATAGTAAAATAGGTACCTCTGTGATTGGTTCCATATTTGAAATATTAATTTTTTTCTAGGTCCAACTAATGATTTCAGTTTTTCCATTTTCATGGGACTAGCTGGTAGCACCTTACATGCGTCTAACTGTGTTCAACTGAACATCTCAGAAAGATCAAAAGTGTCTTTAAGCTTTCTAACTCACAGGTCAGGCCTAAGCCTCACACACAGTATTGCTAGTCCATTTAAGACAGAGACCAAAACTTCCGTGTAATTCTGAGGAAAACAAAAATAATAAAGATGTCTAGTTTATTTTATTTTTTTTAAATAATCTTTATTTCCCTTGAAAAGCCAAATGTCAAAAAATAGTTAAGGATTTATTTAAAGTCTCAGCAAGCTTTCTTAACCAAAAAAACACCCACTTCCAGCTGCTGAAAAGATGTAAAGAAAAGGAATATGTATAGCACCTTTGAATAAACAGGTGAGCAAATCAGGAGAAAACATTCTGGCAAGCCTTCATAGACTGAATTTAAGCTATGTATGAACTATAATTATGTAAAACATTGGTCAGTACTTTGCGTGTTCCTTGAAAATTCAGGGCAGTACAAGAAATGGCCAATTCAGAATCAGTGTGAATGATACAGAATACATGTTCTTAGAATAAATATAAGCATATTAACAATTTATTTTTCTATATTCAAAGTCTTTATACACACTGAATGCTAAGAAAAAGTGTATTTTTCAAATAAAATTATAAAATTCATTTACATATACCAATTTAAACTTAGACCAAAAGCAGAACTTTGATTTAGAGATGACAACTTCAACAAATGAGCATTGGTGGAAAAAGTCTGCTTTTTCAGCTGGCTCTGTTGCTGGAGTTCAAAGAAATAGTTCATATGTCTCTGTCTTAAGCATCTGGCAGATGTTGAACTGCTTCAGTGTTCACCAGTCCACTAAATACTTCCATATGTCTGCCATACTCTACAGCATCTGCTGGTTATCTTATTCAGGGTGTTTCCCCTCATTGTGCAGGGATTAGGGATTTATTTATTTATTGCCATGTCCTTTGTTTTCTTGTTACTTTGCAAGAATTTTTGTCTGTTTTAAAGGAAGACAATGGAATATATGTAATGGAGCATAACACTGCAATGGAGCAAACAAAACTTGCAAATAGTTATGAAAATCAGGAAAGCTGAAAAGAGCCTTCCATGTTTTAAACTGAAGTTGAAAGGTTGAGTTGAACCACACCTGTAATGTGATCAGAAATTAATCATGGACAAAAAGTGGCCATTGACCCCGCAGTCTTTCCAAGAGGATTTTTTCTGAATAGTCATTGCACTTGTGGTACTGGCTACAATACTTTATTCATTTCTGTCCAATTTAAGTCTTCTGCTTCAGCTAGTACTGAGACTGTACTACTGAAATTTCACTTACTGCAGCTGATACATCTTAATTTTGCATTAGCTGTAATTTCACAAAAAAAATCTCATACACTAACTAGAAGTGCACCTCACAAAAGAAGGCCACTTTGTTTTGGAGTAATAGTGTCTGCCAACATTTTAAGCAACAGTAAACAACCCTTTTAATTCATGATTTGTTCTACCAGAAAAGAGCCAAATTGAATGCTGAGGTATTGAAGACACTTGATAAAAATGTGAAGAAACAAAATCTACCCTTGTATGCATACTGTAACCCATTAGATAAGTGGGAAGAACAGTCCAGACTGAGATGAATGAAGGAAAAGACAGCTGTGCTTAAATAAGATGAGGTCAGCCTTGGGAAATAGACTGTGGCAGGCCAGTATTTAGTAGCAAGTCTGAAATCAAGCTGCACTTTTTTCATGTCTTAACTGACACAGGTTTCAAGCAGATTTAAAGTTACATAAGGGAAGGGGAAAACATGAAAAGACATCAGAATTAAGATTTAGATGCTTTTAATCAAATAAGGCTAAGAAAGCAGTGTAGGTATTTTCTAAATTCTGTGTGTCCTCTATTTACCTGAAATGCAAACAAATTGTCTGTTCTTTGAAGTATAATAAAACCACTACACCAAAGTTTTTTCACCTCTAGGCAATATTTTCTGTGAGGTATGAGCTAATTTTTAGGGTAGATTTATTTCCTGTGCAAAGGTTGAATGCCTAATACACTAACATGTTTTATTAGGGTATTTTCTCTTCTTTAGCTTTCTTGCTGTAGCCATCAGAAAAAGGGGTTTGTAGGTACAGTTTAAGGAAAATCATGCAAACCTATGCCATGGGAAAAACTGAAGTTTAGAAATGTGTTAAGAAGACTTAAAAGATCATTGAACACCTTTTTGTTCTGGTTTATTTGTCTGTTTGATTGTTTTAATTAAATATGAGTAAATATATATATTATATATAAATAACTTTTATTTATTTATTTTAATGCCATATTGAGGAGAATAAATTGTCTGAATTTCAGTGCTTTGTAATGCTTTTGAGTGTTGAAGACAAAATACTTCATGAAGAATGACAACAGAAATGTAGTTCTTCAGCTGCTTGGAAGAACAAAGGAAAACCTAGAAAAAAAAAAAAGAAAAAAGAAAATTCAACTCATACAGACAAGTTTTTATAGGTTAACATACATTGTAGTGTGGGAACTCTGTTAGTTTGAATAAGTAGATATGTGTCTATCTGTCTTCAGCTATATTTAGGTTTTCATTTCACAAAATCACAGAATGATTGATGTTGGCAGGGATATCTGGAGGTCATCTGGTCCAATCCTCCAGCCCAAGCAGAGCCACCTTCAGCAGCTTGCCCAGAACCATGTCCAAATGGCTTTTGAAGATCTCCAAGGAGGGAGACAACTCAACATCTCTGGGCAGCCTGTACCAATGCACAGTCACCTGCACAGTAAATATTATCTGATGTTCAGAGAGAACTTCTTGTGTTCCAGTTTGTTGCCCATTATATGGCACTGGGCACCACTGAAAGGAGCCTGGCTCCATCATTTTCTTCCTTTAGCACATTGTAGTTTTTCACCTGACCTATCAGTTGCGACCTCTCACTTGACCTGTGCTCTCATAACTTTTGGAAGCTAATACATACACAGATTGGATGGAGTCAGTTCTCAGTAACACTGAGAGGAGCAGGGGAAAAATCAGATTACCTGGTTGCCAAACAGCATTTGAAAAGGTTCCCTGCCTCATGGGTACATGTCCTGGTTATAAGAGAATATTATGTTGCAATGGAGACCTATTTGTACTTCAAATCAAATGATCCTTGCACACAAATAAAATAAAATAAAATAAAATAAAATAAAAACATTAATGTATCTTAGTAGTACATTTCTGTCAAATTTCATGAAGTTTCACAACACCTATAGTGTTTGCTTGGTCACAGGACATCTCTTTCAACATACATAGTAATATATCACCAGTTCCTAAAGAGAAGTAGGTGACAAAACCATGGTGGCTGTATGGGATTGAGTGGAAAAATATAGACACAGTTTTTAAAGATGCAATTACACCCTCTTTCCCACTGTTTAATATGGTGTCATTACAGAGGAAGTATTTTTTCATTTTATTTTTTTTTCTTGGAAAGCAGCACAGACCCACCTCTGGTATCTGCATCTTGTTATGTGAATTGTAGAAACATCGAGGATGTGACTGAAAATTACATTTTCATTCCAAGAAACAAAAGTTACCCCATCAATGTAAAACTGTCAGTATTTGGAGAATATATTATACTAATTGTGGTTTTCAGAATGTCTCTTTTCTTCCTCCCTTCTGGTGCTTAGAAATAATCTATTCTAAATTAATTAATTACTCTGTTCAGGCTTGAATACTTTTACCAGCTACATGGCTTAGATCAAAATACATACCAAAGTCAGCACTGCATATTTCCACAGGAAAATATCTGCTTTCTGTTGAAGTATTTCCATTAGAAGCCAGCTAAGCGTTGTAGTTTGCATGTATTTTCTTTTTACTTTAATTATTCCACATAGTATTCATTCCAATCTGAAAATGCTGTTTAAGTGTTTTTGTTTAAATGATATTCCCTGCAGGTTGCTGAAAACTGGCACGCATTTAGTCAGTAATACATTTTCCAGAGTACTTCACCAGTGAAAGAGAACTAGAAGACAGCATTTCTGCATGAGCTCTGTTATTTTTTTTAGCAGTAGTATCCTACAGTCTGCATATTATAACTACAGGCAGGATCACACAGTGCAAGATAATATGGATTTGGCCCTTAGAATAGTTGAAAACTGCGTAGGTGACAAGAGTGACCATTCAATAAGCAGGTGGGTGGATATACTGAATCTGCAGCTTGTTAAGGTGGATTCATCCTCCTCAGTTCATTTTTTCCTCAGAAGCATTGCAGTAGAGTCAACTCTGGTGGGACAGGGGAATGATCAGGGAATTTCTCTGCAATGTAGTAAGGCATGAAATTGCTGTTGTGAAAATGGTATTAAATGGACATGGGAAGCTCATCATGAGGCATGGAAGACACTAAATACATGGAAGGTCATGGAAGATCTGTGTAAAAAAGACTAACATAGAAAAGAGAGGAGCTGGTGGAAGGATATGTCAATAGGTATATGGTAAAAGCTTTTTTTTAAAAAACAAACAAACAAACAAAAAACTGTTCAGAAGTATAAGAGTAGGGTAGACCAAGCAGTTTCTCTGTAATTGAGACAGCAGATAATGTAAGCGTAGTCAAGTTTTTGATCCATGTAAATCGTTAGGATAAGCTATATGTGCAGAAAAAAAAAAAAAAAAAATCTGCATAGAGTTATCATACCTCATATAGCTTCTGGGAAACACCAAATCTGTGGAAAATTAACTATCTTTAGATATGTTCAGTAAATCCAGTACTTTCAGGAAGATTTTTATTGTGCAAAGCAATCATGCTGCATATCTGAAATATCTTGAACAAGCAAAATACCATGTAGCCACCATGTGTTGCTCATGTTGCTCAAGGAGCTGTGGCTTATTACACAAGTTTACGTGAAGACAGTATGGAGTTTTAACACCAGTAGCAGCTCAGATCTTCTATGTCACTCTCATTCCCAATCCTCAAGGGAACAGGGGGAGAAAATATGATGAAAAAAGTCTCATTTGAGGCAGAGAGATCACTCATCAGTTACTGTCATGGGCAAAACAGACTCATCATAAGGGAAATTAATGTCATTTTTGCTTATTACTAACAGACTAGAACAGTGAAAAATGGAGTGTGGTGTGGTTGACGTACTGGAGGGAAGAAACACCATCCAGAAGGAAAGGATGCCATCCAGAGGGACCTGGACAGGCTTGAGAGGTGGGCCTGTGCAAACCTCATGAGGTTCAACAAGGCCAAGTGCAAGGTTCTGCACATGAGCTGGAGCAATCCCAAGGACAAATTCAGGCTGGGCGGAGAATGGATTGAGTACAGCCCTGAGCAGGAGAAGGACCTTGGGATGCTGGTGAATGAGAAGCTCAACATGAGCCAGCAATGTGCACTTGCAGCCCAGAAAGACAACTGTATCCTGGGCTGCATCAAAAGAAGTGTGGCTAGCAGGTCAAAGGAGGTGATTCTCCCATCTACTCTGCTCTCATGACAACCCACCTGGAGCACTGCATTCAGCTCTGGGGCCCCCAGCACAAGAAGGCCATGGATGTGAGTCTAGAGGAAGGCCATAAATATGATCAAGGTGCTGGAGCAGCTCTCTTACGAGGACAGGCTGTGAGAGCTGGGGTTGTTCATCCTAGAGAAGAGAAAGCTTTGGGGACACCTCACTGCAGCCTTCCACTACCTAAAGGGGGACTACAAGAAAGTAGGAGAAGGACTGTTTATCAGGGAGTGTAGTGATAGGACAAGGACTAATGGTTTTAAACTAAGAAAGGGTAGATTTAGATTAGACATTAGGAAGAAATCCTTTACTCTGAGGGTGATGAAGCATCGGAACGTTGCCAGAGATGTCGTGGATGCCCCATCTCTGGAAGTGTTCAAGGCCAGGTTGGATCGGGCTTGGAGAAAACTGATCTAGTGAAAGGTGTCCCTGCCTATGATCTTTAGGGTCCCTTCCAACCCAAACCATTCTATGATTCTAATGAAGAAAATATTTTACCTTATATCCAGTCAAAACCTCTTGTGTTTCAATTTATGCCCTTTCTTTCTTATCCTCCCTCTATGAATTGCAGTGAATATGTTCATTCTTTCTTCTCAGTAACCTCCTACTAGTTACTGTGCTGAGTGTGGATAAGGATCCATTATTAGCTCCCCGGAAGCCTTCTCTTCTGGAGGAAATGAACAAGCCTGGAGGACAGGATCTTCACCCTCGAACTGGGATTTATTTTTATTTTTATTTTTATTATTATTTATTTTTTATTTTTTATTATTTTATTTTTATTTTCAATACAAAGCTACATTCATCAAAAGGATGGAAATGTCTGGCTTCTCATGCTTCAGCAAAACATTATCTCTTGTTGTGAAGGGAACAGGGAGACTGGTACTTGGGTATTTTCTGGTATTTGTTCAGTATTTTCCCCATGTAGTTTATACATTTATTAGAGGAACCTCTGATAGGAAATTAGAGTAAATATCAGTGAGAGGTTAAAGGGAAACTAATCATGATAATATGAAACACCTCACTATTAAAATTCATGTTTTTCAAATAAAGTGAGGTGCTGCTTCCTTCTAAAGTTTAAATACTTCCTCTCTTTATAGTATGCATTATATTTCTGGGGTTAGCCAAGAAGTCTAATTCGGAAGTTTGACTACTGTCTTAGGATTTAAAAAGTATTAAATTATTTTCTTCAAGCATTTTGATATTTTTTAGCTGTTTTTTTGCTACATCCACATTAATAACTTATAATCTTTTACTCAAACGTGGATGCAGGATACACCCACGCTATTTGTGCTTATAACCCTAACTCCTCTCAGTTATATGTAAGCAAGCTATTGCAGCCTCTAGTTTTTCATGAAAAAGTCAGAGCAAAAATAAAACCCAAGTACCTTTGCACAGAGGAGTTTATAAATAACTAATGAATGCCAAGGTAATAGCACATAAATGTGAAACCCTTGCTCCATAAGCTATTGCCATACAGCAGCTATTTTGACGTTTTCTCTCATCTTGGCACCAGATGAAGCAGAGGTGTACAACATAATTGGCACAAGATACAATGGTATCAGAGTTCCAAATCATCTCTGGCTTAAAAATAAATACATAAGTGGTAAAGAAATATCATATTTTCCTAGAGGGCTCTATTTCTTTCTAAAATATTGCAATTAAGGCAACTTTAAGGTAGTGAATAACATGGTGATATAACTTATATTCCAACACACACACACACACACAGTTTTCCATACTTTTTCTGCCTCCTGGAGTGAAAAGAGCAGCATGGAGCTTCTCCCCAGACACCCTCCACCTCACACTACCCTATGGGTTTAATGTATAATGCATGAGAAACAGCATGAGTTGCAGCTGGCTTAAAAGAAGAGTCACAGAGGTTGGGCTTAGGAGGCACTCTTCAATAATAATTTAAAAACCAAATGGCATTTCACGGTTTTTCTAGTTATTTCAATTGCTGTTTAATAACCCAGCCTCAAACACTTCCAGGAAATAACGTATTTTTGATTTTGTAACCTTCATGGTACAATTCCTGGACAAGCACATTTACCCTTTGCTGTTGGCTAGACTAAATGTGCATTTTCCTCACATCCCTCAAATTGACCTTGCTTTCTTATTCTGAGAATAGATTTTGTCATACATGTTTTGTGACAAAATGGCACTTGCGCAGACTTCCATATACTGTAGCTCAACCAAAGGTAAACCTGCAGGTTTTCAGACAATAAAAAATGCCAGAGGGTTCAGTTTGATCCTGGCTATGTTTCGAAAACTAAGTATCTTCTCCCACAGCCTAAGACTCTCAAGTCTTGCTAAGTTTATAAATTTATAAATTTAGTAGGCTGGGTTCCATATGTGATATAGAACTGTTTAAGGCAAATTTACCTGTCTGCATGTACCAGGAGAAGGTTTGAAGAAGTCTAAACTAAATGATTCATAACAGAAATGGCAATTTGTATCTTAGTTTTGTAGCTGTTTAGAACAGAAGAAATCCTTTCTTACAGGATGTAAGATGCCAAGAAAAAACAGAGCCCCAACATGGTTTGAGCATCCTAGGAGACTTCTGGAAAACAAATGATAAAGGATAACATCAGTAAGATATTCCTACTGTTAAATTAAAAATAAATAAAAATCCCAATAACCTACAGGATATCAGTGTTGTCTTAGATCAATTTCATATATACAGGCAATAATCAATCAATTTAGACCTGACAATGAGCTTTTTCTGACAGAGTTAGATCTTCTTGTTCTATGCAACACCTAAGTGGATCTCATGAACTGTGTCAGTCAGCTCTGACTCAAAATTTTGGCAAATTTGGCAGAAATTTTCTCAGCAGTTCTATGATAATTTTCTCAGGAAATCTAAGCTTATATGCTGCTGATTCTCTACTTCATAAACCTCTGCTGTCCCTTAATTTTGCTGCTTGAAAGCTTAACTTGATGGGGAAATGCATACAGTAGAGAATTAAATATTATGAGTTACTAGTGCAGTGAATCAAAAGCAGGGAATGCATCATCATGGAGGAGAATACAGAGAAAAAGAAAATGCTTCATAAAGCAAAAGGAAGAATTCATGTCACTGTTGGCACTTTTCCCAGAGTCCTGAAGGCTCTGGAATATGCATTACCATGCATACTTTTTTTCTTAGTTATTACATTAAATTATTCTTTTAAATATATTTTTAGGTTTACTGTGTCCTTGTACAACTATACTAAGATCCTGGCTTATTTACAATGGCAGTATTAGCCAACAGATATAACTGAAAGATAATAAACAAGGAGCAACTACTTTCAGATAATGACAGGATCCATGTTATAACAGCGAGCCGGCTGCTTCTTAGAAGTGTGAATCGCAACCCAAAGATGAACACTTAATTTCAGTATATGACAATTGACTTATGTGAAGTCTTTCCTTCCCATGGGCACTGTTCTAGACATAATTAATGGAAGCAACTCCTTCAGAAACATCCCTAACATGCTTTAAAAAAGCTGTAAAAATGTAAATGTGGAATGTGAATGAATGATACATGATTGGTTCTTAAGAAATGCACTTTGCCAAAAATCAGACTGACCATGCAAATGATATTAAGATAGGTACCTACAGGTTCTTCAGGTATGTATGCAAAAAGAAAACAAACAATGAAGAAATTAGATGCTAAATAAAGCATGTGCAGCAAAATCGAAATGTAAAGTAAGCAAGACTTTTTCTTTCAGCTATTATTAAAACAAGGTGCTGAATCTTAGCTTAAAACAAAGACTGGTGAAGGTCTGTATGGAATGTGAACCTAATAGTAACCATACTGCGAAAGCTAGCCTGACGCTAGCTGCTCCTACACAGACCCAAAGGCAGGGCTGTAATCAGGCAGATTTGTCTGGAAGCTAGGATACAGAACAACGAACTGATGATTGGGTACATTTCATCCTGACACAGGTGATTAGTATGACCGCCTATATCCAGAGCTGTGGATGCAGTCCTTTAGCTGAGTCAGTTCTTATTAGACAGAACATTAGGACATTTCTTGTCTTCTCTGTGTGACTTCCAGTCTGAGGGGAGGAAGGTCAAAATGTGGAAAAGAATATACAGATAAGGTAGATAAGGGAGGTAAAAAGCTTTAACATAATCACATAGGCATACTAAGGCAGAAAGGCAAAAATTAGTAGAGAAAGATTAGGTAAAATTAAGACTATTTCCATTGCAGAATTCCTAGGAATTTCAAATCTAGCAGTGGGCATTTTTAATATAAATATAAAATCAGAAGTAGACTATGTAACCAAAGATAACCCAGGCTTATTAGTGTGATTGCAGTAATATGCAGGACTGTAGAAAAAAATTTAAACATTTTAAAAAATTTTCCATTCAAACATGAAAGAAACTAATTACAAATGAGAGAAAACATCAGTGTTTAATAAAAAAGTGTATTGAGTAAAACAAATCCTTTATGTTTTTATGATGAGATAGATAACTTTCTAGATAAAGATTTTTATGGGTTTCATCCAGGTGTATTTCAGTGCAGTACTTGCAGAGCAGCATGTGAGAAATGATAGAATATTAAAACAAAACCAAACCAGTTTAGTTTAAAAAAAAAAAAAAAAAGAAAAAGAATAATGATTATGTAACAGAACAAGAAACAGAGTATAGAAAAGATAAACATGTTTGAAGGTTACTTGAAGAGTTTCTTGAAGATAATATTAAGCACTTTTCTGGTTCATATGTGGACTTTGAGAAAGGAGCAGAAAAGAAAGAAAAGTAGGAGAAAAATTAACTACAGCGTTCATTGCATTGTTAGCAGAAAGCAATTTCATGCAATTCTTCATCATGGCTGAAGATTCTTCAAGTTCCTTTAATGATTTAGAACAACAGACAAGAACAAGAAGGGTGGGGACAGGGTAGACTTCTTCTCAGAAGGATAAAGAGCTGCCATGGAAACACTCTTTGGGAAGAAGAGACAGAAAAAGCAGTTCTACGCTGCCTGGGGAAAGAGCTGTAATTTGATAGTCTAAAGATGTAACAGAGGCAAGGTCTGTACAGAAAGACAGTACCTATTACTAACCCAGTTGTCAGGGCTGAAAAAAATCAAACTTTTTTACAGAGGAAAAAAGAGTATCTGAAGTTGTAACAGGAAAAAAATAATAAAATAAATGAAAAGCTCTGCTAGTTTCTCTTGGATGGGAGTAGGGAAGGAAAGAGGTAACAGTTGAGGGTTAAAGTAGGTGAGAAGAGTTTGTCCCCTGAAATCAAGCTAATGATGTGGTAAAAAGCAAAGGAAAAAATATATATATTTGGTTCCCAATTATGTATCCAAGACAGTGACTAAACAGTTCTCAAACTATGTAATAATTTCAAAGAGAGATACTTCATTGTCAGTGAAATCAATGAACTCCATCCCAAAGCAATTTCATTCACTTCTCACTATACTCTTGGAAATGATCAGTAGTAGTGCTAACACACTTCTTCCCATTTATTTGCACCTTCTATAGCAACAGCTGCTTCTCTAGATTAACCGGCAAAGCTGCTAAAATGCAAGCTGGGTGTCTGCAACATGAAATTACAGCTAGCAGGCTGGAAAATCGAAGAACGTTCCAACACATTGATACTGAACGGCGTTCATCCCTCTCTTAAGGGGCTTGAATCAAACTCTTTTCACCCTCAGGTATTTTGACCTGTTTTGTAATTTCTATCTTTATGTCAGATTAATGAATCTCTCGTATTGGAATCTCTACTGTTCTTTAGGATAAAAAGACTGAGCAAGGCTCTTTTCAGTGGAGCCCAGTGTCAGAACAGCAGCAACAGGCACAAAGGAGGTTCCCTCCACTTCTTCACCATGTGGGAGACTGAGCAGTGGCAGATTTTGCCCCCCCCTTGGAGATCATCAAAAGCTGTCTGGCATGATCCTGGGCAACTGGCTTAAGGTGGCTTGAGAGGGCTGGACAACATGACCTCCAGAGGTCCCTGCCAACCTCAAACATTTTGTGATTCTGTGATCTGTGTCTGTGATGACACCAGCTGAGTGGTGCAGTTGATACAACAGAAGGTAGGATGCCATCCAAAAGGACCTGGACAAGCTTGAGACATGGGCCCATGTGAACTCTATTGAGGTTCAACAAGGCCAAGTGCAAGGTGCTGCACGTGAGCCAGGCAATCCCAGACATGAGGACAGACATAGAGAAGTACTCAGTGAGAGCAGTGCCTTAATGCCTTCGCTGTCTTCAGTGTCTTCTTCTGTGGGGAAGAGCTGGGAGTTCAGGTGGATGCAAAGGAACCAGCAGTGTGCGCTTGCGTCCCAAAAGGCCAACTGCAACCTGGGCTGCATCAACAAAGGAGCGGCCAGGAGTTTGATGGAGGTGGTTGTCCCCCTCTGCTCTGCTCTGCTGTGCCCTTCCAAATACATTTGGAAAAACAAAAAAAAAATAAAAATAAATTAAAAAAAAACTGATCTGCTTGTCATATTACTTTTCTGTGCGGTTAATCAAGAAATACAGCAAGAAAAGAAAAAAAAAATCTGTCAAGAAGACCTCCCTGAATACTTCACTACCACCCCCACAAGAAAAACATTTTTCACTCTATTGCAGTCACTAGAACATTCATTGATTTGATTTTATCTTTCAATATGCTGTCTCAAGATAAGGAAAACAAAAGGGCTTAATCAAAAAGAAAAACACAGAGGGAATGACAATCAATTTGTGCTGTGGCTAGTCAAGAGAAGAACTCAGCAGCCCATCCTTTATTTTGTGCTCTGGGAAACCAATGAGCAGGTTCTCCACTTGCATCTTTTCATCTGCAACCTCCTTCAACA
>NC_137697.1:58079862-58202362 GCF_964034855.1 Anser brachyrhynchus
AATGAAAAAAAATAGAGATTAAAATAAGTCTCATTTTTTAAGATATAAAGTCACCCCCCTCGTTAGTGTTAAATATAATATCTCTGAAGATGGAATAGTCTTTCCTTTGTGGACACTGAATTTTGTGGCCCATGTTTACAGATAATATAATCTCTGTCTGCAAGCAGAATGAACACAACCAGTCTTATCTGGTAAGCAGTGCCTGGTAAGCACTTCAATGAGAAACTTCTTAGGAATCTGAGGTACTCTGGAATTTGAAGGACTTCATTATGCCTGTTATTACTGCTGAGTTGTGAGGAAGTAAAAAACATTTTTGTTGAATAGATATGACTAATATATAGGCATGTGCTCCTTTGAAACGACAGCAAGTGTTTTTATTATTTTATTTTATTTTATTTTATTTTATTTTTATTTTATTTTATTTTTGTGCAACATAACTCCTCATTGTTTTGGGATCCAGACTACCCGTAATCACAGAAATTTTGGCCAAAACACCTGAGCAAAAGTGCAAACACAAGATCAGTGCTTCCTACACTGATGAAGCACTTGACTGTGAGGCACCTGAAATCTTTCTACCAATTATTCAGGTTTCCTAGTTTTATTATTAGCTTTTAATCCAGCTTCCACTTAAAAAGATCGCCATAGCCTCATTAAAGTTCTTAACACATAAATTACGAGATTCTAGTGCTGTCTTCCATCTGAATTTGCACACCTTTATTCACTTGCAGATCTGCTTTTATTTTGTAAAGCATATTTCTCTGAATAGGCTCTAATTTTGTTGACAATGTACTACGTATTACAGTCCACTGTAAAGATAGGAGTTACACATACAGTTAAATACAATATTACTAAAACTCCAAGTTTTCAAAAGACATTTCTGCATGTGTTATTTAACAAAGGAACCTGCATTTCCAAGACCTGTTAGAAAAAAGCTGCAAAGCAACATGGCTGAAAATATCACCACAGATGATGACAACGATTATTAATTCATAAAATATGCTATTTAATCTGTAATGAAACGACTTGGATGTCAAATGACTTGGTATCTAGACAGGGTAACTTCCTCAAATATTTAGGCATAAGCAGAGAACTGTCTGCTTATCCAGTAGTTTATTATCCAACAAAAACTGAACAGAGTATCAACATTTTCCTCCACAAATAAGATTCCATAGAGAAACAAACTATAATGAGAAGCTGTTTTCACTGAAAGGACATAGAAACTTCAGAACATCCCACCTGGTATGTGATATGCTTGTCATGCGTACAGAAACCTCCAACTAGTTCTTTTTGTTTGTTTGTTTGTTTTGTTTTGTTTTGTTTTGTTTGTTTGTTTATTTTAGTTTAGTTGTGCCATCAGGGAGGCAGAACCTATTAGGGAACACCAATAAATCTTCACCAAAGGCAACAATCATTCATTTTGCCATAGCAGCCAGGGATCAATGACTACAAGTGTTTGGAAAGATAAGAGAAGACAAGATCAAAATATATGATCACTGAAAATCTGTGTCCATTGAAATCCAAAGGAATTTTGTCTTTGGCAGAGCTAGAATCAGAATAGAGTTATATAAGCATGAGAAAGCATTTTTGGAGAACTGAGTATAAACTAAATGTCTTGTTAGAGAAAGGAACTAACAATGACATGTTGATAGGTTTAGATGTCTAGGCTGTATTTTTAAAATTCTGGTGTGTTTTTTGATCATGCATATAGATTAACTATGGAAGCTCAGAGATCTGACTCTATTTTTACCTAGAACCTCCAGGTTTCTATGTTGAAATTGGCCTCTATGTGAAGAAATAATATAGGAATAGTAGGAAAAAAAAAAAAAAAGGCAGAACAAAACAGAACAAGAAATAGCTAGAGGCAAAATGAAGGGTTTTTAAAAAATGTAAGAAGAGTAATTAACAGGTAACAGGCTGGGAAAGTGGTTAAAATATAACATCTGTGAGACTAAGAATTGCTGCAAGAAAAATATTTCCTGAAAATGATAAACATATAGTCCCTTTGATTTAGGTGCAACAGTTTACAGCAGATCTCTGTGTCAGTCAAGAGAGGCAGTTGGCTAGAGGCAGGACTTAACAAGAGATACTACTTGTCTTTGTTTCCAGCCTTTTCTTGGAATAGAGTCCTAAATACAAAGAGCAGGGAAAAGAAGTGAATAATCAAGCTACATTTTACTCAGATGAATTCAAGAATCATTGCTTGCTGCCACTAGATCCCCACTTAATTAGAGATGCATTGATGAATGACAGACAGGAGTAAATTTTTTTTCTAGTTAAATCTAAAACAAAGCAAAACAAAACAAAAGAACAGTAGTTCTGCAATTTGCTTGTATAATATTGTTTCTAACTCCACTTCTAAATACATTATCATCTAAGACTCTAAAGCTGCAAAGATCATACCTGTGTTTCAACATTTGATGAGTTTCCTCTATTGGTTGATTCTGAGAGGGAAATGATGAAATTTGAAAAGCACTCTGTAAGCGAACTAAGATTGAAGATATTGAAGAAGCAATGATCTTTCCCAGTTTTCATGCAGAGGTGTTTTGTTAGATGTCAGACTCATTGACTCGTGCATTATGGATATGCCCCATCATGTTGTTTGCTGTTTTTTTCTTCCCATCCTGACTCTCCTCAGGCAACCAATCCTCTAAGACTTGAGCCAATTCAACCAAGTCAACAGTGACAAACCCTTCAGAAGAACCAAGAGGGCAACCTAGTTATCTCTCACCATCCCTTGGATTAATTTAACTTCAGGGTCTTCTCCCACTGGCCACTATACTGGCCTTTGGATCCAGCTTTTCCCCTTAAAGTGCAAAGGAACTGACATTCTTGTAAGGTCTGTAAACTTCAGGAGAGGGTTGTGTTTCTGTTTTGTTTTGTTTTTAATTTGCAAGTCCATGTACTTTTATACAACTCTGAGCCATATGCTTCCCGCTCTCATGAAAGAGTTTAGATGAATATGCTGTCATCTTCATGTGTTTGCTGACAAACAAGGTACCAGATTAGGTTTTGGAACCAACGTACCTACCAGGCTCTTTTCAACAGCCATAATAATAACAACAATAAAAATAATAACAATAATAACAATAACAACAACAACAATGATAATAATAATAGTAATAATAATAATAGTAAATAAATAGTTCTGTCCTTGTCTAGATTATGACTTTTAGAATCACAGAACCATGGAATACCCTGAGTTGGAAGCGACCGACAAGGATCATTAAGTCCAACTCCTGGTTCCGCGCAGGACCACTCAAAAAACAAACCATCAAACCATATGTCTGAAAGCATATTCCAAATTCTTCTTGAACTCCAGCAGGCTTGATGCTGTGATTGCTTTCCAGGGGAGCCTGTGCAAGTGTCCAACCACCCTCTCAATGAAGATCAATGAACTAACATCCAACCTGAAACACCCCTGAAACATCTTCATGCAATTAAAAGGGAAAACATGAAACATCATTAGATAATGCAGTGAAATTTTGTCTGAAAACTTTCTAGATAGCTTTTCAACCTTAGCTTACTATGTATATTTTCATTTTCTCTTGATTTGCTTTGACATACAGTATGCTCTTCATATAAGATTTTTAAGTATGTCCTCCTTATTCTCCAGCTTCCTAGCTCTTGGGAGAAGATCCTCAGCTGATGTATGTTGTCCAGCATAAAATGCTTTCCATTGAGCTAAGACACTAAGCATGATTTGGTCTCTAGACTTCATTTTCACTTCCTCTTAAAAGGTGGTCATACAGAAATACAAGTAAGTGACAACAGCATATGTAGACATACACAGGATGAGTTTTAAATTTCAAAGCACTGATATCAGCAGTAATGGGGACGTTGCACAAATCTCCTAGGCATCCTGGTCTATTAGGCAGTACTCTTTCTGTTTATTCAATCCAGTATACTGTATTCATATAGCAGAGGTTGAAGCCAGTGTAGGTACATCACAATTACATTTGTTGTTTTTAAAATGGAACATAATCTTATCTACATTTCAGTATTTCCTCTGATTCTTTGCCCCTTTATAAGTCAAATTTAATGTTTTGCTTGTTTTCCAGACTCCAGAAAAAATTGCTCTATCTCTGCCTTTTGATCATATATGCCCTAAGCTTTTTCTTGTAAGCAGTCTTAAGATGAATTCTCAGCTTGTGGCTCTTGTTAGCTATCCATAGAGCATGTGTTAAATGAAGGGAGACTCAGTCTCTGAATATCTTTGCAAGAAGCAGCAACACAGTTTTTGCTGCATTGTCCAATCACCCCATAGTCTTTCACAATGGCGTTTCTATGGAGGTTAAGACATCATTTTTTCAAACAGATTTGCAGATTGCAAGAGCTCCCTTGATTTAACATGCAAAGTGATTTAATTTCTCTTTTATTCATACCTTTTCAAACAAACAAACAAACAAAAAAACCAACTTGATACAGTCAGCTGTGCAATTTTCTACTCTGTGTAGATTTGTGTACAATGTGCACAATGTGTACAAATGTGTACATTTGATTGAATATATAAACATCCATCTACATGTGTGTGAGCTTTTCTAAATCATAATGTCATTATTTGTCCTGACTGGTGTTCAGATGTACTGGTTTGCTTTGCTACAGATGAAAGAGGCCTCAGATACTTGAAAGCTCTATGGATAAAATCAATGATTGCCACAGGGATGGTACAATAAGCAAATGAAGTAACACACATTAGAAAGAGCACCCTCTGCAAGCATTGCAGTCAGCATTGTAGTCAGCACCTATATTTTTCCAAAATAATTCTTGTATTTTTTAAAGCTTTTAAATCTTTTAAAGCTTTTAAAATGAGATTATTAGTCATACACAAATGTGAATGGCCAGAAGTTAGTTTTATTTTTCTCATTAGCACCCTGAAGAATGCATTGCACTATACGAACACCTAGGCATATAAAGATATACATTGGACCCACGAGAAGAAACAGAAATACTTATAATGATAAAGCAAGCAGGTAAATTAATGTAGCAACAGGAGCATGCCTTTCTGCTACTTAGATAATTTACCTTCACAATAGCTTGTTTGTTTTCAAGGTATAAGCCAACAGATACTTTTACATTTCATTATGTTTATTCTAACAATAATCACTTGCCATCTATACAGGACAAAATCTATTTATTTGGTCTCATTAAGTACATGTGATTTATCTTGAATTTTCAATAACCATTTTTAACAGACTTTTAATAAACTAGAATATCAAAAGTAAACATGCAGGTTTATTAACTCTATTTCATGAAGCTAAGTTCACTTGTAGATTAGAATTCCATGGTGAAATCACACAGATGCATACTTAGATTAACATTTTTTTTCACAACCTGTTCTTGAGAAAAAGCAAAATCACCAAAATAGATTTACATTCAAGAATATATTATACTATAGCATTTAAACCACCACACATCATCTACTGTTTTCCCCTGAGTTTTTTAATATGTTTAAAACAAAATATTTCAGCATCGTTCCATGTATTTTAACAATGAGGAAACTGAGAAGCAGAGAGCCGAAGAAAGGACAAGATGAAAGATATAGAGAAGAAGAAAACAATAACAGAACTGTACTCTGACTGTCAAATAGAGTTTCAGCTGCTGGACTGGACTCCATCATCATCAAATAGACCAATGCAATCATTTCATATAGATATTTACACAAGAGATAATGACAAAAACATGGAAAATCAGTATAATGCTGTCAGTTGTGTGATTACATGCTGACATGCTGACAAACCGCACAAATAAACTGACTCTCACTAAGATTATTTCCTGTTTAAGTGATTGATCCTAGTAAAAAAACACAAGAGCACGTTGTGTTAAAAAAAAAAAAAAAAAAATTATAAAAATTCACAACCTTCATTTAAGAGTTGCCAAACTTTTTTCTTAGTTCAGGTAAAAAATAACATGTAGATGATAATCTGTCTTCTACTTTGGGATCACCTTCTGTATCAATGATAATTATTTGTCAAATAAGAAGCATTTATTACTTTGCAGTATTTTTGACAGTTTTTACTTTTGTCGGCAAGTGGTGACAAATTAGCTAAGCCATTTAGTGCTATTCATGTCTGAGTCCTAAAACTAGATGTCTTTTTTATTTTTTATAAGCGTGAGAAGTTTCACCTCACAACGGTCATCTCTGGAGAGGGGCAGTTCTATATTAATTACAGTGAGAAAGCATTGGAAGTCTGGAGTACGTGTGCAGTTTTATTTCCAATAGTTTTACAGTTAGAGCAATTTAGAGAATCTGGGAACATATGCTAGTGATATGCAGTCATATTCAATGCTTCATCTGTATGATGGAACAAACAGAATAATTGCAATTATTTAATAGCATTGCTATTAATTATTATTATTATTTTATATTACTATTATTATTAGTCCTAATAAGACTAAAAGGATAAAAGTTGAATACTACAAAGTTTACAGTGCTCTTTGTGAAAGGTTTGTAGGTGTTCTCCTTTGCTGGTACGTGCAAGGATAATGTTCTAAGGTACTCAATACAACTTTTGTATAGTTTTCTTGCACTAAGTGAGACACATTATAGTTTTCTCACATTCTCACATCTAGTTTTCTCACTTTCTCACATCTCCCAAGTGCAAGGTGCTGCACTTGGGTTGGAGCAATCCCAGACAGGAGTACAGACTGGGAGAAGAACTCGTTGAGAGCAGCCCTGAAGAGAAGGACTTGGGGGTTCTGGTACACAAAAGGCTCAACATGAGCCAGCAGTGCATGTCTGCAGTCCAGAAGGCCAACTGCATCCTGGGCTGCATAAACAGAGGCCAGCAGGTGGAGGGAGGTGACTGTTACCCTCTGCTCTGCCCTCATGAGGCCCCACCAGGAGTGTTGCATCCAGGTTTAGGTTCCCCATCACAAGATGTGGACCTGTTGGAGCAACTCCAGAGGAGGGCCACAAAGATGTAGCACCTCTCCTATGAAGAAAGGCTGAGAGAGCTCGGGACATTCAGCCTGGAGAAGAGAAGGCTCTAGGGACACTTTGTTGCACCGTTTCTATACTTAAAGTGTAATACTTATAAAACTCTTATAAATATAATACGTATAAAAAAGATGGAGAAGGAGTCTTTATTCAGGTAGATAATGGTAGGACGAGAGGGGATAGTCTTAAACTAGAAAAGGATAGATTTAGACTAGACATTAGGAGGAAATTCTTCACTCAGAGGGTGGTGAGGCACTGGAACAAGTTGCCAAGAGAAATTGTGGATGCCCCATCCATGTAGGTGTTCAAGGCCAGGCTGGATGGGGCCTTGGCCACACTGATCTAGTGGGCAGCATTCCCTTCTTCCATGAAGAGTAAAATGGATGTGCATGTGTGTCTAAAAGTAACTAAGGTTTGTCTTCTCTTTGGTGACAAATATCCAGTTTGAAACTATGCTGGTGGATGCATCCCTCAATGATTCCCTTTGCATGCAGAGAAGTAGGACGTTGTAAATTCTTGCCGTCTGTGAAGTTTGTCCTGCACAAGTGACCAAGTCAAGCATGCATCCTGTGTTCACAGTTGGATATATTTTTTGGGTTGTCTTCTTCTTAATAAAGAAGTGACAGCTGTTTAGCAAACTGATGCAGATGTTACTAACATTTGAAGGCCTTCTAAATATATCAGAACTTGGATTTTCTTGCTACCTTTCTGTTCACAGGTAGCAGCAGAAGAGCAGTTTCATCTACTTAGAACTAGACAAAATCTTAACTGTCTTTTTCTGAGGAACAACAAAGTTTGTGATTTTCAATTTTTTCTTAAATTGAGAGACATATAAATAATTTTCTGTTTAATCGTAATTTAAAATTCTTCAGAGTCTTCATTTTTTACAGCTTGCATTTTTTTCAGCTTATCAGATGGTGATACTGAAAACTAGCTGTTTTGCAAGCAGAGGAGAAAAGCATGGTGAAAAGGTAACTTGACCAACCCATGAAGATCTAGAAACACCCCTGTCCCCAAAAACAAACAAACAAATTCTTCTTCAGTGCAAGGAATCAGACTGGTCTAGGGAGCTACCCACACCAGTGTGCAGAAACTGAAATGCTTGATTTTCTTTGTCACAGTTACATGAATTTTCAAATCAAATCTCTTTCTTCAAATGCTGAACAATGTTTTTCTATGCTACCTACAATACCCCTTTCCTCACAACTGAGCTCCATAACTGAAGAGAACATATCAGTAGGACTATTGCCCATAACGAGTCAAAAAGAGCTGCATTAAAGTTAAAATATAAAATAAAATAAAATAAAATAAAATAAAATAAAATAAAATAAAATAAAATAAAATAAAATAAAATAAAATAAAATAATAAAATAAAATAAAATAAAATAATAAAATAAAATAAAATAAAATAAAATAAAATAAAATAAAATAAAATAAAATAAAATAAAATAAAATAATAAAATAAAATAAAAATAAATAATAATAATAAAAAAACACAAAGCAAGAACCAGAGGATTAATACCCAGATGGTTCTTGCCATACTAGCAGAGAAAAGAATTTTTTTTTTCACATAAGAGAGGTCAAAACAGCGTCTTTTGCCTTCTTCTGAGGCTGCCATACAAAGAAATAAATGTTTGTTTAATGGTGAATATAAATTGGCAGGCACTTCAAAACATTTCCAGATCAATTTACATAGATTGCTGTGTGTCAGGTTGCTATGGTCTACTTTATTAGCTATCACAGCCAGGGCAGGACTAATCTAAGAATACATATTATTAAAATCTTCCTCTACATAATTTAATTAGCAGTCAACACGTACACATCAAATTCCAAATTCATATACCGCCTTTCTATTTTTCCTGAGACCATAAAGAACAGTGTATTGTTCAAGCAGTGGATAATTCACGTGTATTAAGCTTTTGCCTTCTGATCAGTACTCAGCTGTGGTGGGCAGTAATAGCTACAGAAATATAAAAATGTTTTGGAAATTTATTCTAATGGATGAGGTGGGAAATCATTTCTCAGTAGGGTTCCTGAACTGAGGCAAGAACTGGCCATTCTCAACCCATTATATTGTTTCTTGTATTACATTGTTGTGCAGAAAGGCCTGCGATAATGAACACCCACTGCTTCAAAATGTTCTTTTGCATTACCACATGAACCACAAAATCAAATCTACCTGCTCTACTTGGTCTTCAGATAGGAGGTGGAGTGGAAATTATTTTAAGCACTAAAGGTTAGGTGGATATATTTCACTATAATTGCAAAGCATATTGGCACTGAAATCTTTGAAGCTGAGACAAATACTATCATATTAAAGGACAACAGTGTCAAAGATAAAAGAAAAAAATACTGTTATTTATTTTTCTGCTACATACTAGAGAGGATGAGCATGTATCTTCTCCGTTGTGTGAAAAACTTCCTGAGTATTTTCCTGTAAGATTCTTACTTGGAAAAAAATAAAAATAAAAATTTGTCACTTCATTTATTCAGTGAAGCAAGACATCTTATCTCTTCTGTACAAAGTATTGCTGAAGAACTCCTAAGCACAGCTTTACAACTCTTAGTGAGGCATACAGATTAGCACATTCAAAAAGAGCAATAATAATCATTTCCAAGACTAACAGTATTTATTTTAATGAAACATTGAAAATTAGATGCCAGTTAGATGGCCAGATACTGAAAATGGTGGTGGAGTGTATTTTAACTCTTCTATTAAGAACATGTAGTAAGAAGAGTGAAAAGATATGGAAAGAACATAAAGGTAAACAAATGTAACATGAAGTAAGAGAATGAAATGGAACAAAAAGAAAAAAAAAAGTTGAGATAAACCATTCTTAACAGGGTTCTCTGTTAGACTTTTAAATAGGGGAAAGTGGAAGAAGCAACATTACATAAATCACTGCAATAAGGTACTCAAGACTATACTGTGAGTATTGACTAGGAAAACTAAGGGGTGAGGGAACACATATTTTGTTAGTAGCAACTCCAAATATAATGATTGGAGGAATAATCATTGTAAAATATATATATTTTTTGAAAGATCTGAAAAATTTAAGAATGGGAATAGGAAAGAAATAGAGAAAAATTCAATATCAAATGAAAGACTTGATAGAAAAAAATAGTGTTTGCGAGATTAGGAAGAAAAAAAATTCTTCATAACTTTGCTGACTTCTGAGCCTCATAGAGAATCTTAATTTAAATCCGAGCTTGAGAAATAGGAAACAGGTCTGAAAAACTGACACACTTAATCCAAAATAATTCTTCTAATGCAAGGAGAATAATAAAGTTGGAATTGCATGGATTTTAATCCCTTCTGTTTTCTTTCACTTTTCGACAGATTAATAGCTAACGAGATTTAAATCTTGTTACTGTCCACCACACACTTAATATCTGTTTCCTGAAGATTTTAAACTTTTTGTTTCCAATCAGCATCTACTTTGGAAATTACTTTACTATAGAAAAAGTTGTGATAATCAAGCTAAAAGGAGGTTCATCCCCAAAAAACATCATGCTCTTTCTTGCAAGTTTATAAGCTGCCCGCACCATGCCTGCAACTACTCAATATAGACAAACTGGTACAATGGAAGTAAAACATAAAATACTGATATGAGTTGTTTCATTCCAAGAAAGCTGACACAAGCTCCTACTTACCACAAATCAAAAAGTTGGCATGGAAGCTAATATTGTGTTATCAGATACGCATTTAATGTCAGTATGTGATTATCTTAACAAAATTTACAAGCAGGTCCTATGGTCACTTACAGCTAGTATTTCCAATAAGCTCATTTATCTATAGGTAGTTTATAATAGGTTCTTTTTTCCTCTTCTTACACTTTAGTAGTGTATAAATTTAATCCTAAATTGAAATGCAATGTGCACCACATTTTGTTTTCCAGTCTTAATCCTGGCTCACATTTGCTGTGATGTTTGCTTATAGAAAAATGCATTCTGGGATCCAAATATGACTTTCCTGACATAAGAACACTTCAGACTTGCCAGAAACCAGAGTAATTACCTTACCAGATCTTCAGCACTGAACCTCAAGAGCTGAAGAGTTTAGAGATACCAACGGATCTGTTGGCTCCCTAAAGAACTTGTACAGCATCTATTAAACCTTAAACTTGGTTGGTTTAATGTCCATTAAATGGACCAATGTTTATGCCAGCAGGCAGACCACAGAGCTGAAGGCATTGAAGCAAGAAATTTTATTAACTTAGTCCAGAGGTGTTAAATAATGTGGAGATTTTTTTTTAATTAGTTTTTGTTGTCTGATCTTCTTCTCCTCTTTTTCTTTCATTTTCTTTTCTTATAAACTTCAGAAATTTAGATGATATTGTTTTATTTTTATTCTCATAATGTATTGGTTTTGAGATATCTTAAGATCATCTTAAGAACAGATTGTATGAAAAGTCTAATGCAACAGTATAAGACAATTTGCAGGCAAATTTAATTGTATGGCCCTGGTTTTTTTTTGTTTGTTTTGTTTTATTTTGTTTACTTTTAACCATCAGAGAGCTCCACTCTCAGTGCTGTTGGGAAAAAACCTGTATGACCTTGTTTTCAAATAGTAAACAACCTTTAAAGAGCAGATTGAGAGTGTGCCAAAACACATAAAAATAATGTGTATGCTATGTTTCATCAGCAGAAACACTTGAAAATTAAATTAAGATAAATTGATCCAACTGGCAAAAGCAAACACACAAAACCTTGAGTGAGCTCAGGGAGTTAACATCATCATCTTTCCAAGATAAACTGTATGAGACAGTCCTAATTAAATCTATACATCTGTAAAAGGAGTATGTGTGTGTTTAGTATACATTGCTTTTTAAAAATTGCAAAAATTAGTCATTGATCTGAAAATGCACAGGAGTGCATCTTTTAATTTTTTATTTTATTTTTTTTAATTGTACAAAATAATACAGAAGCATCAGTACAGATCACAACTCAATACAACAGCTTGAACCCTTTGAACAGTATTCTAACTGTAGAAGTGAGAAGTCCTGAAAACAAAGCAGCCAATTTGAGATATTTAATAAGTGAGAAACTTTTATATCCAGTCAAGTTTGCATAAGTAACTGCTGTCATTTGTGTTTAGGATGTATTCAACAACAACAACAAAAAATGCTGTCTCATGCTATTAGAACCTTTCTTTTCCCACATTCATTTTCATTCTTTATTTTATTTCAGAGATGTCTGGGCCAACATATATCCACACCACCATAATTTGGGGAGTTGGTAGCACATCCTGCCTCCTTTGCTAATACTTTGTTTCTTACAAACAAGACATTTGCATAATATTTCGGACCATTTTTGAAATTTCTTATATGTTCAGACCAGCTGTCATGAACAGTGTACCAAGAAAACAGCTACAGGATATTCCACTGTCTAAAGACAGAGCTGACGAGCCAAAAAAGCAAAGCAAAAGCAAGCTGTATATTGACATTTCTTTTACTACCACCTGGGGCTAACTTCCTGGGACTGTCCCTCAGGTTCATCTCTTTCGGTACCCATGCATGCTTACCAACACCACCAAGCTTGTATGACTGTAGTCAGAATAACAGCTACTACATTCCTTTTTGGAGGAAGTCACTTCTTTTTTGTCTAAAGAAGGGTTCAGTTGACTCAGGTGTTGAATGTTCTCATCTCCCTTTTAATGTCCAAGGAAGCACTCAGCACCTTAACGGACCTGATCCTTCTCCTCACAACAGTTTTTTTTTTTCTTTTTTTTTCTTGAGATCTGTAAAAATATATTTACGGCCATTTGCATTCCTTCTTATACAAAAACTTTTGTCATCAATAAATTGTTATGGTATTCAAAAGAACTGCAAGCCATGCATACAGATTGCTGGCTTCTATGAAAAGCTAGTAACCTTTTTCCCTTAATTTAAGTCTGTGAAAAGAACGTGAGGTAGGTCCCACCTGACACTCTATTGAAGATTATAAACAAAGAGGTCAAAGTTGCACTGCGAATTATGAATGCCAGCTCTTTATAATTAATGTTATTTCCACAGGACCCTGAGTTAGGTATCAGTTTTAAATGTGAGTGAAGACCATATCCCTGGCTACCATAAACAAGTATAATTCAAACAAGCTAGTAAAACAGACCCAAATGCCTGATTTTTGCTAAAAATATGTTACCATTCTAGTTATACTAGTGTGGTATACTCTAGAGGAAGAACCTTCAAATGCATCACAGCCTATGCTGATGTATGGAATAAGGAAATGCATATTTTTCTATTATAACACACCTATACTTGGACTTTAGCTGGCTTTAAAGTAAGATGAAACTGTTATCCTCCTGCCTGATGTAGCAATTCTGATAACAACTTTTAGTACAGATCTGGCCATGAGAAAACAAAGGACAGGATTATGAAAAACATGTTCTGAAAATCTCACTCTGTCTAGTCAGATTCTCGATGAACCCCATTGGGTTTTATGATGGCAATCTAAAGAAACAAAAACAAAAACAAAAATAAAAACAAAATAAAAATAAAAGCCTGAATGAAAGGTTGTCTTATGGCCACAGCCATAGCTCCTCCTCAGCCTCCCCTTTGTCTCTGCTTGGATAGCTCTTGTCTCCTGCCCCCCGTTTGGGCGCTGTTTCTCTTCCTCCTCCTTCTCTGACGTTTGTGTCCATTTGTCATAGTGCTTACAGCAACTCTTTCATATGTTTCTCAGAGGCACCCGAGACTCCGACTGGTTCAGCCTGGTGCCCCATGCATCCATTTTGTCCGTCGTAACCAGCTGGAACCAGCTCCGTTCTGCAAGAGGCAGATCCAGCCGCATCCCTCAGGGTCCCCTGAAGCCCCCGCTGCCCAAACCTTGCCCATTTTACCTGTCACACCTTACACAAAATAATAAAATATATTTAGAAAATGTTATATAAGTTATGTGTTGGCTTCTGCTGCTACCTAAAGCTAGAAATTAAATATTGCTACACAGTAATGCCTAGTACACAGTAGATAGTTTCTTCGCTATTTTGTTGAGTCTCTTCAATAAGACAAGACTGAATGATTTTCCGTCTCAATTCACTATCCCTTTTCTTTCAGTACTTCAAAAATATTTTCGTTTCAAAATTGGTAAAGGATACAAAGAACACATCCTTTACCTTACTGTGTTTTTATTGGGAAAAAACAGACCAGAGAACTTGTCAAATTTTGAAATGATGATCTAGTTATTTCATAGGTGTTGAAGAAAGGAGGAGTTTCCTCTTCCATGAATATGGGAGGAGAAGGTAATTCTATAGATCATTCATACCAGCTAAAGTCTGACATCTCCCATCTCCTGGCAAAGGTCCTGCTATTGTGCCCTTCCTGTTTTTTTCAAAGTGTGGTGGTGGTGGTGGTGGAGGAAGTTGTACAACTACATCATTTTTTCTCTAGCAAGACACATGAATTATTTTAACTTCCTTGAAAAAAAATAAAAATCCAAGTACCTCCCTGTGAATGTTTTTAATCCAATCTGAAGTAAAAACGTTATTATTTTTGATTAAATATTTTGATCTAGAATTGTAAATGTTAAAAAAAAATAATCTGTGTGTAAATTTCTTAAATCCTTTGGTAAAATAAGTAAAATCAAAACTGGCACATTCTGCAAAATCCCACACATTCAGTGTTGTATTTCAGGACATGTGAATAGTAGCTGTATGTTACTCTGTTCTTTTTCATCTTTCTGCCTTGTGGGAAACTTTTCTGCTTGACTGACACTGCCTTTAGACACTTCTTGCTAGAGGGCAATTTTGAGCACTCACAATTTTTTAAATGTGAGTGTTCATCAGCGCTGAACATCCAATCACATATGCAGACATGCCTGTATGATTGTATGCCTGTAGATTTCAAAGACTTCATTAAGACATCCAGATTTGAACATTACTGTTCTCATTAATTTCATTTAGAGTTTTACCTGAATAGGTGTCATGCAATCCTGTCTCCTTACAATAATTAGATAATTTGATTTTTGTTTGTTTTTAATGCTTATAATCATAGACAGAAAAATGCACAAATTTTGCTGCCTTGGTACCAACCAAGACATTTGTATTCTTCCTGACGAGAGAGAGAGAGAGTGTATCAGGTTTTTATACCAGAAGTAAAGGTCACCCTGTTTTGCTATGGAATATTTTTAAACTTCACCATCCCATATATATTTCTTTCCTCTCTGTCCACTCCTAGATCTGACAAAGCCTGGCTTCACTATTTAACAGCTGTTCTGCAGCTGTTCTGCAGGGTAGAGGACACATTTAGCTTTGTCAATCAAAGTTTAGTATATCTGAAAGGGCATCTGCTGCATCTGTAAAATCCCTCCAGAGGCAATGTTAGTCTAAACCTTATTTGTCTGGCTATTGGGTTATGTGCCAACATAATTCACAATGCGTTTCTGTTTAACTTTGATAGAAATTGCTACTACCTCCTTGGGACACTCCTGTTCAATCAGGAGTAGCTTGAGTGAAGTGGTTTTCTTTGTAACATAGTTATAAGAAGTTCCTTTTTAAACCTCACAACCTTTTTTTCCTTTTTTTCTTTTTCTTTTTTCTTTTTTCTTTTTTCTTTTTTCTTTTTTCTTTTTTCTTTTTTCTTTTTTCTTTTCTCTTTTCTTTTCTTTTCTTTTCTTTTTTTCTTTTCTTTTCTTTTCTTTTCTTTTCTTTTCTTTTCTTTTCTTTTCTTTTCTTTTCTTTTCTTTTCTTTTCTTTTCTTTTCTTTTCTTTTCTTTTCTTTTCTTTTCTTTTCTTTTCTTTTCTTTTCTTTTCTTTTCTTTTCTTTTCTTTTCTTTTCTTTTCTTTTCTTTTCTTTTCTTTTCTTTTCTTTTCTTTTCTTTTCTTTTCTTTTCTTTTCTTTTCTTTTCTTTTCTTTTCTTTTCTTTTCTTTTCTTTTCTTTTCTTTTCTTTTCTTTTCTTTTCTTTTCTTTTCTTTTCTTTTCTTTTCTTTTCTTTTCTTTTCTTTTCTTTTCTTTTCTTTTCTTTTCTTTTCTTTTCTTTTCTTTTCTTTTCTTTTCTTTTCTTTTCTTTTCTTTTCTTTTCTTTTCTCTTTCCTTTTCTTTTCTTTTTTTTCTTTTCTTTTCTTTTATTTCAGTGTAAATTATTTAAAAGAAATACGTTTTCAGATGTGAGAGAAGTGCACTTTTTTTTTCAGTTTTAATTCAATAGTTTTTACTGAATATTTAGTTCAGAATTCAGTTTGCTGTTTCACTAGCAGATGAATGTTTTAACTTCAGTGGCCATTAACTACAGCCCTACAGCTCTGAAGACAAGCACATGAACACTACTGGTAGTCACTTTACCCTACCTGTTGCATTTGTTTCATACACCTGCCAATAAGAGTAAATCAAATCTCTTAAACAAGATGTTTCAGTATTTCTTTATTCAAAAGCCAACAAGTGAAATACCTGATAGATTTTCTTCTAATAGAGTTATATATTGACAATAGATTATAGTTTATACATCAGTATAAATATATATGTACATGACACAATATTCAGTGACTTCTATATCTGACCTACCTTTTTAGATTTATGAGACTTCAAGTATCCAGTCTTCTGGACTTTCAGAAGAAGTAGTATTTCTGAACAAAACTGATACCAGTTAAATGTAGGACTAGGTGATCTTATAGATCTTTTCCAACCTGAATGATTCTATGATTCTTATCTTGGACTGGCTATCCAATACTCTCACTTTTCTTTTTCTGGCTGTCCAATCCCTTCACCGAATCTATGAGAGTTGGGCTGTCAAAGGGAAGTGGCCTTAGAAATTAGTGTTTCTTAGAAATTTCCATTTTCTATAAGTCTCTCTTTAGAATTATTAAGTTCTGCTTTACTTAGGCCATGTTTGAGGCTATTCTAAACTATGTAAGAATCTCAACTGAATTGCACTATATTCAAAATTTGAATGGCACAAAGCTACCATTGTTGTGTTCCTCCTGTTGTATCCTCTCACAAATTATTCTGTCTATTGAACTATAAAAATGCTGACTAAATTAAGGTCCCTTTTACTGAAGATTTCTTACATGCTAATCATGGTAAAATCTCAACACCAGAGATGATCCTCAAGCGTAATTTTATGGCATATTGAAAAACCGAGTCTTTGTGGTACATCAGTCAGTGCATATTAAACAAACTAGATCACATTGCTAGTCTACAGAGTGATACATTTGTTTTTACACTTTATAGTAGAAGTGTATGTATAATGTTTGTCATTTTAAGGGACATGTACACTATGGTTGTTCCATTCTTCTCCAGAGGAGAGAATAGATCTGTGCATTTAACCATACACAATGTTCCTCAATCCCAAACAGCTTTCATTTTCTGAGGGTGTGTTTGGTCTGATGTATCCAGGCAAGCAAAGGGGGCAGGAGACCTGCTTGGATGAGTAAGGAGCTCCTGGAAGGACTCAAATGGAAGAAGAAAGTATACAGAACGTGGAAAAGGGTACAGACCATTTGGGAAGAATATAGGGACGTTGTCACAGGATTCAGGGATGCAACAAGGAAGGCCAAGACCCATTTTGAGTTGAATCTGCCAAGGGGTGTCAAGGACAACAAGAAGGGCTCTGGAAATGCTTCCCACAAATTTTTCAGAGCTTTTTTATGAGACTGAATCGATTGTATCAGCCAGTCTTGACTACATTTCTCTTTAAAATAACAGTTATAATTCTTTTATTCAATTGTTAACATAAAAATTATTGCCAACTAGATCACCCAAGCAGCTGCAAAGATGTAGTAATTGATCTCTTTTGTTTTTAAACTTTATAAAAGCAGTCAGTGTTAGTTGTCATTTTAAAATCTAATGAGAGTCTAAGAAAAGCAGAGGTTTGAATAGTTTAGGCAGTATACAGTCAAAGCAGGAAGTTTTGCTGTTAAGAGGCCCAACAATGTAAAAGAAATATATAATATGTATTATATATATATGTATATGTATTAAGTAAAAATGCAGTGCTATATATAAAACATTTAGCAAAGCCTTGTTTCTTTACTGACTTGATTCCACAAACAAAACTTCTATTAGTTTAATAAGCATGTAATACCGTAAAGATTTACAGTGTGAAGTTAGAGTAACTGTGGACATGACACAAATCAATGAGAAAAAAAGAAAGAAGACTGTAACACACAGTAAAGCTTTCTGGTCCTGTGTTGCTGCATGGATTTCTTTTTCTCTGGTCACTGGTTACAACATTTTAACCTCCTTTGGAAAATTTGTCTGATGGGCTCCTTAACGGAGTGAGATGTACCACCCCACCGTATTGCCCCAAGACAGGGTCACAGTTCCTGAATTGCAGCTGGCCCTGAGAAATCATTCTGGCTGGGATAGGACAATCACAAGTGCTATCTTGGCCAGTGCATCTATTATTTTTGTAACACTTTCAGATTCTTTCAATTCTGTTGTTTCTGCTATTGAGTAACTATTAAAGAAGTATCTTTAACATGGTTTGTCTGGTGGAACTGGGAGGCATAGCAATCTGATCATACTGATTCTTCCAGGCAGCTGATGCCTTACAGAATTTGTTGTCCCAACGCACCTTGATGACATCAACAAGCAAAAGCAGCAATCAAACTGTTAGAGCAAGATTGTCTCTCTCTAGTAACATTCATTCTGTGAAAAATAAAAATAATCAGAAAAAGAAACATTAAAGAAGACTGAAATCCTAACCTAGAAAAAGTGTCAGAAAATTTCAGCTCTCAGAAATGCAAACAAGAGACAAGTTAAAATAAACTGAAACCTCAGCTATTTCACAACTTTTAACTCCCTACCCCACCCCCACCCGACCTCACATCTCCCCCATCCCCCCCCAAAAAACACAAAAAAAAAAACAAAAAAAACTTTTGAAATGTAGTTTTAAATTCATAGATAGCAAAGCTTTCAACACTCAAGTATTTTTTTCCATGCTATACCCCCACCTTTTATACTTTTTGAGTGAGATTTTTTATAACAGCAAAAATGGATGTTTCCCAACCACCTGTATACATTTTTGTATCCATAATTGCTTATGCCAGACTGACACGCCTAGAAATACTGTGAGCATTTGACTGTACACAAGACAACTCAGCTGTTAAATAGTAGATAGTTAAACAATAGGTGTTAAACAACAGGTATTAAATATCTGCAATTTTTGTATATCTAAATATCTGCTCCTCCTGCCTTCCTTCTGCACTGACCTTGGGGTCTGCAGGACTGGTTCTCACTTCTCTCTCCCAGCTGCTGTTGCACAGCAGGTTTTTTGTTTTGTTTGTTTGTTTGTTTTTCTCTTCTTAAATCTGCTCTCACAGAGGTACAAACATCATCATTTATTGGCTCAGCTCTGGCCAGTGGAGGGTCTCTTTGAAGCTGGCTGGAGCTGGCCCTTATCTAAGGAAGCAGCTCCTGGACTCTGCTCACAGAGGCCACCTCTGCAACCCCCTGCTACCAAAAGCTTGCCATGTAAACCCAATACACTGAGTTATGAACCCTGAATATTTTTTAGAAATCTTTTTAAGTATTATTTTCACTTGTGCTAGGTACAATTGCATTTGTTTGTTAGTTAAACTGGGGATTTGCCAATGTTTTCTATCATACTGGAATTTTCACCTTTCATTTCGAGGTCATTTTAAAATTTATCCAATTCCTTTTTTCTCCACTCTCTCAGATGTTTTCTTCTCTCTCTCTCTCTCTGTCTTTGCCTTCTGGAAAATTGTCCATCTATCTTCTCATTCAAATTATTATTTTTTTTAGCTTTTCTCTATATATATATATTTTATTTTCAAATTATTATTTTTTAACCTTGCATGTTTCAGATAAATATTTAGTCATATCCAGAATTTGATACCTGATTTCAGACTTTTGTGGTTCGTTCATCAGTAAAAATTACTCTAGTGGGATACTTCGTAAAGGTGAGTTTTCCATAAGTAAACACCATATCTATGCTTAAGACCTATTCTGACATATTCAACTATTTTTTATTGAAATGAAAGACCAATCACATCTTCAACAAACGACTAAAGAACAGCAAAATAAGTTTAAGAACCACATATCCCTTTAATAGTGAAACTAATTTTTCATGTTTACTCATGTACTTATACATATTCTGTACATATATATGTTGTCCTAAATGCAACCAATGATTTGTTTTTAATTACTGAATAAGCAAATAGCGATTATGCTTTCTATCACCTTCATACAGCCTAATAACTGCAAAGGACCTTGGGCACTTTAAACATCAAAGTAAATGGAAATTTACAGTGACGCATTCAAGAAGATTTATGGTCATTAGTTATAGAGTAAAACGTCCTCCTATATGATAATTTAATAACTTTCTAGAACTGTACAAATGGAATATGTGAACATAAAAAGACAATAGCTGGTTTAGCTGTCTTTGCGGTATTTTAGTACTCTGTTTCTTTCATTTTGAACCTAAAGTGGGATTGGGCAGAATTTCACTTTTTTTTTTTTTTTTTTAATATTAGGTTCTTATGTGTCTTATGTAGGTGCATATATTAAAACTATTTACTAATACATTTTCTTTTATTTTGTTTTTGATTGTATTTATTAAAAGAAAAAAAATCTACTGAATTTTTGGCCTGAAGCCAAATAGCATGATATAATTTGTTTTCATTCAGCTAAATTCTTCCACCCCTTCAGAAAATGTGTCCACATTCAGGCTGTTCATTGGGAACTGGTTATATTAAACTCCTAGTCTTGCCAAAAAGTATCTGCAAGAAAGGTTGTTAACCAAGATGAAGACTGAGCTAAAAATTTAACACTATATATGACTTTATGGCAGTACTCATGACCATACCATGGCCTTGTTTAGTGTTTTAATATCAATATAGACTTACGGGTTACCTCCACATACAACATAAGACAGTTGATACTTAAAATTAGCATTTTTTCCCTTCCTGTAAGTGTTAAGTACATAAAATGTGGCAAGGGAAAAAGTCTTTTAAGTGTTTATTCATAGGTCCCAGCCTTCTGACTGTTCACACCATGGTCATCTATCTAAGTTGTGACCGAAGTCCTGGCACTTCAGGTCAACAGAAGCTTGTTCATTGTATCTAAAACAGCTTAGGTTTATCTGCTACATAAGCCCACTGAAAGCCAAGGGAACAAGCAGTTACCTGTTCCAATGTCTGCAGCCTTCATCATTAGTGATTTCATTAGGAATCGGTTGCTTCTTTATTAGGAATAACTATCTCTGAGTAGTAGCTGGAGAACTAATTATTTTAATTAGATTTTAATTATTGTCATTAATTATTTAATTTTAATTATTGCCATCTTACCAGTTCTTAGAAAAGTACTTAATTATATTGTTAGTATTTTTAATCAGGACTACTTGGTTCAGACACATTGCAGTGGGTCCATAAAAAAGAATCCTAGCAATCCACCTATATATTGCTTTCTTGGAATCATTAAATACACTTTTTTAGCACTGATGGTGTGCAGACAAGACTGTTGGACTGTTTGATTAGTGCTGTGGAAAAATAAATCAAATACAGTGTCAGATAATTACTGTCAAGGTAACAAAAAGTACAAGGTTTGTACAAAGAAGTATCAGTCATCAAAACAATGTATATTATTGGACAAAATGTCTCACTGATTCCTGTAAGGGTCTTATACCATTTACCTTAGATAAGGATGTAGTATGGTAAAAATTCATGATACACTGTTTCTCTTAGCAAGTCCAGAGGGAATAATATTCTTTTATCTTTCCTGTAATAAAAGAAGACCAAACATTCTGGCTGAATATGAGAAAACACTTCTTTACTGTAAGGATGACAGAGCACTGGAACAGGTTGCCCAAGAGAGGTCGTGGAGTCTCTTTCTTTGGAGGTACTCAAAACCCACCTGGTTGCTATTATGTGCAACATGCACTAGGTGACCCTGCTTGGAAGAGGGATTGGACTAGAAGATCTCCAGAGACCCCTTCCAACATCAACCATTCTGTGATTCTATGATTGCTTGTAAGTGTTTTCACAGGTAATGCAAGCATTTAATGCTATGCAAAGTAAAAAAAAAAAAAAAAATTAGACCATGTTTTCATACACATGCATTATTCTTGGGTATGGAACTAGAGAAAAAAAGCCCAGGTAACTTCAGGGAAGAAAAGGCAAAACACTTCTCTGCATTACTGTAACACTCCTGTGTCACCAAATTGGAGTAATAAATCCTATAAATATATCCCAGAGATTCCATACTCTGAAACTTGATGTTTTTGCAAATCCAGTGAGTGACTAACAATAACATCAAGGCTGCTGAAGTTTCAGTCCTGATGTATCCATTCTCACAGCACAACAAAGAACAAAATTGAAGACCACCACAGGAGTTGTAACAGATGAACTTCACAGATTCATTTGTGTAGGTTAGATACAGAGGTAAAGGTTCAGATGCTTATCTAAACCCTGTATGTCTCCAAGGCAGATAGGGTAATCTCATAAAATTTCATCTTTCAATTAAATTCAATTCCCTCCAGTCATATGTCAGGTGCATTAGCATTTTTTTTTTTAACATGAAAAATCTGTTCAAAAAAATCAAAGTAGAAATTTTACACGGAAATGTCAAAAATCACAGTTTACATCTACATAATTTTCAGTTTCTTGAACCGTACTGGAAAGGTAAGCTTCAGATTTGATACTTGCCTGCTCTGCAAGAATATCTGATGACAGCTATAATCCAAATGATTCATGACTCCCTTCATTTGTATAAGTCAGTTCTCATGGCAGAATTGCTTGAAGTATTCCTGCTCCTCTGTCTGCCTCTCTCACTGTGCCTCTCTCATGCAGACTAACATATGAGATGGTATAACCCGTAATCATACTTATTCCATTATCAGAGTGCTAGAAAATGCATCTAAAGAGATTAGGCACCTCCTTATTAAGAAGAGTGAATGAGGCTATAAAACAGCCATACTACAACTGTCATAAAGCATAACAAGAGCTCAAGGACACAGATGTCAAATCAAACCAAAATGAGATACTTCAATTTATCTTAAAAAAAGCAAACTGTTATTCTAATGTTTGTGGAGGTTTTTGTTAGTTTTTATGACTGTATGACTGAGTGATTGATTGCTGTCAGGCAGAGGGAGGGGAGCTGAGAGATGGAGAGGAATGGAAACAGATCCCTGCTCAGTGTCATAGGCGAGCCCCCTCCCTACCTGACACACCTCCCCAGGTGCCCTTACACAATAGGTTTGAGGCCTTGGACATCAAGGGACAGGGTGGTGAGGATCTGGGGCAAAGTCCACACAGGACATTGTCTACAGCAAGGAAATCAACTCCATGCCTCAAGACTTCCTCCAACAAGAAGGAAAGAAGAATAATCATTGTAGGTGTCTCCCTTCTGAGGGGAACAGAGGGCCCCATATGTCAGCTGGACCCTACTCGTAGGGAAGGCTGCTGCCTACCTGGGGCCTGGGTGAGGGACATTGCCAGGAAACTTCCTGACCTTGTTTGCCCCTCCAATTATTAAACCTTAGTGATAATTCAGGCCAGCAATGATGAAATTGCTGAGAGAAGCCTGAAGGCTATCAAAAGGGACTTCAGGGGTTTGGGGCAGTTACTGTACAGAGTGGGTGCACAGATGGTGTTTTCCTCTATGCCTTCAATGGTGGGGAGGGATACTGAGTGGACCCGGAAGGCCCAGCTGATCTGTACATGGCTGAGAGGCTGGTGCTATTGCAGAAGCTTGGGGGTTTTTGATCATGGGGAGGTTTACTTGGCATCTGGTCTGATGGCTGCCAATGGGTCCCACCTGTCCCAAAGGGTTTGGAAAAGGACTCTAGCCCAGGAGCTGGCAGGGCTTATCGAAAGGGCTTTAAACTAGGTATGAAGGGGGACGGGGCGGGGATGAGGCTCGACAGAGATGAGCCTGGGGGACCAGTCCCAGGGTTGAGTGTCAGGGCAAGGGCACAACTCAAGTGCATCTACACCAATACATGCAGCATATGCAACAGGAAGAGCTCAAAGCCATTGTGCAGCAGGCAAACTATGACCTAGCTGCCATCACTGAAACGTGGTGGGACCACTCCCATGACTGGAGTGCTGCAATGAATGGCTACAAGCTCTTCAGAAGGGACGGGCAACTAAGGAGGGGTGGTGGCATGGCTCTCTATATTAGAGAGTGTTCCAATGCTGTTGAGATTGGGGTTGGGAATGGTAGAGTCCCTGTGGATAAGGATCAGGGGCTGACCAACATGGTGGACATCCTAGTGGGGGATCTGTTATAGACCGCCAAACCAGGATGAAGAGATGGACGAGGTGTTCTATAAGCAGCTGGTGGAAGTTTTTCAATCACCAGCGCTTGTTCTCATGGGGGACTTTAACTTCCTGGACAAACGTTTGAAATACAATACAACCCTGAGGAAGCAGTCTAGGAGGTTCCTGGAATGAGTGGAAGACAGCTTCCTGACTCAGCTGGTTAGAGGTGGTGCCCCGCTAGAGCTGTTGTTCATGAACAGAGAAGTACTGGTGGGAGATGTGATGGTAGGGCATTGTCTTGGACAGAGTGACCATGAAAGGGTAGAATTCTCTATTCTTGGTGAAGTCGGGAGGAGGGTCAGTAAAACTGCTACCTTGGACTTCCAGAGGTCCCTGATCCAGGCTCCAGGTAGGCAGCAGTCTTCCCTACGAGTAGGGTCTGGCTGACATATGGGGCCCTCTGTTTCCTTCATAAGGGAGTTGCCTATGGCCATCACCCTTTTTCCCTTCTTGTTGGAAGAAATCTTGAGGCGTGGAGTCGACTTCCTCGCCCTAGACAATGTCCTGTGTGGACTTTGCCCCACAACCTCATCACTCTGACCCTTGAGCTCCAGGGCCTCAAACCTGTTGCGTAAGGGCACCTGGCAAGGTGAGGCAGGTAGGGAGGGGGCTCACCTGCAATGCTGAGCAGGGACCTGTTTCCATTCCTCTCCATCTCCCAGGTTTCCTGCCTCTGCCTGACAGCGAACGGGCAGGGGGTCCACCGTTTGAGGTGTGTCGACCCAGTGCCTTTCTCTCAGGCCTGGCAGGGAGTGACTCTTATGGACTAACTCCTGCTCACATTCCCTGATGGTTCTTAATCTCTCCACCTCCTCCTTGAGCTCTGCCACCAGCTGATCAGATCCTCCACCTGCTCACAGCTCACGCAGGCAGTATCTCTGTCAACCTCCATTGGCAGTGACAGGCTCAGGTACTCCCTGCAGCCAGAGACCTGAACAGCTGCGTCTTTGGGCCTGCACTCGGTCTGGGTCACCACAGTCTTTTGGCGAGCGCTTTAGAGAGCACTTGCTGCCTTGTGGTAATCATGGCTGGGTCTGCTGTCTGAGAGGTAGCTGATAGGAGAGCCATTATCTGGAGTGTCAAGGGATCCCCCATCCTCCCTGCTCGCCCTCCCTGCTTGCACCCTAGGGGCTGCCTTTGTATGACAGAGGGGGCTGCTGGCTCCACCTGCACCTCGTCAGCTGTAAAAAAAAAAAAAAAAAAAAAAAAAAAAAAAGAGTACTGAAATGAAAAGTATTCTTTTTTTTTCCAAATCCTGTTAAACCGCGCTATCAGAAGACTTGCTGTCACAATGGTAGATATTCACACAACAGCCAGTACTACTAAAATTATTTTTTACCCTCCCCTCTCTCCCCAAAAATGACCTTGATCTCTTACTGTTGATATATTAACTGTTTGGGAAGTACACTCATCTGCTGTGACCTTGTAGTGACATTTGGTTTTGAATCATATGAGAAAATACCTGTGAGCTTTAATTTTATCTTATTTTTTTCTCTTGAATGCTTGATTGAAAACGAAACATTTTGTATAGCGTGTATATTTCACTTTTTAAAGTTTGTGCTGAGCGCAAGTTCTGCCAATGAATCAAATGAATCAAACACATCTGGGAAGGGGTAAAAAATTTACAATATTGAAAAACTTCCAAGTGCTTATAATGTGCATGGCTGTTTTTAACGCTGTGTATGTTACTTAATTGGAAAGAAAGAGGTTTTCTGGGGTGGTGTGGCTGAGTTTAGACAGATACAGTTGAATAACATTAAAATACACAAACATAGACCACGACATTAATATGATATATAAGAATTGTTTTTCTCTTTCATCTCATTAGTGCAGTTGTCACAAAGTTGTTGCATGGAGCTATAAGCACTATAGATAACAGGATGCATAAAACAATTTTCATGTGACAGAGAACAGAAATTGCTCCAATATTGATTTAACTTTGTGATTATATTAATTGTGGTTTTTTTGTTTGTTTGTTTTTCTGTGTATGTGTGCATTTTATGTACTTTGTCCCACATGAAAGTAGATTACTGACTCATGGTAGTAACAACTTGGAAGATCTCTTTTTCAAATTTTAGCTGATGGAGAGTATATTTAAAAAACATCTTCACAAAATTCAATATTTTCCTTCCAGGAAAAAATACTGACTAAAGTTACATAATGACAGAAAAGCAAGAGTATTCTGTGTGCTCGCTCAAAAAATGGGAGTAGTGAATCATTATCTAGCTGAAGGATTTCCTAACTACTTTACTGGAGAAGAGTCTGAAACAAGAAAGAGATTAGTGCCTTATTTACTGTCCTCATTCTTGCTTCTTCTCCTAGTTTAAAACAGTTCTCAGAAGGATGGATTTGTGTTACATTATTTCTTGTCTTACTAGATGGCCAAAACTGTTTCATTTCTTACATTTGTCCTGCATAACTCTGATTTATCTTCAGACCCTGTTCCTTTGTCATGTGTAGGCATACACAGGCCACAGGAAGTCAGATATTGAAGGAGATATTACTTTTTCCTTTTTATTTTTATTTAAAAGGAACCTTGTGCTCATCCTGCTTAATTTTGTTCTATTATAGGCATTTGCTAGCAATATTTTTGATGGCTGAGTGTTTGGTACTTTGTTTTTCCTAATAGTACATTAATGTACATTAAGAAATATTCTAGGGCAACTCAGGAGTGAGAAATAGGTGTTTAGGAATATTTCAATTTTCTGAGGTTTCAGCAGACTAACATACTGAGTTTCAACCAGTTCTATTCTTTGACCACAGATGTCAACATCTACTGATATTGCCAGAATAGACTGTGCTGCTGCAGCACCATGCCTGAATTAGGTTGGAAAGCACTCAGGCTTTCTTTGTCAGTTAAAATTTTGTTTTAAATCTCATGAGAATAAGCTAAAAATAAACAATAACGAGAGAAGTAATATAAACTTTATTCTCCTGCAAACATTAGAACAGAAAAGGTCATGATCTCATTATCTGATTACATTAGAAGAATTTAATGAGAATGTCTGAATCTAAAAGCAACAGGATTTGCAAAGTTGTTCTCTCTTAATGCAGAGATTGCCTAAGTGACTAGCTGTTGTGTTGTTTTTTTTCTTTTTTCCTGTACCATGATGGCAGCCTGTTTATCCCTGATGCTCACCTTCAGCAGGAGTGTAGCTCGTAAGAGGAGAATGGGAGCTACATTGAAAATATTTTTCTGAACTAGTCTCTTACCAGAGCCTGATCCCAGTCCATGAAACCAAGATGCTTGAATTAGACATCTGGCATTCTCATAAAGGTTTAGTAAGTACAGTGAAAGACAGACCTTTAAAATAAGAGTTTATAGACAATTTCAAAATGCAAAAATTATAGAGACATTGAGGGTTTATTGTTTGATTATTTATTTCACCCACAAACAATATGTGCATGCATGTGTGCAGACAGACAGAGGTGCATAGACATGAGCACAGACTGCTGCAGATAAATTATTTGGGCCATGAAAAGAGAAGCTCTATCAATGAGGTTTTACAAAAATAAACCGCGTTAAAGTACACTATTGATAGCTCATGAAATATAAAATCTGAATGTCATTTAACACAAAAAGCATATAACATGCTTAGTTTTCCTACTATATTGTCACTGCCTCTTCAACTGTCTCCTAAGAAAACTTAACATGAGGTTAACATTGTGCTCACTCATGTAAGACATTGTATAACGTTTTAAAGCAAAAAAAAAAAAAAAAAGAGGAATCCACATCACTACCTGACATATATATAAGGAATTATGTACTTAAGAAAGTTTTATCACTTCTTGTTTGTCTATTTTCTTGGAATATTTACAAAACAAGCAAACAAACAAAAAACTCAAAACCTCTTTATCCCAAGTCACTTGTGCACATACTGATTTGGAGGGAATTTGGGTGAATATACATGACTTCAGGTACAGATAGTGTTGAAATTTGTATGAGTCTTCAGTACCCATTCTTATGTTAATTTACCTCTTTTCTTGTATCAGTGATCCTGTAGCTGTATGAATTTGTCATTTTCATATCTCCTCTGTATGAGCTATTGAAAACAGAACACAGAATGACACATCACAGAGCAAAGACTTGCACAGCCAAAACCTGTACATGCCTTTTCTTCTCATTAGAGCTGCATGCATTCTGATATCCAATACGTGATTGGTTTAATAACATAGATCCATGCCAAAAGAAAAACTAATCACAACAGCTGGGTTTTGCCATCAATATGACATCACTTGTTTCAAATGAGAGAACAAACACAAATAAAAAAACTCTGAGAACTATCATTTAGAAACAAACTAAAAACAGCTTACAATATTTTTTCACATCAAGTTCACCACAGTTTGCCTCAATGTAAAATGAATCCAGGATTGTCTTCTGCTATATCATTTGCGAGTCTTATCTGGGATACTTGAAAGGGAATGAAGATATTCTCTAGAACCCAACAGTAGGTGGAAGCTAACATGACAGTAAAACATTTAGCCTGTACTAAAACTTTATGTAAGCCCTCTAAGGAATATTCTAAACCAATTTGTGACTGAGAACCTTTTCATTCAAAAATCGTGGAAAAGTAGCCCAGGGGCTAGATCTGATGCTGGATGAATGTTCCTTCCTCACTCTGCTATGGTAAGTTAGCTCTTTCCCGTTACACCTTCTACAAAAGGGAAAATAAGTGCGCCACCTTCTGTTTCATTGAATTTCCAAAGCAATAGTGACTAACAGCAACAGATACCCAAAGGAGATTCTACCATTCCATTTGAGGTACCTGAAACTTGCTTTCATCTTTCAGAACTCATAAGTGGTTAGAAAGTCCAAGAAATCTTGTACTGATATTACTCCCTACTTGTATCTAAGTAAAAACAAATAACCCTTTCATCAGGGAAAGGTGGGAAGGGGCCTGTGTGGATGAGCAAGGTGCTCCTTGGTAAACTCAAAGGCAAGAGAAGGTCTATGAAATGAAGAAAAAGGTTCTGGCCACTTGGGATGTGTACAGGAATGCTGTCAGGGCCTGCAGGAATGTGATGAGGAAGGCTAAGGCCCGTTTGGAATTAATTATGGCAAAGGAGGTCAACGATAACAAGAAAGGCTTTTTAAAGTATGTCATTAGTAAAAGGAAGACTAGGGAAAATGTGGGTCCACTACTGAATGAAATGGATGCCTTTGTAACAGGGAATGCTGAGAAGGCAGAGATACTGCATGCCTTCTTCTCTTCAGTCTTTACTACTAAGGCTGCCCCTTGGGAATCCAAGACCTTGAAGGCAAGAGAGAGAGTCTGGGGAAAGGAAGATTTCCCCTTGGTTGAGGAGGGTCTGATCAGAGAGTGTCTCGCCAAAATCAACACTCAGATATCCATGAGCCCTGATGGGATGCAGCCACGTGTGCTGAAGGAGCTGGCAGACGTGATTGCTGAACCACTCTCTATAGTCTCTGAAAGGTCTTGGAAAACAGAAGAGGTGTCTGAGGACTGGAAGAAGGCCAATGTCACACCAGACTTCAAAAAGGGTAAGAAGGAGGATATGGACAAATATAGGCCAGTCAGCCTCACCTCCATCCCTGGAAAGGTGATGGAACAACTTGCTCTGGATGCCATCTCCAAGCAATTGGAAGAGAAGGTTATCAGGGGTAGTTAACGTGGATTCACCAAGGGAAAATCACGCTCAAACAACCTGGTAGCCTTCTATGACATCATCACTAGCTGGGTAGATGAAGGGAAAGCGGTGGATGTTATGTACCTTGTCTTCAGCAAGGCTTTCAACACTGTCTCTCACAACATCCTTGTAATGAAGCTTAGAAAGTGCGGGATAGATGAGTAGACAGTGAGGTGGACTGAGAACTGGCTGACTGGCACAAGTTGGAGGGTTGTGATCAGTAGTGCAGAGTCTAGCTGGAGGCCTGTAACTAGCTGTGTTCCCCAGGGTCAGTACTGGGTCTGGACATGTTCAACATCCTTATCAATGACTGGATGAAGGGATAGAGTCCACCCTCAGCAAGCTTGCTAATGATGCAGGGTCAGGAGGAGTCTCTGACACACCAGAAGGCTGTGCTGCCATTCAGCAAGACCTGGACAGGCTAGAGAGTTGGGCAAGAGCAAGTGTAGGGTCTTGCACCTGGGTAGGAATAACCACACATATCAGTACAGGTTAGGGGATAACCTTCTGGAAAGGAGCTCTGCAGAGAAGAACCTAGGGGTTCTGGTGGACAGCAGGTTGGCCATGAGCCAGCGGTGTGCCCTTGTGGCCAAGAAGGCCAATGGCGTTCTGGGGTGCATTAAAAAGAGCATGGCCAGCAGGTCAAGGGAGGTTATCCTCCTCTACTCTGTCCCAGTGGGGCCACATCTGGAATGCTGTGTCCAGTTCTGGGCTCCCCAGTTCAAGAAAGATAGGGATATTCTAGAGAGGGTCCACAGGAGGGCCACAAAGATGATTAAGGGTCTGGAGCATCTCCCATACAAAGAAAGGCTGAGATGCATGGGCCTATTCAGCCTGGAGAAGACTGAGAGGTGATCTGATCAATGTTTATAAATATCTGAAGTGTGGGAGGCAAATGGACGGAGCCAAGCTCTTTTCATTGCTGTGTGATAGGACAAGGGTAAATGGCCCAAAACTGCAACACAGGAAGTTCCAAAAACATGCATAAGAGCTTCTTTACAGTGAGGCTGAGAGAGCATTGGGACAGGCTGCCCAGAGAGGCTGTGGAGTCTCATTCTCTAGAGATATTCAAGACCTGCCTGGATGCTTTCCTGCTCAATCTACTGTAGGGAACCTGATTTAAGCAGGGGGGTTGGATTCAATGATCTCCAGAGGTCCCTTCCAAACCCTGTGATTCTGTGATTTTGTGATTTTCTAGTGTAAGTTATTACAGCTGTTTGCAGTCCCAGACAACAGAAAACAGAAAGGCATTTGAAAACTTTAAATTATAACTCAATAATCAGATTTATATATATATATATATAAAGTTGGACTTTCAGTGAATTTTGGTCAAATATTTGCATTAATGTTTTTTTTTTTTTATATCCACTTCCAATAATAAATAAATAAACAAATCGTCCACTTATTCACCCAGAATACCTAACCTGTGTCTTTATAATGGAAGAAGAGGACAGAAACACACAATGCACATAAGGAACATTAGAGCTGATCAATATTTTATGGCATAAAGTTTTTATAACAATAATAGCAGTAATAAATATCCAGTTGTATCTTGATGCACCTCACATACTTGCTGTTGTATGACTAATCTCTAGAATATTTCTCTGAACACTAAATTTATTAAGATGGTAAAATGCTGCTGTGTATGCTGCCCTGGAGCAATGTCTTTCATCAAAAGCTAGCCAGAATGGTTTTGCATTTGTCCCCAATATGTTTTCTAGTACTTCCATGTGCAGGTGCCTTCAAAATATAAGTGACAACTAATTTTAAAACCTTCTTGAGTGTGTGTTTTTCTTTCCTACCAGAGAAACACCTGCATAGCCCTTAGCCAAAAACTGCAGATATTTTGGCTTCCACCACTTTGCATTTTTTTTTTCTTTTTATGCCTTCATGCTTCTCAGCAAACAGAGAAGGTTTTTAAAACTCTAAGCACTGCAAAAAGTGTTTTGCAGAATTTCTCAAGGTACCTTCTATGTGTGAGTCAGAGATAGCCAAAGTTAAAGAGAATAAATCAAGTCATCTAATAAATATTTGTAATGAGCAAAAGTGGTGAACTATATTAGGAAGATGAATCATATTACATAAACAAAAAAAAGAAAATATTGTGCTCCAGAAATTAGCAGGAAGCATTAAGAAAATAGCAATTCATCAAATGTTATATTTTAAGATTATGACATCAAAGTCATATTTTGAGATTATATATATATATATATATATATTCCAATCTGGATGCATTTTTGTATTAAACCTAAATACAAAACATGGATTCACTGTTATTACATCTAACAGAATATTTTTATCACTAAACCAAAGGAAAAAACAGATAATATTAATTGATTTTTCCTTCTGGAGAAGGATGTTGATTCTTGAAAATATTCCAGCAGTTTTTTATTTTTTATTTTGTTAAGATTAGAATGTATATATTTGCACCAGGAAGTACATGATAATACGTGTAATCAGTATCCTTTGAGTAAACAGGAAAAGTTCAACCACATTTAGAAAGAAGACAGCTGACTGCTCCTGGCGCTTAGGGGGAAATAAAAAAAAGCAATTTTAAAAAATTAAGCAAATTAAAAAAAGCAAAAGGACATTGCTTCAAGGAGGATTTGTTCCATGATCTTGCCAGGCACAAAGTTGAGTCTCACTGGTCTGTAGTTTCCTGGGTCTTCCTTTCTACCCTTTTTAAAAATGTTTCTTTTTTTCCAGGCACCAGGGACTTCAGCTGACTGCCATGATTTTTCAAATATGATAGAGATTGGCACATTCAAAATGCTAATTCCAAAATCATTAGTTAAAAAACAGTGGGAGCAGAGTGGGAAGAGAACCTATAATAGTGTGGGTATGGGAGTGAAAGTGTTTTGGCTATTGCTGAGCACTGTTTGCACAGCACTGAGGTTTCTTTTCTTTCCACTCTATCATCCCCAGTGCAGAGTCTGGGGGTGTGTAAGAAGTTGGGAGAAATACAACCAGTACAGCTAACCCCAACTGAGCAAAAGGATGTGCTATGTAAGTAGTAAAATGCTTGTTATACACAGCTGATCCCAGTTTGCCCTGAGAAAGGTGTGAATTTTGGGAGTCTGTGATCCCACCTGCCTTTTGTTCCAGTTCCTGGGGATGCAGAGGAACCTAGTTCAGCTTCTATTTCTCAGGATTATGAGCTTAGGTACCATTTTAATTTGCTGTGTATCCTATTATGTGAACAGCTAACTGCCTCTCCCACTTAACTCTGGAGCCTTTGTCACAGAGCTCTGTTTCTTCATGTGGCTGAGTGGGTGGAGGATAAAAGGCAGGGAAACATTTGGCTGAAGTAGAGAGAAGCTGGTGAGCTGATTTTTGGCTGCAGCAAAGACTGAAGAGAAGTAGCTTTCCTCTATTTTTCTCTTCATGTTATTTTAGGCCAGTTTAAATACAGATATCTGTATTGTGAATACAGTTGTGGAGTCTCCTTGTCTGGAGACATTCAAAAACCACCTGGACGCATTCCTGTGTGACATCATTTAGGTGTTCCCGCTCCAGCAGGGGGATGATCTTTCAGGGTCCCTTGTAAACCCTAACATTCTGTGATTCTGTGATTTTCTGTACCATATGAGGTCATGATTAGCAATAATATCTTTAGAAGAAAAGTAGAAGGGGAAAGTAGAAGGTAGAGGATGGGGACATTCATGGTTATGGCATTTGGCTTTTGAAGTTGATGTTATCTTTCCAAGTAAATGATACGTGTGCTGATACTCTGGTTGGGAAACGGTTAAACATCTGCCCGCTGATGGAAAGTAGTGAATAAACTTTATTTTGTTTAGCTTGACCTTTCAGCTTTGCTTCATTTATTAAACTGACTATATCTCAACCCATGTGTTCTCTCAGTTTTCCCTTCTGCTTCTCTTCCCCATCCAGCAAGAGGGCATCGAGCAAACCACTTAGCTTCTGGCTAGGCTTAACCCACTACAATATTGGGTCATAAAGCAAATAAATAACAACAACAAAAAAAAACTAGAAACAACTAAAGTTTCCTAGTTTAATTCAGATTTCTTTTACATTGATGAGGAAAATCTTGCCTTGGGCACTGTTTTTTGTTGGTGGTTGTTTGTTTTTAAAAATGATGTGATTTAAGAAAGACTAACAGGGCCATTCACTTTGAGTAGTTACATCCTCTTTGACATTCCCTTAGAACTTATATGCCTGTATTATTGAAATATATTATGTTTAGGCTACTTTATGTCAATAAGTGTCCCAAATGCCCAGAACAATCTTTATATTGCACATACCCACATATCTTTATATATACACATACCTTGTTTGTTATTCTTTTCCTGTCACAAAACTTCTTTCTGACAGAAAAATTCTATGGAATTTTCACTGGGAAGTTTCTTCAGGACTATGGTGATATTTCTTGTCAAAATTAGCTTCAAAATGTCTCTATTGACTTTATAAACTATGATAGCAGCAACACAAAATCTAGGAGAGCATCAGTAATTCTCTTCTACTTGGAAATGTTTTAGCCAAAGTTACCACAATTTAAAGCTCCAGTTGTCTGGCAGACTTTTTGAATATGCTTGGGCTTTTCCTAGTATCATTAGATTTATCTACAGGGGATACAGCTATCTTTAAAAGCTCTATCTTTCCTCTTGTGTTCTGACAAATCACACTAGTTCATATTATTTAGGAATGTTCAAAGTACTGGCTATATGGAAGAAGCCCTCTAATGCATTAAATATAAACCTGCAACTGTCTGTTTGTACAGCTAGAATTAATAACAGACCTGTCTTATCCTTAGATTTTGTTTCCCATTGATTTTTCTATTTCTTGGATAAGTTTGTTTTTAACGAATTTATATGCCAACTAAATCAATCCTTAGTTTTAATGCTACCATCATAAGAATAATGACCAATCAGTTGAATCACTTCCACATCTACTTCTTCACAGAAGCAAGATTTAATATACTTATACTTCTTTAAATATCCACAGTCACTTGTCTCAATAATGCCAATAGATTAACATAGAAGGGCTATTACAAGTTCACAGGTTGGACTTAGTCTCAATTTCCCATTACAGTTCTTAATGTTCTTCTGTATTAACAACAGTATGCAAAAACTCATGATCAGAAGCAAAGAAAAGGGAAATGCTAGACACTTTACCTGAGTTTAGATGAAACTTAAGGACTAAGTTCATATGTAGAACAATGTTCTTTTTTTTTATGTTTTTATTATTATTTTGCACTTTACATTCATCAAAATATTGTAAGACTGTATGCCTTTTTTTTTTGCTAGGTATAGGAAAAGTAAGTGGATTATATATTTTTGATCAAAGTAGCCCTAAAAAAAAAAAAGAGAGAGAGAGAGAGAGAGAGAGATTAGATAAGTAGATTAACAAGTAGATTTTCTGGAAAAAAATATTTCTTGCTGAAGTCGTGACTTTAAACACAGCTTGACTTAGGAAATGCTACTTATAAACATTAAAAAAGCATCTCAGAAGTTTTAGCATTCCCCCATACGACTTTAAAATTTGAATATATTTGAAGTGATGCCATCTGCCTTGATTTGTGCAAAGCCTTTGATACAGTCTCACACACCATTATCATCTCTAAATCAGAGGAACATGGGCCTGATGGATAGACTGTTCTGTACATAAGGAGCTGGCTGGATGGTCACGTCCAAAGGGTTGAAGTCAACAGCTCAATGTCCAGGTGGAAACTAATGATGAATGGTGTCCCACAGGGGTCCATACTGGGACTAGTACTATTTAATATCTTTATTGGTGATGTGGACAGTGGAATTGACAGCATCCTCAGCAGCTTTGCAGATGTCACCAAGCTGAATGGTGCAGTTCATACTTTAGAGGGAGAGGAAGGACCTTGACAGGATTGAGAAGGAGACCCATGAAAATCTCATGAAGACCAGCAAGGCAAAGTGCAAGATCCTGCATCTGGGTTGGGGCAAGTCTATGGGGCCTGACGACATGCATGCCCCAGACCTGAGGGAGTTGGCTGATGTAGTCAACAAGCCACTCTCCATCATATTTGAAAAATCATGGCAGTCAGGTGAAGTCCCTAGTGACTGGAAAAAGGGAAACATCACTCTCATTTTTAAAAAGGGTAGAAAGGAAGATCTTGGGAACTACAGACTGGTGAGCCTCAGCTCTGTGCTTGGCAAGATCATGGAACAAATCCTCTTAGAAGCAATGTTAAGGCACTTGCAGAACAAGAAGGTGATCCGGGACAGCCAGCATGGTTTAATCAAGGGCAAATCATGCCTGACCAATGTGGTGGCCTTCTGTGATGGAGTGACTGCATCAGCTGACAGGGGAAGACATACTGTTGTAATCTACTTGGACATCTGTAAGGCTTTTGACCTGACATCCTAATCTCTAAGTTGGAAAGGTATGGATTTGAAGGTTGGACCATCTGGTGGATAAGGAATTGGCTCAATGGCCACAGCCAGAGAGAAGTGGTCAATGGTTCTATGTCCAGGTGGAGGCTGGTGGTGAGTAGTGTCCCTCCGGGGTCCATCTCGGGACTGGTGATTTTCAATATCTTCATCAACAACATAGACAATGGGACTGAGTGCACCCTCAGCAGATTTGCAGATAACATCAAGCTGAATGGTGCAGTTGATACAACAGAAAGAAGAGATGCCATTCCAAGGGACCTGGACAGGCTGGAGAAGTGGGCCCACGTGAACCTATTGAGGTTCAACAAGTCCACGTGTAAGGTGCTGCACTTGGGTCAGGGCAATCTTGGACAGGAGTACAGACTGGGAGAAGAATTCATGGAGAGCATGAGGAGAGAAACTTGGGGGTTCTGGTGGGCAAAAAACTCTACATGAGCCAGCAGTGCATGCTTGCAGCCTAGAAGGTCAATTGTGTCCTGGCTGCATCAAAATAGACGTGACCAGCAGGTTGAGGAAGGTGATTGTTCCCCTCTGCTCTGCCCTTGTGAGGCCCCACCTGGAGTACTGTGCCCAGGTCTGGAGCCTCCAGCACTAGAAGGATGTGAACCTGTTATAGCAATTCCAGAGGAGGACCACAGAAATGATCAGAGGCCTGGAGAACCTTTCCTATGAAGAAAGGCTGAAAGAGCTGGGGATGTTCAGCCTGAAGAAGAGAAGGCTCTGGGGAGATGTCGTTGTGGCCTTTAAATACTTAAAGCGGTCTTATAAAAAGGGTGGAGAAGGACTATTTACTCAGGTAGATAGAGATAGGACAAGGGTGAATGATCTTAAACTAAAAGAGGTTAGATTTAGATTAGGATTTAGGAAGAAATTCTTCACTGTTAGGGTAGTAAGGCACTGGAACAGGTTTCCAAGGGTGTCGCGGATGACCCATCTCTGTAGGTGTTCAAGGCCAGGCTGGATGGGGCCTTGGCCAACATGATCTAGTGGATGGCATCCCTGCCTATGCAGGGGGGTTGGAGTCAGATGATCTTTAAACCCTTCCAACCCGAGCCATTCTATGATTTTATAATTCTATGATTCTATGATCTCTACAGACTGGGTGACAAATGAATTGAGAGCAGCCTGCAGAGAAGGAGCTGGGGTATCAGTGGATTAAAAATTAGATATGAGCCAGCAATGTGCACTTGCAGTCCAGAAAGCCAAGCATAGCCTGGGCTACATCAAAACAAGTGTGGCTAAAACACCAGGTGAGGTGATTTCCCCCCTTTACTCTGCTTTCTTAATGCCCCACTTGGAGTACTGCATCCAGCCCTGGGGCCCCTAATGCAAGAGAGACATGAATCTGTTAAAGTGAGTCCAGAGGAGGGCCACAAAAATGAAAAGTGTGCTGGAACATCTCTTTTACGAAAACAGGTTGAGAGACTTGGGATTGTTCAGCCTGGAGAAGAGAAGATTCTGGTGAGACATTAGAGTGGCCTTCCAGTACCGAAATGGGCCTACAAGAGAGATGGGGAGGGATGCTTTACCAGGGAATGCAGGACAAGAGGTAACATCTTTAAACCAAAAAAGGGTAGGTTTAGATTTGATATAAGGAAGAAATCTTTTACTAAGAGGATGGTGAGGCACTGGAACAGGTTGAAAGGGAGTAGCAAGAGGTGCTGGAACTAGATGATCTTTAAAGTTCCCTTCCAACACAAGCCATTCAACAAGTCTATGATTTTATACTCCTGTTAGCCCAGCTTTGTCAGTGAGTGCTTGACACACATGATTATGACATTTTTTTGAGGGATTACTAAGCATATGGCTTTCATGGGCAGTAGTATTTTCCTCATGCTACCAAAGTGCAGTGATAGGCAGAACTGCTCAGCCTCTGCTTTGACAGCAGAAATATTCACTAACCAATGCCTTGAGCAAAGATAAAAATAACATGAAAATATTTCACATATTACGTTCACTAGCTATCATTCAACTTAGTATTCAAGACAGCAATGATATTAAAAGATTTTTTATCAATTTCACTGTGTAAAACTAGAATACACAACACAAAATTAAAAGTTCATCTGTGACTTTTACTTTTTTAACTTTTTTTTCAAGTAAAGTGAAATGTAATGCCTGTGCTATATAAATGTTGTAGGTCTATGCAGGAATATGCAGATCTGTTTTTGTTTTGTTTCACTTTTAAACTTGTGACCAGAAGAACATTTGTTCAATGTTCCAGTGCATGCTACACTAATTTTAAAAACACTCCAAAAAAAACATGGTGTTTTTTAAGGTCAATGTCTGTAACAAAATATAAATACTACTTTCCCAGTACCCCAACATCCATGCTGTAGGATGCCCAGTAACCTGATATTGTGGAAGGTGACGATGTCAGGGGGGTTGGAACAAGATGATATTTAAGATGCCTTCCAACCCAAGCCATTCTATGAGAGTCTATGATTGAAATAAATATTTCAATTTCACAACAACTTCTCAAGTTGAAGGGTGTTATAAAAATCCCATAAAAATCCTTGTTTTGTTTTTAACACAAAATATTACAACCCCCTCAAAAAAAAAAAAAAAGTATTTAAGTTTCCAAATGCTCCTATGCTTATGTTTCTTTATATGTTCTTTGCATTGATAAAATTCAATTCTGAGTTATTTGTCCTATGAGCTCACAGGGAAATTCATATACCTTGAGCTAAGGAGTTAAGATTTTCTCTTCATGTGTCTTTAAAGGTGACTTCACATATATTCTTTTATAGGCTGGTTTTATATCAGTTCTGTCTTACTTGTAATTCCTGTGCTGTTCAGACTCTTTTCTTATGATTTTTTTTTTTTTTGAATGAGTCAGTGGTGCTTAATATGCAGTGAGCTTTATTTCAGAAGAAAATAACTTTTTATCATATCAAATATATTTTTATATGTTTCTTCTTTCTGAATAACTATAATGGAACAGCTTTTTAATGGCCCACTTTTCCAACTACCCTTACAGCCCTTCTTAAGAGCTGCTTTGTAGCTGACAAATACAATAGGCAGAGCTACTGTACCATTAGGCCAGCAATATTCTCATCTCCAATCCATCACAGACATCAAATAATAATAAGATGTCTTGAAACTGTGCCAGAAGTGAGCTCATGCAATAGTGAAATGATGAATTAACCACTTATAAAGCAGGAGGCAGCATACTGAAATATACAGGTAAGGTCACCATGTTTGGTAGCCCTGCAGAGAAAATGTTGAAAATCAAGCACCTGGCCTGATTAGCACTGGTAACTAAATACGTTTCCAATTAAAAACAAAAACAAACAAACAAAAAACAGTCATAATCATGTTGTATTTTATTTCTCCATGTGCATACATATTTATGCCTTCATCACAAGCTGGGAAAACTGGAAAGATGTATAAAAGATCCAGGTGCATTAGAGAAATTCTGATCACATAGTCTGTTAAAAAAATTATTAAACACAACATGTGAAACATCCTTGAAGAGAGAAGGATTTCAGTGATTTTTATTTATTTATTTTATTTCTTTGTGCTGCCTTGATTGCATTATAACATCAAAATGTGTCATCTCATTGAGAGGGTTCTAACTCTAATGAGGGAACTAAAGAATGCATGCATAGGTGCAGGAAGGTAACAAATAAAATGGATTTCCAGAAATCATGCTGCTCTTCAAGCATTTTAAACTTTAATCCTGGGAAATATCTGTTTATCAAAAGTTACAGAGAATACAAACAGAAAAATATGCAGGGAAAACGTTGTTAAATTCTTATTTTTATTTCCATTTCATAAAAATAACTAGAAGCTGGGGGAAAATGTTTTTCCATCTAGATCTATTTGTTGTTACTCATCATGTGACTCTGTAAAAATAAATTCGGTGTTGAATGTTGAAGAGAGTATTGCTAAAAAAGCAGGAAAATAATGCTTTAAACATCTGGCTCATTGCTTAATTTTACATACCTTTTTATTTCAGAGGAAGAGTATGCAGTATGAATCCTGGTGCAAGGAGACCATTTCTTTCCATGGCGACTATTTTCTGATAGCTTTCAAAATATTTTTTCCTGTATTTTATATCATTGACACAAAAGAAAATATCTAGCATTACAGCCTGACTAGGCTTTTACCCGTGGAGAATCTTAAAATCTAAGAGTGTTTCCCACAGTAATTTGAGCCTTTTAATCAAATGACCAGTAATAGTTATTCAACAGCAGTTTAAGACTACAGATGTTTTTTTAGGATATTATTCCCAAATTCAGAATTAGGGAGATAATCACACAAGTCATCTGACAGCATGAAGTAATTATGAATACAGTAATTGGATATACAATTCATAGAAAACAGGGATGGAACATTTTATTCATACTCCAGTTTCAGCTGATTTTACAGAGGGTTGTTTTTGTTGAAGCATTCTATAATGTAAAAATAAGTTCAAAACCAGACTGAAAAAAAGAGTAAACAGTATAAGTTTTTAAAACCTGAAAAATACACTTCTTATCTGGAAAGCTTTCTTGGGATTAATACATAATTTTGAGACTAAAAATCTCACATTTTCTTTCTTGAAGTCTTATTTTCTTAAGGAAATTTAAGGAAATACAACTTACAAGGAAATTCTAGAATGATCCTGTTGCCTCCTTTGTACTATATTTGCAGCCAATTAGCCACAAGTCATTTATTGCAATTCTCCAAAAGGCCTCATAATTTTCCAGCATTGATCACTGAAATACTCCAGGCAATTAGCAATTCTTCCAACCATCCCTGCCCATGAGTCAAGGTGGCTGATGCACCACGTGCTGCATAAAATTGTTGGGAGCACACGGAGCTATCAAACAGCAAAAGAATGCTCAGGAAGCAGGGCCAAATGTCTCTGTGTGCCTGCACTGCTTCTCTCAGCAATTTTCTATGGATTGTTAGGCTAGCAGGGTTATCATCCTTCAACAGTGAATTAATTACAAGGACAGGTTTTGAACCTCTTTGAACCTTCAAAGTTGAACTGTTTCATCTGAAGCCGGGGAGTCATATTTCAGGTTCAGAATCCATCTGATTTTAAACGTAAGTAGAATTTTATTGCATAAATCCTAGGACAGGGAAGAAACATTAGGAAATGACAGCCATTCCCAGATATAGCCCAGATCATTTGGAAGTGACCACTCAGCAGCCACTGATGCTAAACCTGTGGAAGAAGATGCAGTTAAAAAATGTACAACAGAAAGCTTTACCATCATTTAGAGGGCTGCAATCAAATTTCCCAAGCAAATTCACAGGAAGGAAACAAATAAACAATCAAACAGACAAAACAAAAAATCTAAGTGTTTATTTCACTGGCATTACCAACAAGATTTATTAAATGTTAAACAGACTTCAGTTAAAGAGAATAAGAGAAAGCGGCTGCTGCTGTAGTGAGGCAAGAATTAAATGCATTTATACATTTACAAACTTACAATTACAGAATAAAATGAAAAATGAAGAGGGAAAGGGAAAGGGAGCTGGACACTTATAGTCCTTAACTGCTGTGTAACTTGATCAGTTTGCCAGGAAAACAGCATACTTTGCACAAACTAGAATAAAGACCAAAAGTCTTCAATGCATACAAATGGATTTGTGATTCCCACTTTCTCCATCCAACGTAAACCATAACCCAAGACAACCTACCAGAGACCCAACTAGTTTTTTTTGTTTGTTTTTTTACTTTTGTTGTTGTTCTTGTTTTCCCTTTGTGTACAAAAAAAAAAAAAAAGTCTATGGGAAGTTTAACAGAAAAAAAAAATGTTTCTACTACTCAGAATAATGTATTTTGGAATGTGTGATGCTATGCTTCATAAAAATTATATTTCAAGTGTTTCTGGACTCTGTTCTCCTTGTAAAGCCATTAGAATCTGAAAATCCTGAATTACAGTACCCAAAATTAAGTATTGTGTGCTATGAGAGATATACTACTATGTGCAGGGGTATAGAAGCAAAAGATAAAGGGGAAATAAACCTCCAAATTAACATCAACTTCCAGGACTAAAACAGCAACTTTTCCAAATTAAAATATATAAATAAATTACTGCCACAATTGAGACAATTTTCATGATAAAATTATAAACATTAATACATATTAATAAGAAAATTATACAAAAAGAAATAATAAGAAAATATAGTAAGAAAATCTTAACTTTGTCCTGCATTGCCATATTGATATTTCACCATCATTACATCTACATCATAACCAGTAGATCTTAACAACAGCTCCACTGCTGAATCAGAGTGACATAAATTGATAAATGCTCTTTAATGCCTTCTTGCCACAATGAGTAAAGCAATTAAAGTTTTCTTGGACTCTCTTTCAGATCCACATAAATTTGACCTTCTTTAACATAGTTTGCTACAATAAAGTTTCACTGGTTTCGCTCTTCTTCCTACTTCATTTACTTCTCACTCTGAGGTGCCTCTATAGTTAGGGCAAAACAAACCAAACAAACCTAGCAACCAAAAGAAAAGAATCAGCAAAACAGTACCATTCACATTTCCTTTAGCAAAGCTACTGCAGAAACAGGTCCAAACCTTTAGCATTTTCAAAACTGGAAGCTAGAGTATTTATTATATTTTATTAATATTAATCCATATTCTAGATGTATAGAATTTTCACATATTCATATTTGGATGAACAGGCAGTGGCTACAACTCTTCAAAGCTGCTAGGAATTTTTACCTCATTATCAACTATGGGTCAGGCCTCAGGCATTAATGAATTTAAAGCTTTCAGTGAGTACGTCAGGAAATGTAAACCAGCAGCACACAACGTCATTCAACAGAGTAATGCCCTCTGTTGTTAGACACCTGGCCTTGGAATCACATGAATTATTAGCAAAATATGGAAGAATAACCTTTTTTTTTTAATTCAGTCTGTCACTTTTTACTTGTCTCCATGCTGATTTTCCTGTTGAAATGCATGTATTTATAAATAGTGTCATGGGTTTTATTTAATTATTTATCTTGTGCAAGTGATCAGATATTTAAAGAGTTTACTAAATGCTTTCATTGATTTCTTCTGATTTCATTTTTTTTAAATAAATGTGCAATTGCATGCTGAATTGTAGCATGAAGAGAACAGATGATTCTCACCTTGAGCAATCTGTTTCTAAATGATAATACAATTGATCCAAAGAGCATGTAAGAAATATAAAACTGACTTCTATTTTTATAACACTTTGAATTAACTTCCTGGAACTGTTTATGTGTAGTATTTCAGAAAACTTGAAAGTGTTCAGATCATTACATTCAGGTCATTTTAGTTTTTCCCTTTAGCTCAGTGTTTTCATAGCAAATCAGAAGGAACAACCTTTCTCACATAGACCACAAAAGACTGAATTATTGAGCTATCCAAAATGCAAATTTTTAGAATAGCAGCAGTTCTTAAACTACGCTAATTAAAAGTGATGTTGTAAATAATAACTAAGCACCTGTATCCTTGTCCCAGAGACTCAGAGAAATCCCATTCACATGACTCAAGCAAGAAGCTTACTCAGTGAGAAAATTTCCATGAAAAAAGCATTTGTCCCTGTAACAGCTTTCATGTGTTAAAACAAATTTCATTCATGCAGTGAAACAAATTGAGCACCTAGACATTTTGATTTAACAGTATACACAGAAAAACATTTATAACATAAGAGAGAGAGTTTTCTTAATTCCATGGCAGAGCCACAAAAACACAGTTTTCAAGTCACTTTGTTGCAGTCTATTCAAGACTGCAAGTGCATACCTAACACATTTACTCACAAACAGCTGTTTCACACATACTGAATAATGATTGGCACTGACTAGTGTGAGGAAAGTTGTGTGGAACTATCAAAACAATAAATACAGAAAAGAAGATAACATTTTTAACACCTGAGTACAAACTGCATTTTTATAAGGGTGGTGATAAGAACTCTTTGTCACCTCATTCTCAGTATAGTTTATAAGCTGTTATAGCCTTCCAATTATTATGAATATGGTATGAAGTGCCTTAAGTTAAGTCCTCAGCTGGGAACTAAGATTTGTTACTTGCCTAATGCTGCCAAAAAGATCATTAATCTTGCATATCTTGAGGAAGAATGTGAAGAGGAGAAGCTCATATTTTGTGTATATTTACTTTTACATAGCTATTTCATTTTTGAAACCTGAAAGGCAGTGATTTCAGGAAACAATCTACATTTTGTTCCTTTAAATGTACCTGTATTTTTTGTGTTCTTATATGCATATTTTGATTTTCTGCATTCATCTGTGGAAAGAAAGGAAAATATTCTGCAATGAAAAGTATAATGTTGAACTTAAGACACTTACTGAACAGCAAGTTCATACAGATCCACCAGTTGTATGGCTTTCCATATTCATATGTGTATTCATTAATAATCAGTTGCTTTTTAAACATTTCAATATTTTGTTGATCTAACTTGTTTGCCTCACATCTTGAGCTGAATTTAAGAAAAAGGGTAAAGCTAAACAAAGACTTAACTGAATGTCAAAAATCAGGATGTAAGAGTGTGTTCTGTGCAGATTAGTGAAAGAAGAATGCCTCTACTGAATATATTATGTGATAAAGCAGGTGCTTTCATATGGCATATTTAAGCTGTCCGTATTAATGACACAAAATCATGACTTCTAATTACCGTTTGCATCATCTATGAATCTTAGCTTTCAAAAATCACTTTCCATCAGAGTCCATCAAAGCCAATTTAATGAAACATGTTTAAGTCAGACAAATTCCTTGGAGTTCACTAGCCTTTCCAAAACAGATAGAAATACAGCAGGGTTAGTACATCTCAACTCACTGATATAAGACTTTCTCATCAGCTTGGCAAAACTGGGTAAGATAAGAATACACCAGGTCATAAGAGTCAGAACAGCTGGACAGTCTGGGAAGCAAATTTCAGAGGTCAATTTTATAAAGTCAGACAATGTAGCAATCTTTTTGCTGTCCTTCCAACAGACACTTCTGCATGTCACTAAGAACAGTAATGCAACCATCTGGGAACACAGTTAGTATAGTAAAATAAAAATAAGCAATCCCTTTTATCATGTCATAGAATCTACATACAGGATAGAAAAGAGATTTACTGCTAACAGGAAGGTTATCGTTAGCTATGGGTGTGTACATGGAGCTCCCTAGTTTAACTGATATAATTTAATTGACTTAATGCAGCTAGATACTAGATCTATAAGTTCATACAGTTTTACAGGTCAGATGTGCTTGAATTGTTCAGAGAAAGTGGAGACTTCGATATCAAATTCAACAGTGCACAGATAAAAACACACCAGTGGATGTCAAACTCACTTTGGATATGGCTCCCCTCAGGCCCCCTGCTCCTGCAGGGGCTCTCCATGGGCCGCAGCCTCCTCCAGGCCACATCCACCTGCCCCACCAGGGGCTCTTCCACGGGCTGCAGCGTGGAGATCTGCTCCATGTGGGACCCATGGGCTGCAGGGGGACAGCCTGCTCCACCAGGGGCCTCTCCACAGGCTGCAGAGGAACTGCTGCTGCATGCCTGGAGCTCCTCCATCCCTCCTTCTGCACTGTCCTTGGGCTCTGCAGGGCTGTTCCTCTCACGCTTTCTCACTCCTCTCTCCCAGCTGCTGTTGAACAGCAGTGTTTTTTTCCCCCCTTCCTTAAATCTGCTGTCACAAAGGCCCAACCAGCATTGCTCCCTGGCTCGGCTCTGGACAGCAACAGATCCCTCTGGAGCCATCTGGAGCTGGCTCTGTGCTGACATGGGGCAGCTGCTGGGCACTGCTCACAGAAACCACCCCTGCAGCCTCTCCTCTATCAAATCTTTTCCATGTGAACCCAACTACCTGACTTTCCACAAAACACTGAGAAGAGCTCAGAATCAAAAGGTCCTTAATAGCCAAATGTTTACCACAAAGCAGTCCAACCACAATCAAATGTCTTTCAAGGATATTTCATTGCATGTTAGCTTCCAAGTCACAAAAGAGTTTCAGAAACTGACAAATCAGTTTGTTATGGATAATAGGGGCAAAGTGAAGTAATCTGTCTTTATTGAATACTGAAAAAAATATATACGTTGATATGTATTGATAAGCAGCAGTGCACTTTTCTATTCCATTATCTAGCATACATGATGGAAGTAGAAAATGAATGCCAGGGCACAATGAAATGAGGGTTGCCATGATGAGGTTCACACTAAGTCAGTTTCTCTCCACCTGTAAAGACACATCAGAAAGCATTGGATTGCATTATCTCACTCTCTTTCTTTAAACTGCATAAAAGCTATCCCTCCTACTAGATTCAGAATATTCCAGCGCAGAAAATTTTCTGCATCTTTTTCTCTGAGTTGAGAGAAAATGACAACTTCAGCCAGAACTGCAGAGTTACAGGGATGATAGTCGTTTACATCAGCTGGAAATCTTCCACAAGACTTTTGGCTGATGACTTTTGGCTCTTGCTGTGCTTGGAGGTGGTTTCATCTGGGATTTCTGGACATTTTGTCTGAGCAGCATGGTCTGTTACTTACTTACATGGTCTGTTACTTTCTTACAGGTACCTGAGACGGAATGCTTTGATTTTGTTTTCCTTGTATCTAGACTTTTGTGACCCTCCACTGGAGTCTTTCCAGGAGATCCCTCTCTTTTCTTCAGCAGGGAGCCCAGAACTGGACACAGTACTCCAGGTGAGGCCTGACTAGGACAGAGTGAAGGGGGAGGATCACCTCCCTTGACCTGTTGGCCACAGTCCTTTTAATGCACGCATTAAAAAGCTTCCTATAGTCAGCAGGTTAAAGATATTCAGAGAGCTAACACAGATCACATTGATGCCCAGAAAGATCAACATCATCCAATTTTCGTAGTGGTGGAGAGTCTTAGAAAGATACTGATATTATGCAAAATGCTACAAAAGTGAGAGAAATACATAAGACTTGTTTTTGAAAGCTCTAATAAAAAAGTGAAATATTGTTTATTTGTAAATGGCACACTGGCCTAGTTATCAGTGAAGCATCTCAGATCCATGCTTTAAAATGAGATTCTGCACGCTGAGTCATTAATATTCTTATTCTTCATACCTTTACTTTTTCTCATGAAGTACGCTTTACATGTTAACTCTACTTTCTTCTGGATCACTAACATCAGAAATGCAGTATACCAATAACAAAACTAAAGGGAATTTTGGGTAACACTGACAAATTCAAATTAAAAGTAGAAAGAGGAAAAAACAGCTTTTGGTATACTAATCACCTACATATAATAGTTAAAAACATTGCAAAATCTCACAAACATTTCCCTCTGTTACTACTTTCAGTACAAGATCAGAGAAACAGGACACTAATAATGAAGTTGACAGAGCATCATAAATTAAACTCTAATATGATTTTATTTCTTTTTTGTGGTGTAGTAAATTTTCATAAGGAAGTGGGGCACCCATTCATAAGTTATTTTTCTTTCTCAAAAAGTATTTAAAGTAGCTTTTAAATATATGGTTAAAATAACAACTCATATTCATAAGCAAAGATCAGAAAATGAGTTTTAAAAATGAGGTATTCATATTATAAAATCCTGGCAGCTTTCTAAGACAATGAATGTCACCTCCCTGAATGTGGATAATGGCTGAGAGAAAATAATTTTACCTCTAATGGCTTTGATTGTGCTAGCAATATCTCATAACACGGTGCCGGAAGAACAGCTTCCAGACACAGCCTCCATAGTAAAGCAGGAATGAACATGATAAAGGGAGCACTCTGTCAATACCACTTTGCAACAAAAGGCCAAAGCAAATTACTCTCAACAATGAATGTAAACAAAATGAAGATTCACACAGGATTTTATTTTAATTTTTATTTTTTTTAAGTGGGGGACACGGAGAGAATCTTTATATAAGCAGCCCACAAATTATGCACCCTCATCTTAAATTCCAAGAGATGGGGAGAAAAAGAATATGATAGCCCTTCAATCCACAGGACAGAAAAATGCAAGGATTTTTTTTTTTCTTTCTCTTCTTTATATCTCATGTAGACAATCTAAAAAAAGCTTGCTGTTTAAACTCTAAAATATTTTTTGGCTGACTGTTTCGCCATTGTGTATATTGCTTTGTGCTTGCTCTGGGTCATTTTTCCTTCCTGAGTGTTGTGCAAATCTAATTTGCCATTCTGCTCTATTATCACTAAATGAGCTTCATCTAACAGTGTAGACGTACAAGAGTTGCAAATGTAATTATAATGTAAATCTAATGAGAAAGGAAAGGAAACGAGAATACAGAATTAAATACAGCCTTCACCATGTTAATTTCATGAAATAGAGTGAGATACCAGATGTGAGTAGGTAGTTAAATACCTTTTGCTATGCTGAGAACCGCAGTGAGTGCATCTGGTCCTCTCTGGACTTTTTCATGCGTTGGTCCTCTTACCTTTTGTATGCCTTATGTAGAATAAACTACAGAAGAAGTTATAGAGAATTTCAGACTTTTCAGCCAGGGTACAGAGTAATGTAAGCACTAACACCCCACCACCACCACCACCACCACCACCACCACCCTTACATGATCCAAATAATTCCCTACATTTGTAAATTTAATTGGAATCAAAGCTAGCTATAAAATTTGAAGAGTGGTAAGGGAGTACGAAGGGGAAGGAAAGCAAGAGAAAGGATATAATAAACTGTATGCATGAAAGCATGATAAAAAATAAACTTTCTGTAACATGAGTTCTGTGTATCAACTCTCCTCTTGTTTGTAAAAATGTCCACAAAGATCAAGGAATAGTTACACAGAAATGTTTGTGTTATTCAGAGTCCTGTCTTTGCAGATGACATGAGAAGGAATTAAATTAAACTTAATTAAAAACTATTAAGAGGAAGCTGCATAGACTTCTATGCCAAGCACTAAAAAGTAGGAATAGTTACACATATGTTTCAGTGAAGCTAATCATAACTTGTTGGTACACACATATCATAGTACAGATTTCATGAATTAAACAGCTTGCAGGATCATTTAATTATTTTTTCTAAGGTCTGCTGGGCAGTTTTATAGATATATGCTCAGTCCGTCTGCTGATCTTTGTAAGGTAAATTGTGATTCTGTGTGGTGGTTTCTTGCTGAAACACTGTGAAAAACAAGACAGCATGTAAGACATAAGGGATCTCCTAAAGAAATGTCCTGGACATTGTTGGATACCAAGAAAGAATTCCTCATGATCCAGAGTCACTGGAATCAGGTATATGAACTAAGACATCTCCTGAAACAACAGGAAAAATACATAAGATACAGTCACACAAATTCCTTCTCAGATCTCTACCAGCCTCATTGCCTAGGCACTATCTGATTAAAGAAAAATTATCAACAAAAACATTAAAAATAAAACATTAAAAGTAAAACATTAAATAACTTATACAGCAAGAATAATTCAAGTACTTTAAAATCAAAAATTAAACGGTGCAAAACTTCCACCATGTGCATATAAACATATACAACCTATCAGGAATAAGCAGACTTATACCCTCTTACTTAAGCGATTATTGCAAGCATTATAAAATGCCAAGAAGTACCTAATGTAGCTCAGGATATATATTAGATTTCAAACAGATTTACGTTTTTAGCTCAGCAAGCTCTCTTGGAGTTTGCATCTCTTCTATTCTTGATTATAGCACTCCTGTAGGTAATTTTTTTTGTTATCTTGGGTAAAAAATGGTCTTGCATATGAAAACTCAGAGATGTCAGGCTGTGTTTATAGTGTACATACTCGCCCTTACAATGGCAATGCATATATTGAATGTGACAAATAAATTTGCCAGTTCCTTTCTCAATTTGCTTCTTTTTAACTGAGGAGGTTGTATTGTAAAATCTGTCCACAATGATTTCAGAAGTGTGTGTTATCCAGCACATAAATGGTAAATCCAAAGAAGTCGGAAGGCTTGAGCTAAAAACAAATAAACAAACAAAACAGCATTTTTTATGGTTTTCTTTTTTTTTTTTTTCTTCTGAGTGATGTTCTCATGATCACTTTCTAATGGAATTCAAAATTCTGGTGATAAATTGAAAATCTTTGGTTTTACCCTCACACACTATCACATGATAAATGTCCTATTTCCCAAGACCATGCTGTCTCAACTGTAATCAGTGCCAATTTCACCTCCCCCAGCCCTAGCATGGCTCCTCAGCCCAACCAGCATCCCTGCCCACATCCTGGCCTCTTGCTGTGGGCCCCTGCTCGCCCACTGCTCCTGCTAAGGGCTGGCTGCATGCACCAGCGCTCACTCACCCAACCCATGGGCACCCACACTCACAGCCCCCTGAGTGCCAGCACAGGCCCCCTGCCCACCTGATGCCCCAGCCTGTGCCCAGGCCCAGGCCCCTGCTTGCTGTCTGGTCCAGCTTGCAGTTTGCCAGCAAGGAAATAAGACAGGATCACATTGTCTGAAATGTTGAGGCCCTGTATGTCTGTCACCTTAAAAACAAACAAACAAACGAACAAAAACAAAACAAAACAAAACAACAAGCTTTTGACCTAGTTTGTTAGAAAGTTAGAGAAAGTCAACAATTAAAGAAGGGATTTTAACATTGGATTCTAAAAATTGGCTTCAGTTCCTTAGTGTAATTCTTTGTGTTGAATGTAACTATAAAGATTTGTAGATGCCTATGTTAGGACTAAAAACTCTTAGGTTGGTCTGATGTGAAACAGACATTGTTATAAGACTAACAAGTTGAAACTCTGACCTTGCAACAATACATTTTGCTTGTTGAGAGATATGGTACCAAGCCACAAGTCATCCGGCATGAGACAATGCTGCTGTTAGCACAGCACAAGCTGGCCACACAGCTGTGCAGGATCACAGCAGCCTATCAAGGATTGCCGAGTGCTCCCCTGAGGCCAGGGCCACCAATTGTTCACTGCCCCATGTTCAGGAGCATGCAGGGGCAAAACCTATAAACAGAGCACATTGCTCTGCATTGGTGAGGCAGGAACATCAATTGAGGTCAACGTTGCCTCCACAGGGATACCTGCAAGACATTGATACCTACCGCACCAATGGGATGCCGACCACGACCTGGCTAAGTATCTTTGGGGACAACATCGCTCTCATTGGTACCCTTGTCATCACCCTGGTTTCAGTATGTATGTAAATAGCTCATAAAAAAGCTTGCTTACTTTATATATATAAACATATATATTGTCTGATCCTTACTGGGATGAACCAATCAGCTTCAGCCCCCAGAATCTAACTAGAACAATGTCATGTTACAGATATGATTTTTTCTCTCATTTTGAAACAACTGTAACAGAGAACTGTCTGTCCCCTGAAATTATACTTCAAAGGCCACCTACTATTCTACATAACTAGTGAAAATACATAATTACTGTAGGTAAGGGTGTCACAGGGTCCAGTCCTTATGGGTTTTGCACAGAACTACCTGGGGTAGTTCTAGTTGATGGCTTTTTCCCCAAGTGTCTCCACATCCCTTCACAATTTCTCTGGGAACAGGATCAGTAATCCTGGCCTCCCAGGCCCCTGATGAAAACAAAGCTGTGGCTGTTTTGCTGCCCTTGGGAGTCTGGTGACTTCTACATACTTTTATACATCAAGCAACCAGACTTTAACACTCTCCAGCCTCCATTCTACTGACCTGAAGAACGAAGATGGAAGATGCAAAATTGACCATTTACCTCTTCCTGGGTAAGTTTTTAGGGGTGTCCTTAGGGGTAAGTCAGCTACAAACAATCCCTACACGTAAAGTAAACAAGTCCTTTAACAGTCATAATGGCTTCTGAGTTTCCCCTAGCACTGAACTTGATCAGATGCATTCACTTTATTGAGCTGTCTGAGAATAATAAATGGTTGATAACTGATCACTGTTGTATATGCAAATCTATAATTAATTTCAGTCCACCGTACACAATTAATTTCTACTCTTCTCATTAGTGATATAAAGATATGTAAGCTAGTGCATATAATAAAATGATACAATAATACAACAAATAATATCACAATATTTAACATTTATCATTGTGAATTATCTATATATTTACATCATAAGAAAATGAAAGTGTCTTGTACAAGACTTTGACAAAAGGCATGGGTCGCTTAGCCACATTGGAGTAGCTGTGAGTGAGCAATCATTTTGTCTGTGTCCTGGTTACGTTTGGGATAATTTTCTTCCTAGTAGCTCATATGGTAGCTGTGTTTTGGATTTAGGATTAAAATAATGCTGATAACATACCATTGTTTTAGTTGCTGCAGAGCAGCGCTTACTCAGAGCCAAGGACTTTTCAGCTTCTGGTGCTGCCCTGCCAGCGAGGAGTGCACCAGGAGCTGGGAGGGAACAGAACCAGGCCAGCTGGACAAGACTGGCAAAAGGGATGTTCCATAACATGTGGTGTCATGCTGAACAATAAAAATGGGGGAATTGTCCCAAATGGGGTGGGGCAGGGAGAGGGGAAGGGCTGCTGCTTGAGGTCTGGCTGAGCATGACCAGCAAGTGGTGAGCACTCGCATTGTGCATCATTTGCTTTGTTTATATTCTGTTGTTCTTGTTCTTGTTGTTATTATTATTGTTGTTTCCCTTTCTTTTCTGTCCTATTAAACTGACTTTATCTCAACCCACAAGTTTTTTAACTTTTTTTTTTTTTTAATTTATTCCCTCCCCCATCCCAATGGGGGCAGGGGGCAAGGGGGAGTTAACAAGTGGCTGTGTGGTGCGCTTAGCTGCTTGCCAGGTTAAACCACAACAGTCTGAAATACAGTTAAGTGAAGTTAAGACAAGCAATAAAATTATACTGGCAGAACAAGTGGAAATTCCTTCAAGTTGTGCTGTGCATTGGACACAAGCAACAATACACAGTCACAAGAAGTTTCAGGTATTTGGGCAAACTAACTTTTTCAACACAAGGTCCCTAACACCATATTCAGAACCTGGAAATTTCAGGTATATGATTAAGAAGCTCATAGTGCTAACTATTTTGAAAATCATACCCCTTTTAACACGGATAAGTTTGGCTGTCAAGATCTAACTTGAGGGAATGACACAGTGATATGTGAATGTCCCTTTTTGTACTACTCAACTATACAGTCCTGATATCCATAACATATTTAACTACCAAAAGTATCAGGCAAACACTAAAATTCATGGTACTTCTCTAAGCTAAACCTGGAAATTTATTGAGAATTGCTTTTCACTGGTAGGAAAGTCAAAATGTTAACTGTATTAAATATAACAGTTAAATTTCAAAGCTTTTGCCATTAAAAAAGACACCAAATGCTACTCTACAATTTCTGTGAATAACAAGGTATATTTTTTCACCGATTGTCCATTTGCAATTATTTTAAGGAAAATGGCAAAAGTTGCGAAGAGAGTTTAAGGCATTACACAGTTCTGATAGAAGGTTTAGTATGAGATATTAATTTAATAGTAAGCAAAATATTGAGAATGAGAGACATTGATCATCCCTTCTGCGTAAACCTGCCTCCCCAAAAAAAAATCCAAGCATTTAGAGTTCTCAGAGAAAAATGGAATGAAAAACAGCATTAACATTGCAAATCTATGCTATCTGGGAGGCATGATTTTTAATCAGGAGCTAGGACTAATAGAAATGCTCTAAGGTATGAAATGAAATCATTAAATGTTTAGACACAATATAAAGACTTTTTAAGTTCAGATTAATTAGCATCTATATTATTTATTAGTTGGATTTGTTTTTACAACAGAAAGGATCTGTCAGGGCCTTGAGGGCACCAAAAGGTTTTTATGTCCCTGGCCAGCCTCTCCTTGGGACCATACCCAAAATTTCATAGACTTAATTTAAGTTCAGGGCTGGGTTTTCTGTCCTTGTCTGAATTATACTGTAGGAGTGCCTGTCTACAGTTCTGTCTCTTACCCTGGACAGTCTTTGGACCTATGATTCAGGTAGCTTGTCTTCTTGGATGGTCCCCTTTCATGTATTCTATAGATTGCTCCTAGCCTCACCTTTGGCTTTCTCTCCTTTCAATCTTGACTGGATTCCTTGTTTACCACTGGATCTGGCTTATTGCTTGCTGTGTCTGGGGGTATTGATGAATCACGTTACCAGCACCCATCTCCTGACTTACCTGGTCTTAGGGAGCAGCTAGCTTTCACTGCTTCCTGACAGGATTCTTTCTTTTATGAGATGAACCCACTCAAAATAGAGACAGATGAGGCCTAAGAAGGAGTCCTTGCTTGGCTGCAACACTTAACAAATACAAGAATGTAGATGTTATACATCTATATGTAGATAACCAATATATGAGGGCATTCAGAGGGACATTTGTTGTTGTTGTTCCCTGGTCTTTTAATGTTGATTGTGGGAGAAGTTTTCAATATCTTTCAGAATTTTTGTTGTTGTGGTAGTGATTTTTTTTTTTTTATGAGGAACTTTATCTTTCACCTCCTTTGTCAGGTAATTCCTTACCTGAGGTACCACTGCAGTAGGGTTGGTATATGTTCAGATAGCTGGACAGCTCAGCAATGTCAGTGTGTGGATGCCACACCGGTGTATATGGAGGCCACACACACAGTTTTCAGCTAGTAGCCATATTAGTCAACAGCCAACAGCTTCCTAAATTCGCTCATTGTTAACTGTTTATAATTTAAATGAAAATTGAAACCATGAGTTAAAGCCCCACAGAGTGTCTTGTTTAATGCTACCTCAGGTATATACACACAATTCTGTCCAGTGCCTTACAGACATGCTGCCAAAGTGGTGAAACATGAGATCACTGGTGAACTTCAAATATTTGGCACTCATTGGACACTAAGGTAGAAGCTAAGGTAGAAACTCTGGAAAACATGAGGATTCTCACAGGCTTCATTTTTTCTTTTTTTTTTTTCTTTTTTATTTTTTTATCTGAACTTTATTGATGTTGTTACATATAGGGATCATAAATTTATTTTATATCTGCTGAGACAGAAAGACAAGACAGCTTGTATTAATCTCATAGCCTATTATTATTATTATTTGTGTGTGGCTATAAACTGCTATTGATTTGCTCTCCTTACCTCCCTCATATATTTAAGAGAAAACTTTGCAAAAAAAGGGTTATATGTGTTAATGTGTCACACTCATAAACACTTACCAGTTTATGAGGTCAGCCTAAATAAGAGTATTTATGTGTGGGGGGTGAACCTAAGGCTTATTTCCTAAGAAAGAAAAATAAAAAATGTTCTAATTCATTACATCACCTAACCTCCTCTAATTCAGAGCTCTTTAAAAAGAAATGAAAAAGAAAAAAAAAAAAAAAGAAAGAAAGAAAAAAGGAAAAAAAGAAAGGAAAAAGAAAAAGAAAAAGAAAAAGAAAAAGAAAAAGAAAAAGAAAAAGAAAAAGAAAAAGAAAAAGAAAAAGAAAAAGAAAAAGAAAAAGAAAAAGAAAAAGAAAAAGAAAAAGAAAAAGAAAAAGAAAAAGAAAAAGAAAAAGAAAAAGAAAAAGAAAAAGAAAAAGAAAAAGAAAAAGAAAAAGAAAAAGAAAAAGAAAAAGAAAAAGAAAAAGAAAAAGAAAAAGAAAAAGAAAAAGAAAAAGAAAAAGAAAAAGAAAAAGAAAAAGAAAAAGAAAAAGAAAAAAAGAAAAAAAGAAAAAAAGAAAAAGAAAAAGAAAAAGAAAAAGAAAAAGAAAAAGAAAAAGAAAAAGAAAAAGAAAAAGAAAAAGAAAAAGAAAAAGAAAAAGAAAAAGAAAAAGAAAAAGAAAAAGAAAAAGAAAAAGAAAAAGAAAAAGAAAAAGAAAAAGAAAAAGAAAAAGAAAAAGAAAAAGAAAAAGAAAAAGAAAAAGAAAAAGAAAAAGAAAAAGAAAAAGAAAAAGAAAAAGAAAAAGAAAAAGAAAAAGAAAAAGAAAAGAAAAAGAAAAAGAAAAAGAAAAAGAAAAAGAAAAAGAAAAAAAGAAAAAGAAAAAGAAAAAGAAAAAGAAAAAGAAAAAGAAAAAGAAAAAGAAAAAGAAAAAGAAAAAGAAAAAGAAAAAGAAAAAGAAAAAGAAAAAGAAAAAGAAAAAGAAAAAGAAAAAGAAAAAGAAAAAGAAAAAGAAAAAGAAAAAGAAAAAGAAAAAAAGAAAAAGAAAAAGAAAAAGAAAAAGAAAAAGAAAAAGAAAAAGAAAAAGAAAAAAAGAAAAAGAAAAAGAAAAAGAAAAAGAAAAAGAAAAAGAAAAAGAAAAAGAAAGTGAGCTTACTCAATACAAAATTTCCCAGAGTTTACTGTTGAATTCACACTTGCAAACTTTATGAAGCAGGCACTATTCATAGAAGCAGTAGACAATATTAAAAGAAAATACTAATTTTGAAAAATAATCATCCCATTTAGTATCTACTAATGAAGGAACTCTTTTCAGATGATACAGTCTTTATGCTTTTCCACACAGACAACCTTCTTCTTCAGAACAAAGTCACATGGCTACCACAGCATAGATGTGAGAGGGTAGCAAAACTAGCCACCTGTGTAGACTAGAAATCATTTTGCTTTACAGTTTAGATCACATGGTGTTTGAACAGTCTTTGTTGAGCTTATTAGCAGGCCATAAAATAACACAGACTGAAAATTAAATTGATTGTACAGAAACAATTAAATTGCAGTTGCATTTTGATACAAGCACACAAAAGTTCACCATCTAGATGCCCTCCAGTAGAAGCAATGTGGAGCACTACCATATATGTCTTTCTTGATGTCCTCTGCTAGAGGAAAGAAAGAGGGGCAATGGGCTAAAGTTGCACCAGGGGAGGTTTAGGTTGGATATTAGGAAGAACTTTACTGAAAGGGTTGTTAGGCATTGGAATAGGCTGTCCGGGGAAGTGGTTGAGTCAACATCCCTAGAGGTCTTCAAAAGAAGTTTAGATGTAGAGCTTAGTGATATGGTTTAGTGAAGGACTTATTAGTGTTAGGTCAGAGGTTGGACTAGGTGATCTTGGAGGCCTCTTCCAACCTAGATGATTCTGTGATTCTGTGATTCTGTTCATTGTTATATATTAAAGATGAACACTGAGGCACTGGAAATCAACAATCAGTACAATTAAGGTAGAATGCATAATCTAAACTCTACCCCTTGTACACAAAAATTTACTGTCACACATTAAACTCACAAATTTTTCCTGTATAAGACTTCTCTTTCTAAAAGTGTAGCTTTTTAAACAACACCATTACATTCATCCATGAATTTACTTATAATACAATAACCTCTTACTGCCTGGCTAATTTCAATGCTTATTCTCTGAAAAAAAGTAATATCTTCCAAAAGTATCTAAAATTCAAATAATTTTGTGAGCATCAGCGTTCTACATATCTTTATCACGTGTTTGTCTTTCTTTGTAAACCAAATACGTCAATTCAATAGCATATTGCCAAGTCATCTAAAAAGTTCTCTCAAATGCATGTCCTAGTAATGGTCCATTAACAGTCTTATTAAAATATTGTTTGAAGTTTTTCTTCTTGGTTTAATGTTCATGATTCAAGATTTAATTCAGTTGCTTTCATGTAAACTATCTTAATTATTAGAGTAAATAAAATTAACTTTTCCTTGTCATAGTGTTTATATATATGCACACATATGCATTTTAGTGAAAACAAAGGGAAACAAAACAACAAAAAGCAATGGCTAGCTTTATACCCTTTTATTTAAAAGATATTCAGAATAATAATTAATAAATGATCTGGTTGTCTTGTAGTCCATAAACATAAGAGACTTAATTATTCTCTGAAGGTATTTTTGATCAGAGTACCTGGCAGTTCATCTTTTTATATTATATGAAATTAGTGACAACAATTTCCTGTAAGGATTTGATTAAAAGGAAAGAGTACAAGCAGATAATCTAAGAAATATTTAGTCTTGTTCTATACATAAACAGTTATCCCATTCAGGAATAGACTCAGGAATGGAAAAGGTCATTTCAAAGAGTTTCAGTTATTTCTTACACTTGAGCCAAAGTAAAGGAAAAAAAAAAAAAGCGGCCAGGAAAATCCAAATTTTAGAACACAGTTCATATTTTTTTGTTGTTGTTGTTTTGTTGTTGTCTGCTTGTTGTTTGGTTTTTGGGAAAAAAAAAAAAGTGCTAATTTCAATGAATTGTGTGCTAAGAATATAAAGCACTACATGGAGGTAGAGTAAAGAAGTTATTTGTTCCATTTTGGTGAGAAAACTATTATTCCTAAACAGACTTACTGGAGTATACAAGCTTTAGAGTCACAGTCAATTAATTAAACTTTTCTTTGATGTTTCTCTCTAGTTTGGGACCTAAGAAAAGGAACATCTCAGTATACTCAGCCTTCTCCAATGTCAATGTATGTGATATAGCTGTCCTAGTCAGAGAGTACTAAATAGTTTGGATTGATTGGATGAAGTTGATTAACCAAATTTCACTAAGACTTCAGAAAACTGTTGAATGTAACTCAGAAAAAAAAGGAAATTCACCTTGTCATTCATAGTCTCATAGGCAGCAATATAGGCAGCAAACTAGAAATCACAAAGTCTCAGAATTTTTATGGACATATATAGGGGTATTCATCACACAGAATCTCCTCGCCTGCGATTTGTAGAACAAGTGTTTCACTTAAAGAGAACACTTTGAATTCAACATCATAGGAATGTGAAATGTATCAAACAGTGGACAGACTACATAGAATGTAACCTTCATATTTCCTTGCATAGGAAGGGTTAATCTTAATAAAACAGAGTTTGTTTCAATGGTGCCCTGTGCCAGGACAAGGGGCAATGTGCACAAACTGGAATACAAGAGATTCTGTCTAAACAGCAGGAAGCGCTTTACTATGCAGGAGACAGAGCACTGGAATAGGTTGCTCAGAAAAGTTGTGGAGTCTGCCCCAGGAGATCTTCAAAAGTTGCCTGGACATGATCCTGGGCAACCTGTCCTAGGTGTCCCTGCTTGAGCAGGGTGGTTGGACAAGGTGACCTCCAGAGGTCCCTTCCAACCTCAACAGTTCTGTGATTCTGTGAAGAACTTTGTCCTGGAGTTCTTAAGAAACACATGTGACACTGAGACAATCAGATTTAAAAATGGACCAGGCTGCAAGAATACAATAATCAAAAATAGTTTTCAACAGAAGCAGTGAAGTGAAGCAGTTTGGAAATTTAGGAGACAACTGGAGTAAACTCACTTTTTCTGCAGAAAGGCAGTACTGTTAAAGGGATGTTAATTAGGAGGTAACATTGAGTTTGCCACTGAAGCACAGAAATGCTTTATATTTTTGGATTCTTAAAATTATTATACAACAGTAAGGGAGTCTTGGAGGATTTAGGAAGAAATTTTTCCCTCAGACGGTGACAGGTTGTCCAGAGAGGTTGTGGATGCCCCGTCACCTCCAGGTGACCAGGTTAGATGAGGCTCTGGGCAACCTGATCTAGTGGGTGACATCCCTGCCTACGGTAGGAGGTTGTAACTAGATGATCTTTAAGGTCCCTTCCAACTTAAGCCATTCTATGATTCTATGATTACCAAAGAGCACATGAAAATAAGCCTTTGAGAATATTAAACAGATTAAGAGATTAAGACTCAAAAAAGTCTAATGGTTGAATCTTGTAATTTGTAGAGGAACTGAGTTCCTGAAACATGATCAGACTGTTATTAGGATTTAAAATAAATAAAATAAAATAAAATAAAATAAAATAAAATAAAATAAAATAAAATAAAATAAAATAAAATAAAATAAAATAAAATAAAATAAAATAAAATAAAATAAAATAAAATAAAATAAAATAAAATAAAATAATAAAATAAAATAAATAAAATAAAATAAAATAAAATAAAATAAAATAAAATAAAATAAAATAAAATAAAATAAAAATAAATATAAAATAAAATAAATTTGCCATCTTTGAGGACCTCCTTTGGACACACTCAAATAGGTTTATGTCCTTCTTATATCATGGTGCCCAAAACTGCACCCAGAACTCAAGGTGAAGCCACAACAGCCCAGAGCAGAGCAAGACAATCCTTTCCCTTGACCAGCTAACAATGCTGTTCTTGATGCACCCCAGGACCCAGTTGGACCTTTTGGCTTCCAGTACACACTGTTGACTCATGTTTAACTCACTGTCAACAAAAATCTCCAAATTCTGTTCTGTGAGTCTGCACTCTAACCTCTCATCTCCCAGTCTGTATGTATATCTAGGGCTGCCTCATCCCAGATGCAGAATTTGGCACTTGCTCTTGTTAAACTTCATCATGTTGTTGATTCTCCATTCCTCTAATCTGTGAAGATCTCTCTTCAAGACCTCTCTGCCCTCAAGAGAGACAACTCTTCCCAATCTAGTGTCGTCTGCAAACTCATTTAGTATACCTTCAAGAACTACGTCCAAGACATTTGCAAAAACATTTAAAAGAAGTGGTCCTAAAATGGAGCCCTGGGGAACCCCACTAGTGACTGGCCACCAGTCTGAAGCAACTCCATTTACCCTTTGAGCCTGGCCCACCAGCCAGTTTTTGACCTATCATATCATGTACTTGTCTAGCCCTATGCTGGACATTTTGTCCAGAAGGATACTGTGAGAAATAGTATCAAAATCTTTGCTGAAAACCAAAAAGATTACATCAGCTGGATTTTCTTGGTCAAGTAAGTGGGCAACCTTGTCATAAAAGGAAATTTAATTTATCGCACAGGACCTTCCCCTCATGTACCTGTTTTGGCTATGACCAGTGACTACGTTTCCTTTCAAGTGTTTTTAATAATTTTACCACACACTGAAGTGAGACTGACAGGGGCTTCTTTCTTGCCCATCTTGAAAATCAGAACAATGTTTGCCAGCTTCCAGTCAACTGAAACACCTCCAGATTCCCAAGACCATTAAAAATAATTGACAGAGGTCTTCCATCCATAGTTAACATCAGTCAACTCCCTGAGTACCCTGGGATGATTCCCATCAGGCCCCATAGATTTATATGCATCCAGCTGGAGCAGCAAATCCCACTTGTTTGGGGTTGGCTGGGAGTTTATCATTCCCACAGACACAGTCCTCCAACTCAGGGCACCTGTGATCCTAGGCCCATCATCAGTGTTAAAGACAGGGACAAAAAAGGTATTAAATTGGGCTATTGGACTAGATGATCTTCAGAGGCCCCTTCCAACCTTGGTCATTCTGTAAATGTCTCTGCTTAGTCTGTGTCCTTGTTTGTGAGGTGATTGTCCTCATCAAGTAATGGACCAATGTTCTCTTTGACCCTCCTTTTGCTGTCACATATTTGTTGCCTATTTAAAACAAACAAACAGACAAACACAACAACAACAACAAAAACAGTACTGGCTAGTTTCAACTCTTGTTGATCTTGGCTGCAAAATTTTCTCCTTTCAGTGTCACCCAACCTCACTTCCCACAACCATACACTTTCTTTTTCCACCTAAGCTCTAGAAGAAGATCCCTGATCAGCCAAGCCAACTTTCTGCCCCACTATTTGACTTCCAACATTTTGGAATTGCCTGCTCCTGTTTCCTTAAGAGGTGGTATTTAAAAAGTGACCAACATCGGTGGACTCCAATGCCTTGAAAAGAAGTTTCCTAGGGGTCCTTACTAAGTAGTTCCCTAAGCAGTCTGAAATCTTCTCTTTCCAGATCCAGAGTTGAAGTTCTAGTAGTACTTTTACTCCTATCACGAAAGATTTTAAACCCAATTACCTCATGGCCACTATGCCCAGGACAGCCACCAATTGTCATTTCATCCAAAAGACCCTCTCTGTTTATGAGCAACAAATCTAGGAGGGCACCTTTCTTAGTCAGTTCCCTTAGTACTTGTACCAAGAAGTTATTATTAAGGTGTTTTAGGAATCTCCTGGATCCATTTGTATCATCTGTGTGGCATTCCCATTTTATGTCTGGCAAGTAGAAGTCACCCATAAGGACAAAGGCAGATGATCTAGAGGTATATCTCAGTTCTTTAAGAATAATTAATTGGTGTAATCCTGCCTGGGTGGACTATAGTAGACTTCCACAATGACATCCACTTTATTTGTTTGACCCTCAAACTTTACCCAGAGGCTCGTAACTGTGCCATCTCCAACTTCAAGCTCCACATGGGTCAGTCCCTCCATTGCATACAACAACAGGAACCCCGCAAGACTACTGGATAAATGAGGGCCCAGTAATTTTCACAGGTTAAAAAAAAAAAAAACAAAAAACAGATGACTTTAGGCACTAACTCTTGAAAACATGCAGAAAAAAAATAATAATAATAAAAAGGATTAAGAAAAAGAAGTACCTTTAGAGTTATCATACTAAAGCAAACTACTACTTCATCATTTGAACAGTATCTTCCACTATACGTTAGAAACTTTTAACGTAAAGAAACTAACAAGAGTCATGTTTATATCATTTCTATGGAAGAGAAAATATATAGGTTGCTGCACTAAAGTAATTTAGCTATGTCTTCTGAATAAGTTTTTTTGTTCGTTCATAAGAAAAAAGGATAGTAGACTGTCTCAGGGAAGAGAGATATCAATCTTTGCTTATCTTTAGGGTAGAATAGATATCACTAAACATACTGAATTTTCTTTCCTGAAGTTCACTTAATTCCTGTCACCTGGCTTATTCCACCAGCTGTCCAATGAACCTTTTCCTTAAGCTAGAATCAAAGGAACAGTCTTCTGCCTTCAAATATTTCCCCTTTGTTGATGGTACTTCCTCTGAACTGTTTTCTGTTAGTTTAAGGCCACTCTGCAGACCAGAAAACCAAGTCAATAATTTTCTTGCATAACCTACTTACTGACTATTCATGATTGTAAATTAGTATGATAGGATTTGGGATGTTTCAGGTGAGTGAACACCGTATAAAATAAAATGCATTTGAAATGTCTGAGGCAACAGAAATAAAGATGAGTCAGATTCATTCCATCATGAAACAAATGTATCTTACTGGTGGACTCACTAAGAAGAACTGTGGAGCTAAAGATTACTTTCTATTGGTCCTGACCTGTTAAGTCAAGTTTATAGGTAGAGCATATGGCACAGGTAACCACCACTTGCAGTATTTGCCATAGTTAATTCATTTGATAGGAAACTACTAGTCAAATAAGATCAGAGAGAGCTTTCCTGGACATCCTGCATTTAGAACAATAGGCATTTGTCACCTGGAACAGTGATAGTAAGCTACTGTGCCCTCCATTTTGTAGAAATCAGAGACTAAGGATTTCAGTGTTAGTGAAGGTGCCATAGCTGGACCCTCTCTTTCGTGAACATCTTTGTGGACTAGTAGGTGTACTGTAGTTTCTTTGATTTGGAAGTTCTTCAGACACAAAGCAATCCTTTGTGTGTGAAAAAGACAGTAAAAGTCTGATAAATTTTTATTTATATTGTTCCTTTCTTCTTGCTAAGATCTACTTTAAATTATTGATTCTTGCTGTTCTTAATCAAACTTATACCAACACTCCAGATCACCTCCTCTAAGGGAAGAATATTGACCTCTTCAGTTTCCTTGTTGACCCTGTAATCTTGACCTTCTTCCCCACGCTCTTTCCATTCTTGTGAGAACACTAATGTTCACTTTGATTGCAGTTGCTTTACACTGTACATCTGGAATATAATCTTGAGTTATCATAGTCCCAGCCCTTCCTAATACCAGCTGTTGCTGGTCTGCCAAATGCTCAAGCAGCAATTGTTCAGACCATTTGCAGTCCTATGCTTCAGCCCACATCTGAAGTCAGTCTTTGCACTGCAGCAAATCCATAATTCAGGGAGGTTTGCCTGTACTAAAGTCCTCAAATCTTCTCTGTTAGCAGCTCCTTGAAGCTTCTGGCCTTTCTCTGAGATGTCATTAACAGCTGTCCCATGCCTTATGCACACATCCAGAATAAGATCAATACCATAAAGAGATTTTAATAAGGTTACTAGAAAGCAACCAATACTTAGCCCCTCAGCTATACTGTAAAACTGCCCGCCCTGCCTTTGCTCAGACCCCGATAGGCAGTTGCAGCTAACAGTTTGGTTCATCCTGGTCTCATCTTACAGGAGAGATATGTGGTACAGATGCACCTGCCTCTGGCCTCTAGCATGGAACTTGTTCAGGGGTCTTTCTGCTCTGTTTGAATACCATCACTATTCATAGTATATAAGTAGGAGATAAGCTATTCCATTCTTGATTAAAAATAATACTGACTTGCACATTAGAGCATCTTTCTTCATAAGTTGTCTTCCACTGAATCCTCTAGTCAGTCAAAATTGTACAGTATGGATCAGTTCAGATGGCATCAGTCCTGTATCTTAAAACTGAGGCTTACAAAGATTTTTCTCTATCTTTGAATGTCCTATGACCTTATCTGTCATTTTTAATGCAGCTAAACATTGTCCAGATGGTTTTAGTGCTAATGATCTTCCCAATGATACCACATAATGACCTGCTATTTTTAATATGTGAGAAACATGCTGGCCATCTCATCTGATCAAATTACTAAATTAGCTCCCTAAGCATCACATTTTCCTATACCTAAATAACTTTCATAAATGCAGACATGAAATAAATTAACTTTGAGGGCAAATTTTATACAATAAAGTCAGAGAAAGGGGAATGAAAAATCATTTTCTTGGCAAATTTCAAACAATTATATGTACATGAAAAAAGTGCTAAAAAAAAAGAGTCAATGAATAATTTCAAAAATATTTGACTGTTTATCATCTGACAGGCATGGTTTTTTTTAGTTCATTTGGTCAGGGAAACCTTACAGATGGAGTCTTTATTTTTTTCCTTCTCTTCATTTGCACACACTACATATTTTTTACACGACTGCATTCTTTTCTTCTGAACATGAACATGCCAATAAAACTAACTCTTTACCCCCAGAGAAGTTTTGCAGCACCATAGTTACAGTTCAGACTGAATTATAACAACTAAATGGTTTTAAATGATACCCCATATTCCAAACTAACAATAATCTTGGTGATGGCAAATTAGTTTCTCTTGCTCAAAACACTATTTAATTAAAATAACTGCTCAGACTAAATCACCATAATTCAAATAGATAAATAAATAGATAAATAAATTGGTTAGACTTTCTGGTGATTAAAAAATGAAACCACAATTTGGAATTTTATTTTTTGCCTAAAATAATTCTATTTATCTTTTTCCAAAGCACAGGAAATTAGGAATTGGTTTAAAGCTTTACTGGTAAGATAGGACATGGTTGTGGACTTTAGGAAAAAATAATAGAAAGAAAAATAATTGAAAAATCTAGAGAAAATATCTTGGAAAGCAAGGAACGAACACCTTATTAAATCTATCTCTCTATATATACATATAAACTGTTTCCACTTTCTCCCTTCCTCCCACCTCCACCTCCCAATATATTTTCTGAGAAATACCAGTACCGACTAAATTTTTGCTGTTATTGCGTACTACCATTATATTCTCTCTTCTTTGTCCCATTAAGTTTTTCTCTACTTATGGGTATCTGCCTAATTCTATTATGAGGCTATTGCCTATGGCTAAGGCATCGGGACGCTGATAAGCATTTATTTCACAAGAAAGCATCAAGCAGCCCTTGCCACTCAAGATAATACTCAAAAACATATTTTCAGGATTAATAGGGTGAAGTAATAAGGTGGAGCAATCGGAGGACATGTGAGAAAAAAAATAAAAAATCAACAGAAGTAGCAGGTAAAACAGCAACAACAGCAAACAGCAATAACAACAACAACAAAACACATTCTTTCTGTTTTGGTACATCCAAGTGTAATAAAATCTAAAGTTTAAGATAGACAAACTTGCAGCAGAGAGGCAGTTCTGCTTTCAGAGTTTACGTAAGGGACCTTTAGCAAACAAAACATATAATTTGAAGGTTTTCCTTTTATATATCTCCCATATAGTCATAAGAATCTTCTTTAAGTCTGCTTGTCTGTGTTCTTGAATAACCACGGAGATAGTGAACCACCACATAGGTTTGATTGCATCAGTTATAAACATAAGCATATGAAAATTAAGTCTGTTTAAGTTAACATTTCCCACCTCCCCCACAAATCATGTTGGGTTTTGAAGAAAATACTTTTAATATTCAGCAACTACACAATAAAGTCCCAGTTGAACAATGATAGACTTACAACACAGGGAGTTTCCTTTTTTTTTAAAAACTATTGTGTTGTCAGCTATGAGTTGAATGCACACAAACACAAAAGCTACAGCTATTGCGTGTTTCTAAAGCAAGTGAAAATGTTAAAAAGCTCAGTTTGTGTGGAACTAGAATGGCTTTCTATCTGGGAAATTTCTGTGGTAATTTAATAGTAAAAAAATAAAAATAAAAATGTATTGATGCAGAAGTAGTGCTTATCTGGTATTCTGTTCTTCCACCTTGACTGTTACAAATTGGCACCTTTTCCCAGAGTCACCCCAAACTCTACAAATATAAGTGAATCAATGTACAATGTTTTTTATTTGTGGACAAAAGGTCTCACACGTTATATCTATCAGATCACCCATCACATGAGAAAACATGCTTCTTTCCTGAAAACACATATGTGCGAAAAGACTGGCTTCTGTTCCTACACAAACTGCTATGAACACCAGAGGAGCACTTCTGGACTAAGAATAAAATCTGCTCTCCCATATAGTCTTGCAAAGTAGGTGGCAGATGAGGAAGGGACAGAAAGAGCCATGTTCTGTCATGTTTAATTACCACCAAAAAACTGGTGCCCAAATGCCCTCAGCTTCAATTCAAATGTTTACTTTTCTTTATTGGAACAGTGACCCAGAATCTGGGATTTGACTGAGACAAAGGATAGAAAGCCAGAGAATGCACACAGTATTCTGGATTCCTGCAATACACAAGCGTTATAGAAACCCTTGTTTTCTATAAGCCTGTTATAGAAAAAACTTTTACCAATTGCAGACTCTGCCAAGTGTAAAATCAATAAAATTATTCTATCTACATTCCTATAGAACTTTATTACTAAGCAGAGGTCACCACTGTGGGAATGGTGAACAGAGAATAAACTATTATAAACTAAACAGGTTTCAGGGGAACCAAAGTAATGACATGTCAAAAGGGTATTGACTACACTACCCTTCTGCTGACTCTGTCTTTAATGATAGGAAGCAACAGTTAATTATGCTTTTAGCATATTGCTTTTTACTATGTAAGGTTTTCAAGGAATTTATGCATAGGAAAGGTCAAAGCATTTTCTCAAAAGACAGGCCTGAAAAAGGTCACAGTCCAGTAAAGAAATCTTGCTGCAGTGAAAGGTGCTTCAAGGATGAAAGCAAAGCCAAATTTTCTTTCCAATATATTAAAAACACACTTCCAAAAGAAACATCATCCTTTTTGTCTGCATATGGGCGAATTCCTACTAATCGTGTTGTAGTGTGTTCATTCTGCAAACTGTATTAACACCTAGAGCCAATGACAAGTGTTCAGAAACACAGGAATGCAATTTAACAGTCCATGCTTTTGTATTATGTTTTTGTGCCTGGAAAGGTAAATGGATTTGTAGGCTGATATTGAATCTGCCCCCCCCCCCTCACTCCCACCCCCCCTTTTTTTTTTACCTGCAAAAAACAATGATTATGCAATAAAGGCAGTAGAAAGGCATTACATAAACTGAGTCACGCTCTCGCAGAAGGTCATCTTAGAAATTCCCACACTTATAAGGAACCTTCTACAAAAACAAATTTACCTGCCTAACAGTCACTGAATCTCCAAAATATCACTTAATTTCTCATGAACATTCATATCCACATTTTCCAATGTTATTAATGCACATTCGGTGAGCTTTGTTTGGGTTTTAAAACAGCCTACTGCAAATATCCCAGTGATTCTGAGCAGCTGAATTTACTTGGAAGTGAATTCACAGACGCTCATATTCTTATTCAAAATGAAGTACATACAGATTATGCAGGATGCCCAGACAGCCACACAGAGGTAAAGAATCTCCTGGCCTGATTGAGATTTTCATATGTGATTTGTACATGCTGAGTTTCAGTGTTGAAGGGCCATGTAAAGTTGTGGTGCCACTACCTGAAGTCCTGAAACATCCTGCATCCCAAATGAGCTGACTAATGACCCTGAATATATAAATATCTGAGGGAAGGGTGTCGAGAGGATGGAGCTGATCTCTTTTCAGTTGTGCCCAGTGACAGGATGAGAGGCAATGGGCAAAAACTGAAGCACAGCAGGTTCTGGCTCAATATGAGGGGGCATTTCTTTACTGTGAGGGTGACAGAGCACTAGGACAGGTTGCCAGAGAGGATGTGGAGTCTCCTTCTCAGGAGATATTCAAAACCCACCTGGATGCCATCCTGTGCAATGTGCTCTAGGTGATCCTGCCCAGCAGGGGGATTGAACTAGATGATCTTCAGAGGTCCCTTCCAATCTCATCCACTCTGATTCTGAAGGAAAGTAGCAGGCACAGTCTGCCGATTTTCAGCTAAAGTGCTTCAGAAGTATAGTCAGAAACAATCTGTCTACAGACAGGTGGTAAATAAAGATTAGGGAGAGAAGAAGCAAAAATAAAGATTAGGGAGAGAAGAAGCAAGAGTAGATAATTCATACAAATATGCACATTGTAGAAGAGGTTCTTTTCCCTTCTTTTTCTTGTATTCTTTTCTTCTTTTCTTCTTTTCTTCTTTTCTTTTCTTCTTTTCTTTAATTCTCTCCTCTCCTCTCCTCTCCTCTCCTCTCCTCTCCTCTCCTCTCCTCTCCTCTCCTCTCCTCTCCTCTCCTCTCCTCTCCTCTCCTCTCCTCTCCTCTCCTCTCCTCTCCTCTCCTCTCCTCTCCTCTCCTCTCCTCTCCTCTCCTCTCCTCTCCTCTCCTCTCCTCTCCTCTCCTCTCCTCTCCTCTCCTCTCCTCTCCTCTCCTCTCCTCTCCTCTCCTCTCCTCTCCTCTCCTCTCCTCTCCTCTCCTCTCCTCTCCTCTCCTCTCCTCTCCTCTCCTCTCCTCTCCTCTCCTCTCCTCTCCTCTCCTCTCCTCTCCTCTCCTCTCCTCTCCTCTCCTCTCCTCTCCTCTCCTCTCCTCTCCTCTCCTCTCCTCTCCTCTCCTCTCCTCTCCTCTCCTCTCCTCTCCTCTCCTCTCCTCTCCTCTCCTCTCCTCTCCTCTCCTCTCCTCTCCTCTCCTCTCCTCTCCTCTCCTCTCCTCTCCTCTCCTCTCCTCTCCTCTCCTCTCCTCTCCTCTCCTCTCCTCTCCTCTCCTCTCCTCTCCTCTCCTCTCCTCTCCTCTCCTCTCCTCTCCTCTCCTCTCCTCTCCTCTCCTCTCCTCTCCTCTCCTCTCCTCTCCTCTCCTCTCCTCTCCTCTCCTCTCCTCTCCTCTCCTCTCCTCTCCTCTCCTCTCCTCTCCTCTCCTCTCCTCTCCTCTCCCTTTCCTTCTCTTTTCTCTTTCCTTCCCTTAAAACTCTCCTCTCCTTTCCTCCCCTACACTTCCCTACACTCCCCTCCCCTACACTCCTCCATACCCTACACTCCCTTCCCCTCCTCTCCCCTCCCCTGCCCTCCCCTCCCCTCCCCTCCCCTCCCCTGCCCCCATACCCTCCCCCCCCCACCCTCACCTTCTGTCCCCTACCCTCCCCTGCCCTCCTCTCCTCTTCTCTCCTTTCTTCTTCTCCTCTCCTCTCTTCTCCTCTCTTTTCCTCTCTTTTCCTTTCTTTTCCTTTCTTTCACAAATTTAAATACAGAAGGGTGAGAAGTGTAACTTCAAATCACCTCAGTTGTTTTAGTAGCTTATATCATCGGGCTGATTCATGGGAATCATAATCAGTAATCTTAAAAATTCCAGTTGCTGAGTAGCTCTTCAATCAACAATCTCAGATTAGAAATATGCCTTTGGTGTGGTGCATCCACATGGGGCAATTTGGAAGGAGAGAGGACTCTTATCATCCTCAATTAAATACGCAGAAGAGCTAAAGTTGCCATTTTGCACTGTAAAGGACATCAAACAGGGGATACTGACATTGAAAGAGGAAATAGATTGGCTGATGCAGAAGCCAAAGGGGCAACAGAACGAGCATCTGAGAGTCAAATTTTGGCACTAGTACCAGAAACAGAAAAGCAGGCATTAACAAAAGTCTTAGAAAATGAGGTAGAAGATTCTGAGATCGATAAGCAATTAATTGTAGATGTAAACGGAAAGTGTTACCTACAGGTTTAACCCAAATAACTGATGGAAGAACTGGGATACCATACGATATTGGATGGTAATTGGAGAACATAAGAAAGCATGCTGGGGAGCTGAAATTTTATAACAGTTTTAAAGCAGAAAATGGATAGGACCTAATTTGTATACCGTTGTTAGACAGGCATAAAAGTAAACCTCAGACAGGAATCAAACCCCAAACAGGAACAACAGGGAAGGGAAATGTTCCTGGGAAACAGTGGCACATTGATTTTTTTGAACTCCCAAGAAAAGGGGGGTTTAGATGCCTATTGGTACTAACAGACACCTTTTCCAGATGGCCAGGAGCATTCCCATGTAGAACTAACAAAGCCAGAGAAGTGTCCGAAGTATTGTTGAATGCAATTATACCGAGATTTGGTGTACCCTCAGTAATGACATCTGACAGGGGACCACACTTCACTGCAGAACTGACCCAACAAGTCAGCAAAGTGCTGGGGATTGATTGGCAACAACACACTCCATATAGGCCACAGGCAAGTGGCCAAGTGAAAAACCATGAACCATTTGATAAAACAACAGATTGGTAAAATCTGTCAAGAAAGCAATATGTATTGGTAAAACTAAGCCCCTTTTGAGATATTCGATGGCAGGCCTTACCAAATGCCGTACGAAGGAGAAGATCTAACACAAGTAGGAAACTAATACTTGCAACGACATATTATAGTTTTGGGCAAGCAACTAGAACAAATCAATAAGAACGTTTTAGGCACTAGACCTTTGATTTGCCTCCCAAGGGGAAATATGCACTTTGATAAATATTAGTTGCTGTATGTATGTAAATGAAGCAGGACGAATTGAGACTGATCTCTCTCTCTCTATATATATATAAGTATTTGGAAAGGACCAAAATCGTACATAAGGTAGTTCAAGATGACACCTCATGGGGTTTTCGAGAATTAGGCAACAAAACGACCGCTTGGTTACCCAACTTTTCTGGGCTTAAGGAATTGTTTAGAGGAATACTGATCTTCCTTTTACTAGCATTCTTGACCTGTGTATTGGTACCATGTGCATTTTGGTGCTGTATGAAAGGACTAGACGATTATGAAACCTGGAAGTGTAACCGAAACAAGCACCAAGTCGAAACTGGTAAGAATTTTATGAAAACTTTCAATCAAGAAGGATTGTTATAAGCAAAAGAATTTGCTTAGGATAAAGAAAAAGGGGGACTTGAGACAGGGAACAAGATAAAGCATGTTGATTCCTAGGTCTGAGCTGGCACAATTGTATGTTAACGACCCAAAGATAAGGGAGTAAAAGACTGTAGGCGCAGACAATGGAACCAGCAAGAACTGGCTTGAGCAATGAAGTCTGTCAAAGACAGGAAAGGCCAAAATTAGCAGCGCGGAAGACTTCTGCCCTTCATCAAAGACCACCAGAATATGCCGGATGACCACCCAAGTACTCCAGTACCCATACGAACAGAGAAGGAACCTACGTGAGTGATTCTTCGGAGACCTGATGACTATGCAAGAGACTTACGGGGGAAAAGAAATGAAGGTGGATTTGTGCCACTAGCAGAAGCACACTGCCAGCAACCGTTGGTGCTCAAGTTAGGTGGAGCTATCCCCATTGCGCCCGGCGTGTGCGCGCAGCGCCGAATAAACATACCTGCTTTATAACTATTCTGAGGTTATAGAGTCTGGTTTCCACAAGTCAGTAGCTGACCAATGCTGTAGAGCTCAGAACAGATGTCATCAACAGACTTCAAGTGACTGATCAGCTGATTTGATTAGCTAATATGATTGACTAGCTCTAACTACCAGGACTAAAAGTTTGGTATTTCTGGAGAATATCGTGTAGACGAAGGAGTGTTCAAATGATGCTGTACTAGTTTTGAAGTCTACAAGTACGTTCTACCAAACTTTTTAAGAATAAATTCCATGCTAGGCCAATTGTAATGAATTTTTTCTGTTATTTCTACAAAGCTGTCTCAGTTTGAAACCTTGAGACAGTTCAGTGTTGGGTAGTCATCTGTCTCAAAATGCTGAGAAGATGGGGCTGCATTCATTTCCAAACTGGCTGTCATAAAGGCCTTAAACTTTGCGTTATGTTGAGGCAGTGGTGATCTCAGCCTTCTTGTATTTCTCTGAGTAATGTAGCTCCCAAAAGAGATCCCAAGGTCCAGAAAAGACATGGAAATAATTGGTGGCTTGTAAGGAAAAATCATATTCCATCACACAGCAACACCAGAGCTGTCTGTAGAGTTTAGAAGTCAGCTGAAGTTATTTATGTTTCATCTGAACTGAGTAAGAAAAGAAAATTATTCAGGAAATTTACAAATTAAGGAAAAACATGAGGAAAGACAGGATTTAGAATGTAGGAAAAGACAAATAATGGAGGATTTGATTCTGCATGAAGACCTCATGAATGCAGTCTTATGCTGCCACATAAAGGTGCTGGGAACCAGGTTTGTTTGTTTCTGAATATAGGATTTTGATTTTATATCTGCAAATAGTAAAATATGTCCAAATTCATTCCTTGTCTACATTACATGTAGATATGTGTAAATTCATGTAGATATATTACTTTTTAAGTGTGTCTTCTGTAAGAGTATGCAGTTAAATCAGGTTAGAAAACAGCCATAAAGAGAAAATTTCTCTTATATTAGCCAAGGTTAACAATCTACCTCAGGCCTGGAGAAAGTGAGTTTGGACTGGTATAGCAAGCCACCTCAAAAAAGACAAAAAACAACAACAACAACAACAAACCAAACAACAACAAAAAACCTACACCCATATCTAGCAAATCTGTGACAAATATGTGATTGTTTTTTAATATGTACAAATCATGTTAAGCATTTTTCCAAGTAACCTTTCCTTTCCCATCTACCTTACTTTGACTTAATTACTTTGAATTCTACCAGAGAATTCATGACAGAGTTACGAACAGTTATGAACATTTACACTTAAAATGTTTTTGCATAAGTTTTGGTAAAATTATGATAATTGGAAAGTAAATAAAAAAGAAGCTAAATTTCTTACAGGGAATCTTAGTGTGATTACCATATGCAACATAAATTGAACATAAGGTCAAAGAGAATAAATTCTTTAAAATGCCTAATTCCAAGAATCCACCATTTGTTCATTTGCAGTGCATCTACTCTAATTAAAACTAAAACTCTACAGCTGTATAAGCAGAACAGGAAACAATTAAACAAAATAGGGTCTTGTGAATGTAGGTTTTGCTACAAATGAAACAACAGTATAGTAATAAACAAATAAAGGGTTAACTCTCAAGTTTGGTGTTCGTAAATCAAAGAAAGTGAGACATCAGTGAGCCTGTCACTATCACTTCTCACAGTTTTATTACCTTTTTCAAAAGTAAACTGTAGTCTAAAAAGCCATGATTTTGCTGGACTCCATTCTTTTCCATTCAGAGAACTGTCTTTTTTATGGTGATGCGAGGATAATGTAGACAATGATCACTCAGTATTGTGTAGGAGTAGTAACAGCAAAAAAGTATATTGTGAGTAACATAAGAGTCAACATTAAACCTGTGTAATTCAGAAAAAGAAAAGTAGGGCTTTTTTTTTATAGTTTTTTTTTTGTATTAAAAACCTAACCAAGATTAAGAAATTTATATCCCGTAAGTACCACTTTTCTTGGCCAGGTTTCTTAATTTTCTGCATTCTGCTCAGTGTCCCCACTTTTCAATTTTTATGCTAGTTCATATATTAATGACCAGTAAACATTTGTAAGAGTCATAAATCATTTGAATAGGTTTGATATATGAAACAATATATATATATATATACACACATAAGCTTTTCCTAAGTTTACTTTCTTCTTTCTGCTTCACGAGATAAGTTATTTATTAAAACTGGGTGACAAATAAATTGGTGCACATGCTCTGGTAGAGCATTTGGAGAATCTCAGAAAATGTTCTAGAGCCAGTGCACTATTCAATCAGTGGTAACCAAAGAGCTCCTACTTACAGCTTGCTTGACTATCAAAAAGGATTGAAGGAAGACAAGGACAAAACAACCCTCTTTTAAAGCACCAGCTTTTTTTACTGAAGGCCCTTTCACTATGTTGGAAACAATTTTGTATGTCTGCCACATTCAATACTCAGCAAGTACTGTGTCAGCCAGTCTAGAATCAACATGTTGAAAATATTCATAGGGAGCACACCACATGCTCAGGAAGATGGAAAACAGAATCTGACAAAGCAGCTGATGCCTGTTGGTGATGCTGAACAAACAGGCTACTGTGCAGTGAGACATTTCAGATTCAAAAGGCAGTATATTTCCTTCCTGCACTTGACTGTGTTCCCTTACTGGCCCGTGGCTCATGAACCTTAAGGGGGCATTCCCTACTTCACCTACTTCCCTGTTAACAAGATACATTTCCATTTGTTTTGTGTTCCACATGGTCACCAGCAAATTCTTCTACAGCATTCTGTAGTTATCTGTACTTTTCATCTTAAATTATTTAAAAAACAATTAAATATTATCGTAAAGTGCTCAAATACTCTTTCCAGTAACATCTGATGATTTCTTTCTAGCATACATAAAGAGCTGTTAGCTGATCCACAGGTGAGCTCTTCATTGACTTGGTGAGTATTTACTAGCAGTCAGAGAGATTAAAGTATTAGTTCACTGAACCAAATGGACAGCTTTTAGACTCCAGATTTTATAGTTCACAAAGCCTGTATTTCCCCTTGTTTTCCCTAATTTCACACCAGTGTGACTCTGTTGTCTCAGTGAGAATGTTTTTTTTTTGCCATTAGTCATGGAAGAAGACAGGAAAGTTCAGCTCTTCCATGGCCGGTATTGTCTATGCTGGCTTTTGTTTTGTGAAAACTTGTCAGCAATAAACTAATATGCAGACAGTATGTATATGAGATTAAAAAAACAAAACAAACAAACAAACAAAAAAACACAAAACAGACAAAACCTTAATATTTTGATCTGCCAAATAACAGATGTACTTCTGTTCAGAGGTTTTCTTGTGTCGCTGTCTTATCCTATCCTAAACCAGCCCCAGTATAGTAAACCAGTAAAGTAAACCAGTATAGTAAAGATTTTGTTTGTTTGTTTCTTTTGTTGTGTTTTTTTCTGAAGCTGTCACCATCTAATTAACATAATTTGTTGCAAGTGAGATCAACAATATGTTGTGAGATAAACACTATGACATTCCAGCTGGATTTAAATCAGAACTGTTTGCTCTTTTCAGAAAGATCTCATCAGTCTGACAGTCTAGCAATTTCACTGCTGCCCTTTACATCACATGAGTCTCCTCTCACCATCTCAATGCCTCACAAGGACAGACACTGCTGCCAGCAAAAACTTTATTGGAAGAGGCTCTGCAGAGATGATACATTAGCTCTAAAGTGCCAAAAAAATTAATTTTGGGGCCAAGCTGAATGCATCACTGCTTTTAATGTCAGTTTATGAGCAAATTGGAAAGGATTATTCTTCAGAGATTAATGTGAAGACAATTCAATAGAATAGATGTAAAACTGCAGAGGAGTGCCAATTTCTTTCCTTGATTGCTCTTTGCTTTTGAAGTTTTGAAGTTTGAAAGAGTGAGACTTCAGCTCACTGAAGGCTGCTTTAAATCAGAAAAGTTTTTCCATCGAAAAGGTTTCATGAATCTGGGTTAAAGTTGTGATAATCATTCTACCAGGTTCAAGTACTGGGAAAAATAGAGAGAATAAAAGCTAAAATTTTTCTCCTTTTGCAAAGTGAGAAGTGTAACTATCTTACCCACACACTCTCATAGATCAAACATAGATCTGAAACTTGCAGCTTTTTGTGTTCTCAGAGACTGACTTTTTGAGATTATTCTCTTGTAAAATGAGTACTAGTAAAGTATGGAAGAGGAAGAAGCAGAAAAAGCAGAAAAATTATTTATATTTTCATTATTAAAGTGTTTAATATAAAAAGATTCCAAAAATACACTTTAGAGAAAGATCAAGATTATTTTATGCATGTTAGTAGATATAGTAAGACAGATAAAAGATCCTGCAAGCCAAATCAGGTAAAGATCTGGGGGTAAAAACAGAAAGGGACTGATCTGAATTACCTGAACCTTGTTGATGCAGTGCACAGCTACACTAGTCAAATTGCTCTGTGGAAGGACATTTTAAAAACTCAATTTATAAGCATAAAATACTGACATTATTTTTATAAATCTTGATCTTTGATAATTCCATAATTATTTTCTCTTTGTTTTTGACCAGGCCTCCCTTTCTATTTAAACTTCTTTTTCATAGAATCATAGAATCATTAAGGTTGGAAAAGACCTTCAAGATCATCTGGCTCAACCATCACCCTATTACAAACATTACCCACTAAACCATGTCTCTAAGCACCAGCTCCAACCTTTCCTTAAACTCCCCTAGGGACAGTGCCTCCACCACTTCCCTGAGCAGTCCATTCCAATGTCTGATGACTCTTTCTGAGAAGAAATGTCTTCTAATTTCTAACCTAAATCTCCCCTGGCACAACTTGAGGCCATTCCACCTAGTCCTATCACTATTTGTGAGAAGAGTTTGACCCCCAGCTCCGCACAACTTCCTTTCAGGTAGTTGTAGGGAGCAATAACGTCTCCCCTGAGCCTTCTCTTCTCCAGGCTAAACAACCCCAGTTTCCTCAGCTGTTTCCCATAGGACATGTATTCCAGGTCCTTCACCAGCTTCGTAGCCCTTCTCTGGACATGTCCTAGGGCCTCAATGTCCTTCTTGAAGTGAGGGGCCGAAAGCTGAACACAGTACTCAAGGTGCTGCCTCACCAGAGCAGAGTACAGGGGGATGATCACCTCCCTGGTCCTGCTGACTACACTATTCCTGATGCAAGCAGGGTGCTGTTGGCCTTCTTGGCCACCTGGGCACACTGCTGGCTCATGTTCAGGCTAGTATCAATAAGCACCCCCAGGTCCTTTTCCTCTGCACTGTTTTTGAGCCATTCTGCCCCAAGCCTGCAGCTTTACATGGGATTGTTGTGGCCAAAGTGCAGGACTCAGCACTTAGCCATGTTGAACCTCATCTCATTGGCCTCTGCCCATCAACCCAACCTGTCCAGGTCCCTCTGCAGGGCCTTCCTACGCTCCGGCAAACTGACACTTCCCCCCAACTTGGTGTCACCTGCAAACTTACTGAGGGTACACTCAATTCCCTCATCCAAGTCATCAATAAATATATTAAAGAGGATGGGCCCGAGCACCAACCCTGGTAGAATACCACTGGTGACCAGTAGCCAGCTGGATTTCACTACATTCACCAGCACTCACTGGGCCTTGTCATCAAGCCAGTTTTTAACCCAGCAAAGAGTGTACCTGTCCAAGCCATGGGCTGCCAGCTTCTCCAGGAGAATACTGTGGGAGACCGTGCCAAAGGCCTCTCTGAAGTCTAGGTAGACTATATCAACACAGCCTTTCCCTTACCTACCACATGGGTCACCTGGTCATAGAAGGAGACGAGGTTGGTCAGGCAGGACTTGCCTTTCATGAACCCACATTGACTGGGCCTGATCCCCTGGTTGTCTGGCATATACTGTGCGATTACATTCAAGATCACCTGTTCCATCACCTTTCCCGGCACCAAGGTTAGACTGACAGGTCTGTGGTTCTCTGGGTGCTCCTTATGACCCCTCTTATGTATGGGCATCACATTAGCAGGTCTCCAGTCATCTGGGATCTCTCAGGTTGACCATGACCGCTGATAGATGATGGAAAGTGGCCCAACAATCACATCCGCTAAATCCCTCAGCAGCCTCGGGTGGATCCCATCCGGCCCCATGGACTTGTGACAGTCCAGGTGGAGCAGCAGGTCTCTAACTGTTTCCACCTGAACTGTGGGGGGTTTCTTCTACTCCTCATCCCAGACTTCCAGATCAGGAGGATGAGTACCCCGAGGATAAGTGGTCTGGCTAGTAAAGACAGATGCAAAGAATCTCAGCCTTCTCCTTATCTTCAGTTCCCCCCTGCATCCAGTAAAGAATGGAGATTCTCTTTGGTCTTCCTCTTGCCGTTAATACATTTGTGAAAAAGTTTTTTGTTATCCTTAACTGTAGTGGCCAGTTTGAACTCACGCTGGGCTTTGGCCTTCCTGATTTTTTCTCTGCATATGCTGGCAACTTCCTTGTACTCTTCCTGAGTTGTCTGCCCCTTCTTCCACTGAACATAAACTGTCTTTTTCTCCTGGACACTCAGCAAAATTCCCTGTTCAGACACAACGGTCTTCTTCCCTGCCAGCCCATCTTAACGGCACATGGGGACAGCCTGCTCCTGTGCCTTTAAGACTTCCTTCTTGAGGAATGTCCAGACTTCCTGGATCCCTCTGCCCTTCAGGACTGACTCCCAAGGGACCCTCCCTACCAGTCAATGCCCTGAACAATTCAGTCTACCCTCCAGAAGTCCAAGGTAGCAGTTTTGCTGTCCCCCCTCCTGACTTCACCAAGAATAGAGAACTCTACCATTTCGTGGTCACTCTTCCCAAGATGACTCCCTACCACCACATCTCCCACCAGTTGTTCTCTGTTCATAAACAGCAGGTCTAGCAGGGCACCCCCTCTCATAGGCTCACTAATCAGCTGAGTCAGGAAGCTGTCTTTCACGCACTCCAGGAACTTCCTAGACTGCTTCCTCAGTGCTGTATTGTATTTCCAGCATTTGTCTGGGAAGTTAAAGTCCCCCATGAACAAGCACTGGCAATTGAGTGACTTCCGCCAGCTTCTTATAGAACACCACATCCGTATCTTCATCATGGTTTGGCTGTCTATAATAGACCCCCACCAGGATGTCTGCCTTGTGGGCCAACCCCCTCATCCTTATCCACAGGGACTCTACCTTACCATTCCCAACCTCGAACTCAAAAACATCGAAACAATCTGTAAAATAGAGAGCCACACCACCACCCCTCCTTAGTTGCCCGTCCCTTCTGAAGAGCTTGTAGCCATCCGTTGCAGTACTCCAGTCATGGGAGTAGTCCCACCATGTTTCAGTGATGGTGACAAGGTCACAGTTTGCCTGCTGCACAATGACTTCCAGCTCCTCCTGCTTGTTGTGCATGCTGCGTGCGTTGCTGTAGATGCACTTGAGTCGCGCCATTGCCCTGACCTCCAACCCTGGGACTGCTACCCCAGGCTCATCTCTATCGAGTCCTATTTCTCCATTTTCAGCACCTGGTGCATACATGAAGAGAATCAGCCCCTCAATATGCCTACTACTTCTAGACTTGATGTGAGGGTAGGATGCCAGGAAGTCAGTCTTACCAGAAGCTAGTTTTAGATATTTATATGCTAAGTTGCTATCCTGATATATGAAGATCTAAATGAATCTGAAAGAAAATATGCAACAATGTCTCACCATTATGCTAGTCACCATTAGGTTATTCTGCTATTTGCCAAAATAAGTCATTGAAGTTTATTCTCTATTGTTTATGTGTTATCTCTGTTGTTTGTTATGTATTATCTTCTCACTGACTTTTTGAATATTCAGAACAGATAACAAATGCTGCCAAAAAAAACTACCAAACCCAACACAAAGCCAAAATTGATCCATAGGTGCTTGCTCTTCAGTACCTCTTAACAGTAAAGCATTCACACATTTTTATCATCCAAATGTTAAGGTTTGATGTTTTTTGTTGTTATAGACTAACTCTCAATTTAATAGCAAACATAATTTTGAAATGAGACATGACCATAGCAAGCTTTTCCCACCAGTCACCCACTGATAAACAGCTTTTATGAAAAGAATGAAGACAAGGTCATATTCAAGTACGAGAGCTAAGTTGTATTTAAAAGTTCCCAAGAAATTATTTTGTCTATAACTAGTAATTGCTAAAATCATCCCACTGTACAGCTTAAAGAAATAAAAATCAACCCACTTGTATAAATAAGCAGCAAAATATAATCTTTTCAGATCAACATTCCTACACTTAGAAGTAAGCATCAAAAAAGTAGAAGCACTACTTTAACCATCCAGGATGTTATTAGAATTGTGATTGCCTGTTTTTGTTCTAGAAAGTCCATCTTGGCATATTTATTCCTTGAATGTTCTTTCTATAATCTCAATTCAAATTTACGTTTAGAACTTGAAAGAACTTTTGAACTTTTTTTTTTTTTGCTATTGATGTAAACTGTAAATACTATTTCACATATTGCATATTTATTGCATATTTGGATACATGCAAATAACTTTTGACAGTTATTACCTATAAATATACACAATTAATGTTTTAAACTTTTAGGCATGAATAAAAAAGGAACAGTTGGCAATTCAGTCTCTGTATTAACAGTGAGTCTTCAAAATTTAAATATTTGACTGCCCAGCTTATTCTTCCAAATGGACCTGTCAAATAAATATTTAAGTATATCCCTATCCCATTTTTTTTAAAATTCTTATTGAGTAGAGATCAACAGAGAATTTCTAAAACTTCAAGAGGTAATTCTTATCTGAATAAACTGCTAAACAGGTTAAGACATATTAACTGCAACTTTTTGCACTTCAGACTTCTGAAAAAAAAAAACCACCAAAGTTATTGTGAGTTGCTTTAAACTGAGAGCAAACATAAAAGAAAAAAAAAAAAGGTGCTATTAGTGTTTTCTGTCTCACTGGGGAAGCCTTCCATTTCAGTCCATTGGTTTTTTTTTCAGTAGCTGAGCTTTCACATGAGAAAACCCCACATTTGCTTAGTGTAAGAATTATGTCTGGTAGCTAAATGACGACTTTCCTGGAGGTTATTGGCCACTTACCCAGAATCCTAGCACCCCCATCCAGTTGTCCATTGTTTCTGTTGGACTCTCTAAGCAAAACAGAGGGCTTATGCATTTCTCTGTGCTGTAGTTTATACATCTGTGCTTGTAAAAATGGGATTGTAACTGGGGGTGGGTGGGGTTGGCAGGTGGAACAAGACCAAAACAGCTCTCCTGATCTTTTGAGCAACAGTTTCAGCAATACCTACCTAATTTTTTCCCAAGAACTTTATTATGGAAAGTTCAGATTCTTCTTTTGCTGACCTCTGGATCTTTCCCAGTAATCAAAAATTTGCTTTAAAACCCCATATTAGTTGTTCAGAGAGGTTCTCAGACAATTCATTTAATGCATTCAGTTGTGAGGTACACAGAACTACATGCTTAGCAAAGTTAATTAGTTGTGCTCTAACATGTGTTTTCTGCTGGTAGAAGAGGAAACATTTCATTATAACTAAAGAATTACTCTAGTTATCTTCAGATTACAAATAACACTATTTATTGAATATTATTCCTTTTTTTCTATGACAGTCTGTATCTAGATTTTGGTTTTAACCATTGCGAAGGTCTGATTTGCTTTTCATTATATTCAAAATGCTTATTGTGATTGAATATATGAGTCATTAATTAACATGCACTATCAGTTGTTATCCTGAGGTAGTCATTTGTTTATGCAAATATAGTTAAATTTACATAAATATAGTTAAATATAAAGGGCAATGAAGCTGGTGAAGGGTCTAGAGAACGCCCCTACTGAGGAATGTCTGAGAGAACTGGGATTGTTTAGCCTGGAGAAAAGAAGGTTTAGGGGAGACCTTATTGTGCTCTGCAATTACATTAAAGGACACTATAGAAAGATGGGGATTGGCCTCTTCTCCCAAGCACTAAGCGATAACACAAGAGGAAATGGCCTTAAGTTGTGCCAGGGGAGGTTCAAGTTGGATATTAGGAAAAATGTCTTCACTAAAAGGGTTGTGCAGCATTGGAAAGGGCTTTCCAGGGAAGTAGTTGAGTCAACATCCCTGGCGGTCTTCAAAAAAACGTGTAGATGGAATGTTTAGTGACATGGTTTAGTGCTGGATTTGTCAGCGCTAAGTTAAATGTTGGACCAGATGATCTTAGAGGTCTTTTCCAACCTAAATGATTCTACGATTCACATGATGTGAATTATATATACATACATATTTTCTAAATATGAGTTTCTCATTCTTTTTTTACATTCAACTAGAAAAAAAGAATATATTTCAGGTGACATTCTGAAATACACTCAAAAATGACTATCAGCCTTTTTCCTCCCAGTTAGTTTTATGCATGTTTATTTTTTGGCTTTGGTCCTCAACACAGGTTAGAAACTATAGTCTTTATGTTAGAAACCATATTCAAAATTGGGTGATGAACCTATATTTTATGATCAAATGACTCATCTTTATTCCAATGAAATACAATACAGCATTATTTTGAGTCGGTTACAACACTATTTGGAAAATACTACCCTTAATTTTTTATACAGAAATACTTTAGTAGTGATAGGATGAAACCTTCTGTATATGACTCTTGTATTAAGATCCCTGTGATGATTGGAGCATTTGTCCTTTATATTATAGAGTAGTAGGTAAGCAATGGGTCATCCCATTCTCTTCTTTTGATTTAATAAAAGTCTTACTATCCCGTAACTCCATCTGTTGTTTTTCACACTAGTGCAGTCATTATATACTGAACACCATTAATAGCATTGCCTTTAGAGTACTGCTAATAGTAAGCCTTAGTAGCTGCTCTGCTGTTAAGACATCTGACATGGAGACTGCCAGCTCTATCTGCATGCTTAGGATCATGTTCTGATATTGAAAGCGCTGTAGGGACTAAGTCAGAAATACACGGATCCAGAATTAATTAGAACTTTAAATAAATAAAGCTAGAATTCCACAATAGTTAAAATGGGTAACTTTTCAAATTAATACAGAACAAAGAAGAAAAAAAAGAATTGAATCTAATGTAAAAATTAAAGTCTTTATTTTCCACCTAGAAAATATGTTTCTAGCCAAACAAAACAGAAACAACTTCAGTGCTGAATTTATTAGGTATCTTACAGATGATCAGATATTATCTGTCCTCCTTATGGGTTAAGTTCAAGCAGTTCTGTTTGCTGAAATATTGAAAGTAGGAGAAGCAAAGGAGATTCAAAGAAATACCTAGTGGATATAATTGTATAGACAAGGTTGCAAACCTCTGAACAAGCTGACAATACCTTCTAAAGGTAGCTACTTAAGAAGGAGGCTCCTGCTTTCAGACCAAAACCAAGTTTCTTTTTGAATATTGGTTTAGAGCACTTCCTGGCTTAGTAGCTGTTGATCAGCTCCTTTTCTTTCACAGAGATATTTCAGTTCATTCTGCCTGCAGTCTCTCTTGCATATCTGCTTGAAATCTATACGCTCTCCAAGGAGCATGTGTACTGAAGTTCACGTTTGTTGTGTTGTGTTGTGTTTACGACCAGTTGAGATTCAGATTTTGCAGGTGTCTTCTGTGAGAACAGAACAAGAATTCAGGGTTCAGGTGCTTGTCCTAATGTAGGTCTTGAGACTGTAATCACCCACAGAGCTGCTTGTCCTCTTGTTGACCCAGTACTGATTTCAGAAATACTATTTGCCTCAGAAATACTATTTGCCTCTCCAGTAGCACAGGCAAGGCAAGGGCATATCTTTTTGTCTGCAGCTTACTCCCCTAAGGACAGATTCATATCTTCATAAGATACTCTTATAAAACAGACACCCTTGCAAAATCCAGAATAAATTTAAGCAGATTCATATTTGTTTTTGCAGAAAAAAAAAGAAAAAAAAAAAGAAAAAAAAAAGAATTATATGCCTTGAATAACAACAACAACAATAATAATAATAATTAGAACTTGGGGGAAAAAACAGAAAGAGTAAGATATCTGATAGATACCTTTCATTTGGCTATGTGTGCAAGAAGAGCTCTTCCTTGCATTTCTAGTTATTCTTTAAGGTGCAGTTAGGGTTTTAATTTCAAAATTTTTTTGCCCCTATGTCTAGCTGAGAACTGCAACACCACTGAGGACCTTCAGTCCAGCTTGCCTACCATGGTGCTTGAAGCGTCAGCTTAAACATATCTCTTGTTTAAGAAGCTTTTCCCATACAACCTTCTTTCCCACCCAGTGTTTCCTCCTTCCTCTGTGATTTCTACTCTCTCCTTTTAAAGGGCTAATATTTCAACTTCTGTGCATTTGTCCTGTGTTTCATTTACCAGCAAATCCATTGGCCCAATGTAGTGACATTAAAGGAAGTGGCCATGGAACCAATAAAATGTTTTTTGTTGTTGTTGTTTTTGTTTTCTAATCTTATTTGACTTCATTTTAATGCATTCTACTTGGCTTTCAAGAAAGGCAATAAAAATGTTGAGAATACCACAAGTTTGCTATGCAACGGAATACAAAGTCAGAAGTGGTGTTTGTACAGCGGGTAGTGACATGTGAACCAGTGACATTATGGTGGATGGCAGTCTTTGGACTGTCAGCCATTGTCTGCTTCTTTTACCTTGTCTCCAGGGCCTTTTAATTTCATAAAAATCCACAAACAAGAATTACTTAAAATTCAGCAGACTTGTGTTTGTGGTCTTCATACATGAACTGATTAAATGGTTTTGTTCATTTCTTATAAGCTCTAACAACTTCATTGACAACTGAAATCTTTATCAGCTTTATCAGACACTTCTGACATTGTACTGACATCTCTGTGCTGACAGCAAATAGTAGAGTGAGTGTACTGTTTGCAGTTCGGCTTATTAATCTGTTTGTGCTGCAGCACTTTGAGTGCAATGCCAGACTGATCGCTTCTCTAATAACTTGCATCACTCAAGAGACATAGCTTGAAGGCAAAAGAGAAATTTGCCAAATGACAAATATGGAAAAGCCTCCTCAGGTAACTATGTCTTATTGGTTCTTCCTCCAGGTTCAGAAGCCTACTTTACTCGGCTCCCTGGATTTTATGAATCAGTTTGATTTTCCAGACTTTCTGCTCTATTTGAAATGATAAGGCAGAACATGTTTATAATAGCCCCAATATAACTGCAGCCCACAATGGAGAAGTTTTCTTGATTATACATTTTCAGAAACACTACTGATCACTGGATAGCTAAAATCGGAGGAACTGATACAACAAATTACCTGTAGACTGTGCCAATTATACATATTAGAGTGTAAATCCATAAATCCTGGTTCTGTGCAGTAAAATGAAACACTCAGTTCAGGAAAGATTTTTTATAGACAGAGGAAGAGTATTATGATTGCACTGTATTTCCCATTATTCCCTAGCACTTTTTGTCATAAACTCTGTCTCTGTAACTTTTAACTATTTGATATGAGTTGGTTGAATAGAAAAGGTTCATCACTGGTGTTGTTCTCAGACGGAGTTTTTTTGAGAAGCTTTGCCAAAGATGGTTTTATCATCTTGGGTTGGGAAGAGGCGAACGATAGAAGAAAAAACTAAAATGAAACAAAATGACAGAGATAAAACTACAATAGTTTAATTCAGAAATCCAAGTGCTTATATGCTTTTAGCAAGGACAAAAGCTGACACAGAAAGTGGCAAAACTCAATGGAAAAAAGCGTATTTGGTCATGTAAATTCAGAATTTCAGCATGTGCATGCAAGAGGCAAGTAGAAAGCTGGGCTTCTGGCTTGTATTAATTTCTGATTGCTTGAATATGAGACTTCAATTTTTATTAAATATACTATTGTACTGAAGGCACTTTAAAAAAAAAAAAAGCAAAAAAAAAAAGTACAGTAAGTGTTTTTTGGTCTTTCATCAAGCCTAAAGCATTTCAGCAAACATATCTTAGCAAATATTTGGACATCTGCTAAATTGTTGGTGTTGAAGGGTGCCACTAAGAAATAAGTGGTATAGAGAGGTGTGCTGAATATTCCTTTATTACGCCACAATCCAAAAGAATTGGCTATTGCTGCTTTTCTGAATATTGGATATTCCCTTCCCTTCCCTTCCCTTCCCTTCCCTTCCCTTCCCTTCCCTTCCCTTCCCTTCCCTTCCCTTCCCTTCCCTTCCAGTCCCTTCCCTTCCCTTCCCTTCCCTTCCCTTCCCTTCCCTTCCCTTCCCTTCCCTTCCCTTCCCTTCCCTTCCCTTCCCTTCCCTTCCCTTCCCTTCCCTTCCCTTCCCTTCCCTTCCCTTCCCTTCCCTTCCCTTCCCTTCCCTTCCCTTCCCTTCCCTTCCCTTCCCTTCCAATTAGGGCATGCCTTAATTAGGGCATCCCCACCAAAATTATTCCAATTATTCTGGATGCATCCTAAAGGTCAACAAGGGGTTGGTTCAGAGCAAGGACTGGTCCCCATTTTACCAAATGAAAGGGGCCATACTCACAACCTCATACACTCTTGTCATTACCATCTATGTGTACGAAATTTTTTGTTAGAAATGCTGGTCCAAACCAAACCTCTTAACAAAGTCTCTTAGACCCCATTTTTCACCTTAACGAAAACCAATATCTCACTCATATTTGGCGTTGAGTCAACTTAAAACTGCCGGGCAGGGAGAGGACCCTGGCTGACCCCAGTCAAAGCGGTCTGTGTGGGCTGGAGTCCTGCAGGTCCCTTCTCCCTGCTGGCAGCCAGCAAGATGCTCTGGGCAAGGCTCTAGGGTTGTTCCATCTGAGTTGCCAAAAGCTGTTGTCGTACAAAAATGTTGGGTTTGTTACCCAGTGTGCAATGAGCCAATTGACACATTAAGTTGAGATACTCTATTTCAGAATTGAGATAATGTTTACTTTAGAATTGTGCACAAAGAATTTAGAATTTCCACAAAGCTGGCATCCCTAAGGACTTTCCATGCCACTCTTTATACAAACCCTTAACAATGCATTTACATATTAATACAATCCTCTAGCTTCTAATCAGTTACATAATTAATATATTGATGACATGACAGAATCATTCTGTGCATCCTCAGAGAGGAAGATTCCCTTGTTGGGCTGGGGTCTCCCAGCCTAGGGGTATGTTTTTTACTATTATAATGAGGATGGTTCACAGATAATTCACATTAGAACACTCTTATCTTTTTTTTCTAGCCAAATGTTCGTGTTACATTGATTAGTAGCATAGGACATATGCATCATATGTTTCCTTCAACAATCTTAACACAAAGGTCCTCCTGATTAAATAGCTCTTAGTTCCTCATCCTTTAGACAGCTTGAAGTCCTGGGCCATCTTGCCCTTAGCTTCGAGTAAATATTTTAAACCTTTCACACAAAACAGAGTTAACTAGTTAATGGCATCAGTCTTGTTCCCTGTGATATTTATTGCAATATCAGATAATATATAATTTATTTATTACTTGTTACACTGTGCAACACTTTTGCTTATTGAATATAAAACTGATAATGATTACTGGCCTCCATACAACTGCTGAATTGATCATCACATGGGGAGCTCTTAATGCTGTGTTTTCTCTGCTCGCTTTATAATTTAGGTGTCATCATCCAAAATACACTCTGTTCTAAAATGGGAACTTAATTTCCTTTGCATTTTTCTGATTTCTGAGAATGCACTGACTGTAGAATTTGAACTTAATGGAATAAGCTAGGTTTTCTTTTGCCTCTCTATTTCTGTTTTACTGTCTTGATATTATAAAATTACTTTAAAAGATGTTTTAAATCACTGAAGTATAGTTGCTAATATAATTTATTGTGGTATGCATTTGCATAAGCAACATAGAGAGTGTTTTCCAGATTTCAGAGCAGATGTGTACCAATAAAGCCATAGAAAATAACATGGCCTCAGTTACTTTACAAAGCAGTGTAATCTATGACCATGTACAATCATAGAGTCAATCACAAATTAGACAATAAATGCTGTTATTGTGTATAAAACATAAGTGATATATAATACAGAACATTTGTCTTTTCTAAATTAGAATGTTTAGCTTATGGCTGCAAAAAAAAGTAACCATAGAATCATTAAGGTTGGAAAAGACCTCCAAGATCATCTGGTCCCTCCATCTTCCTACTGCCAATGTAACCCACTAAACCATGTAACCCCAAGCACCAAGTTCAACCTTTCCTTAAACAACCCGAGGGACACTGACTCCACCACTTCTCTGAGCAACCCGATCCAATGCCTGACTAGGGACAGCTCCCAGCATGTCATGGCAAATCTACCCAGGTATCACGCAATGTAACTTGCAGTATTCAATTCCCCTCTTTCTCTGGAAGGAAATCTCCATTATTTTGCATGCAACAATACTCATTTCTTTAATTTCTGCCTTTTCCATGCTGGCAGAAAAAACAATGCTTTCCTGATCCTTATGAATTAGAAAAAAATGATTCTTCTGTGACTTCATAGACTGAGCTGCAGAAATAGCCTTTTGGTTTCCTAGATATATGGCAATCCTGCAGTTACAGATTCCTAAGTTGTTCTTTTCACAATGAGTTTTACAGTTTAAAGATTTTATTTTGTTTAATTTTCCTTTAAATTCCTCACATGCCTCATTGTACTAATTAGCCACCAGAGAAAAGGAGCGTGCCATCAGCTCACTGTACCGGAAGGGACCAAACTTGGCAACAAAGGATCCCAATTCCATTTCAGTCAAACTCCTGTTCCTCACTGCAATCATACACCAAGGCAAGCAAATAGTCATAACACAATATTTCATTAGAAACATACAGTAAAACTTACTAATTATTGAGTGAGATTGTGCCAGCCCTTTTAATTTTTTTTTTTTTATGTGACCTCTCTTGTCTTCTTCTCCATGTCTTCCTATTTCCTTAGAGAGGAAAATGTTTCTCATTCAGCTGCTGAATGCATCATGCTTCAAATATTTCGGCAACATTAATGCAAATTCAAGATTTGTAGGATAAATACAAAACAAAGTATAGGAGCCAGTCTATATGCTTGTGAAATAGTAAAGGCTCAAGATGTTGTCTACCATTCTGTGTTTGTAAATATCCATAATAAAATGATATTTTCCATATGTTTGTTCTCCCATTGCATGTTAACATAGGAAAAAAATTATTATGAATTTACATGGACTATTCTTTGTTAATTTAAATCAGGAACCTGTTTTGTAAATAAGTGTATATTTTGTCTGATGGTAAAAACTGCCAGAGAAAGATTATGATGTTAAAGGAACTGTTTTGTGGTGACCTTCTAATACCACTTTAATTATACCAGAGTGCTTTTTGTTTGTTCATTTGCTTTAGTTTTGCTGTGAAGTTTTTTTGTCTGTTTGTTGAGAAAATTAAGTGTGCCATAGAAAACTAAGAACCTCCTGTCCTGTCCTGTCCTGTCCTGTCCTGTCCTGTCCTGTCCTGTCCTCTCCTCTCCTCTCCTCTCCTCTCCTCTCCTCATGTTCACTTTCATTTCATTTTTTCCTCCTGATGTGTTTAACCAATTTGCATTTGTTGTCCTTCAGAATTCCAATGCCAGAGAGAAGGGTAATGATTTTACAAAAGCAGAACAGAAGTATGGAACGCTTTAGACTTCTGGGACTAGTCAGTTAACATGGACATGTACAGCTCATAGTATTCCATTTATTTTTTTTATTTTATTTATTTATTTATTTTTCAGACTGGAAGCAACATGCTTCATGAGCTATATTGACAGTACAGCCCAGACCTTTATGTTGTGTGACATTCGTAATGTTCCTTTAATAGAGCTTTAATAAAGTTAAAGATTTTGTGAACACCAAATTTGACCCTCATGGACTGCTTTCTTACCAGTCATGATCTCCAAATAAATATTTTCATTGGTGATGCATTATATACAGGGGCTTTCCTGTCTGGTCCTTCTAGAATGCAAAAACTCGTGAATTCACAGAATGGCCTCTATTTTTGTGGGACACACACTTAGGGAGTCTGTCCTCACCTGTTTCCTCTCTTTTGTCGATGATGATGAAAAGGCTAAGAAGGCAATTCTGATGGAAATTTTAGTGTCTGTCAGAGTTGCTTAAAAGTGAGTAGGAGTTCAAACACTGTGAGAGAACACTGGCCAATATGATCACTCAAATCACCAATCAGAACATTGTAATACAGTAAATCAAATTTCCCTGTAGAAGAAGGCAGGGTTTTTGTTGTTGTTGTTTTAATTACAGTTTCAAAATGAAATTGTTACTGGTTGCTGTTTACTAGTTTCACTTAACCTATAGAAAGAAAAGAAAAAGAGAAAATGTAATGCTTACATTAATAAGACTTAAATTTCTCAAATAATATTAAATCTTTATTCGTTTTTCTTAAAATGGATTTTTAAGGAAAATAAAAGGATATGAAGATGAACAAACAAAAGAAAAAATGTTAATCTGTTAAATGAATCTTTGAATTCTTTAGAGTGCTACAAAACTATGACATCAAAAAGATATGATTTAATCAAAATTTAAATGATATCTACTTTTCTTATGTACATAGTTTTAGGAGTAGGTGAAATAATAGTAAAGGTTAAAGTTCAGAAAGATCAATATTTTCTCATTTTGTGTAAACTTATTTAGTCTTGATTATGCAGGAAAGATTATGTACTCTCAGTTGCTCTATGTCGTACAATTTCCATTCTGGTCTCATCTGTTTTTCACTTGATGTGTTTTTCAAAAGCCACATATCAGAAAGTTGTTGAGTAGCTTTATGTAAAATGAAATAAGCAATTAATTATTCCCTCAAAATATATACATACATTTCTGTGCTAGTCATGGTCAACGAATCCAAAATACCAATAACAGGTCTCCAGGAATGCCAACGCTTTCCTGCTGGTAAACAGAGTTGACAAACAGACAGATCTGGGCAACTGCTAAATTATTCCAGAATTGGAATAATGCAAGAAGTTGTGAATCCATTTCACAGTTGCTAAATGTGTTTTGATATCCACTTAGAAGACCATCTAAGTGGATATAAAAGACCATGAAAAAGGTCAGCTTCACTTAGCATAGATTGTATGGGTCTGGCCAATTGACAATGTGTTTTAATATTTTTGCCGTACATTGCCGCATATATTTCCATTTCCTCTTACTTCTCTGATACCACTGGTTTCAGCTTCTAATTATCTAAAATATTTTAACTCCCTCTCTCTTTCTTATTTTCCTCCTTTGTCTCTATATTTGCAACTTCTATTTCATTCCCATGTTTCAGCTCAGCAGATGCATTTTATGTGATACCTGCTGATACAATTGATACAGAGTTACTATTAAAAAATTTAAACAAACAACTTTTTCACTGTGTGATTGTAACTGGAATCCATGGTATGTGTTTTAATATTGTACTGTGTCAGAGCTGTAAAAGTAGCAAATGTGAGAGTTTGCTCATAATTTGCAAGAGAAGGACCAGACTAGAAAGTCGTCTCTGCCTGTCTCAAATCTGTTATTCCTAGGAAAAGAGACACATGCTGCTAAGATTCCCTTCTCTGAAACAGAAGTTATCTGGATATGGAGCATTCAGGTCAGAGCCAAAGCCAACTGTTCCTACCTTATGCCCTTTGAATAATTAGGTTACAATTTAGAAAGGTTGTTCTCCATCCTGTACTTCTGTTAAGTGTGGCTTAGCTGCGTATGCTTTGCACAGTACAAGGCAAGCCTGGAGTTCAGGCCCTTTGGAAAAAGAAGTTCGGCTTCTCCAGTCTTCTACAGCACACAGTGAATGACAGTCTTATCACTGTATTGAACTTTCTGTCAGCTAATTCATGTTTGCAAATGTAATGTCTTTTCTCTTAAGCATGAGTTTGAGCTTAAGCTCTGCTGCTGAAAATCCCGGTCATACAAAATGTAACTTGTTTTAGTAATTGACCCCTTTAATTAGACATCACTGATGATTAATTTGATGCATCTAATGCCTCTTCTGTGATATTTTATATGTCTGGCCATTGGAAAAGTTAGCAGTGCAAATGATTAGATCATAAATACTTATTGTTTTACATTTTAGACTGTTGCATCCATTTTCTGAAGATCAGAATCCTTCAATTTCTCCAATAACAGCATCTGAGAAAGGAAAACGTGGGAAATTTGCAATTTTATTTTTGTATCCTTTTGCCTCATTTTTTTCACAGTCTCATTCTGATAAATTGCTGTAATGGGAGCTTAATGGAGTGTGCTGCCAGACTGATGGGCTCTGTCTACACTGCAGTGGCACACTGTGCTTGTTAAAATTGTTCAGAGGTGTTTGTCAAGCACAGCTCTAGTCAATGCAGTAAAACTATGTTTGACAACTATTCCTACTCTTCATTCTCTGGCATTTTGGAGTCAAAATGGAGATTGTAACAGTACTCAGAGAATGAGTATCCAAGGACTAGAGGATGCCCAATGCAACAGATGTGAGACAGTCTATGGAGCACTTGTGTAGGAATCATTACACTTGCTAATATCCTTGTGGGCTCTTCTGACAAGAACAGTTCTTTGATGAGTGTTTTATCTACTTCATTACTACTTCCCCCAGCTGAGATCATGTGTGGTGTCAGTGATGAAGTTTGAGTTTCACTACACATGCAAAGAGAGTTGAATGTTTCTTTCTAAAGACAGTTTAAAGTTTCTTATGGGGTAAACAAAAACTGATATTTTTTGAAAGAACTGATAATAATTATATAATTCACTGAAAGGACAATTTTTTTTTCTTTTGTTTTGTTTTTCCATGTAATATGACTTTTTAGGACTTTGGATAGTTTCCCATTGTATCTCAGGATAAAACAAAAAATTCAGGTAAGAGAATGAACATGATAGAAACCCTGCCTTTAGTCCCTCTGCTTGCAGATCTTGAACAGAGCTTTCTACATGGCTCAGTACTTACCAATAATATGGCTCATGTCTTTATATTTCACTCCAGCTTGTCCAGAAATCTCACCTTGGATGAAATCTCCAACGTAATTTTGATGTTCCATTGAAAAGTTTTCCTTTGGACAAATTGACATTTTCTATTGAAAGTAATGCAGTCAATAATTCCTGCCAGGTCTTCCCACTCCTTTTAGTCAGTTTTTCACTCAGGGTATGATAAGCAAGAGAAATGAATACTACTGTGCTTTGATAAACGAATTCACAGTAAAAACTGGAAAGAGGGAAACGTAGAGTAGGGTGTTAGGTGGAAAAGAACATTTGCAGGATCCTAAGGAGGGCTTGCAGACACCAGTTTGATTTTCCCCTGCATCTAAGCTTCTCTGCATGTCCCAGGGATATAAGTCAACGTCATTTTGGCAGAAAGAGGAGGGGTTTTTTATTTATCTATTTATTAACAGTGTGGTAAAGAATGTAAAATAGCTTATTAATCTAATAATTTTAGTAGTAGGCATATGAAAATCCATTACAGTAAGAAATAAATACGTTTTCCCTGCTTCTGATTATTTTTTCTTTTTATGATGTTTTGCCCAACACCTAATCATATTTCAGCATATGTTCCAACAAATTTGTTTTTTCCTTGAAGATATTCTTGACTTTAGAATTGTTTATTAGAAGATGTGTAGAAAATAATGGAGGTGTTTCCTTCCTTTCTTTCTTCTCTCTTTTCTTCTCTCTCTCTTTTTTTTTTTTCTTTTGCTTCCCACCGTTGTAAGCCATCTGTGTTGAAAATCTCATTCCAGAACTGAGGGTAACCTCGTTTAATCAAGAAAACAGGATATAAGTTTGAGAAACATCTGTATTTCACCTTGGATGAGTTTGCTAACTTGTATTGAACGTTTTGCAACTGATCTTTGTTCTACTCACTTTGGTAAATTCAGCTTTCTCCTTAAATTTCCTGCAGATTGTAACATATATTTACAAAATTGAAACAGATTTCTCTTCATGTCAAGGAAACTAGATTTTCTTGAATTGATGTGTAAGAAGAACATACATATTGAAAAATACAACAGCATGGGGTGGGTTTTATTGTTGTTTTTTTGTTTGTTTGTTTTTCCCTTGGTATTATTTAATAGATTTTTTTTCTTACTTTCTTTTTTAATCAAGAAATCCAATGTCTTTTGTTACATGCATTGAATATTCCAGTTTTAGCCTAATATATATAAGGGGCTTGGTTATATAAACTAGTTTCATATATCCGTTGATTAAAATTTGAAGCTGACAAAATGTTACATTCATTCTTTTATATATTTGTACGGGGGAGTTTTTATCTATGTGTAAATGGTTTTGATGCTTTCTTCTAGTATTATTTAAACTCTACTAAATGTGGGGAAACAACTTAAAAGCTGCAATGAACTGTTAGCTCTCTAGAGCTGATGCTTCCATCAGCTTGTTGCAGAATATAAAACAGATCAAAGTAGGAAGCTATTTTTGCTATAAAGGAAATTCCTGACTACTTGATGTGCATTTAGTTCAGGATAACAAATATCTGGACTGGATCAGTTACACAGCAGATTTTTCTAGTGTTTCACCTCACCACTCAGAATTCACCCCCTTCCATTTTTATTTTTGAATATCCTCTGTGGTAAATTCTCAGTGAAGTTCAATGCACTCAATGAGTGCAGAGGTATTCCTAGAGATTTTCTGCTAGACACAACCATTTTAGGCATTTTGAGGCCAGTTCTCTTTAATGTTTTCATAAATGACTAGAATACAGGATTTGAATGCATACTAGGTAAGTTCGCAGAACAAACAAACTCGAAGGAGTTGTTGACTCCCTCAAGGCTGGAGGGGGCATGAAGAGAGATCTTGACAAATGCTTGAGCTGGGAAATCAACAATGGCATGACATTTAACTAAAGAAAGTGCCAGATTCTACACCTGAGATGGAGCAACCCTGGATGTATGAAAAGACTGAGGGTGAGAGCAGACTCGCAGAAAGGGATCCGGGGATTTTGGTTGACATAAAGTTGAACATGAGTCAACAGTGTGCCCAGGCAGCTAAATGGATCAAGCATACCCTCGGGCACATCAGGTACAGATTGCTGGCTGGTTGGGGGAAGGGATTGTCCTGCTCTGCTCTGTGCTGATGCAGCCTCACCTTGATATAAGAAGGACATAAAACTATTAGAGTGTGCCCAAAGCAGGGCTACAAAGATGGTGAAAGGTCTAGAGGGAAAGATGTATGAGGAGCAGCTGAGTTCACTTGTTCAGCCCAAAGCAGAGGAGGCTGAGGGGGGGCCTCATGGTGGCCTGCAGCTCCCTCACAAGGGGAGTGGAGGGGGAGGCGCTGAGCTCTGCTCTCTGGGGACAACAACAGGACCCAAAGGAACGGCATGGAGCTTGGACAGGGGAGGGTCAAGCTGGGTGTTAGGGAAAGGCTCTTCACTGGGACGGTGGTCGGGCACTGGGACAGGCTCTCCAGGGCAGTGGTCACGGCACCGAGCCTGCTGGAGTTCAAGAAGCATTTGGACAACACTTTCAGATATATTGTTTGGTTTTTGGGTGGTCCTGTGTGGAGCCAACAGTTGGACTTGATGATCCTTGTTGGTCCCTTCCAACTTGCTTATTCTATGATTCAATAAATCTATGAAACCGTAAGGGTTGTACCAATTTTGAAGTCCATTGATGATTAACTATTTCATTAAAATAGTTCATTAAACTGCCAAAATTTAAAGGTCTGTTAAGAAGAAAGATCAACAATCTCCACAGTGTTCTGCAGGCTGTGATTCTGATCAATATTATTGGAGAATATCGTTGTTTTGTTCCCAGTCTTTGTGAAGAAAAGGAAACCTGCAGGCACATGTGAGCTATACAGAAAGAAAACAAGCCCTTCTGAGCCCAGGTACCCTTTCACTCTCCCAGCATGTTAGTGTGCAATTTTTTGACTGAACTGCTCTAACTGAAATATCAACCAGATTTGGTTCATAAAACGAGAGGGATTTGTGGAGTCAGGCATCTTCCTTAGTTCTTGAAGATTCAGCTTGCCCAGAGTAAATATCCTGACACTACGACACTATGACACTTATGTGTTTTGAATTGCTTTTTCAAAAGTGCAGTTCCAAACTAAAATGTAGTTGTCATTGGTCCTTGGTACAGCACAGGTTTTTATTATTATTATTATTATTTATTTATTTTTCAGAATATATCTTTGCTTTACTGAGTTACAGACAAGCTTGGGAAATCATCAGTATAGACAAAACTATTTAGAACAACTATTTATTTATTTATTTATTTATTTATTTATTTATTTATTTATTTTTCCTAGCAATGTTCATATAAGACTGGAAATGACAGTTTTTACTTGCAGGCAGATCTTGTCCAAGCATTATTAATTTAGTTGTAGCAAGCATAACTGAACTCACAATTTAATCCTGTATGACCAGTTTCCACTTATTCTTGGCGAGTTAGTGATAGCCTCTGTGACTTTCTAAATCACTAGAGCTGGCTATGACTTCTGAAGAAATATTAAAAAAATAAATAAAATTCTTGAGCATTTCAGTTTGATTGATACTCGTGTATGACTACACTAATTCATTTTGATGCATGTGTAGTCCCATTCAGCGTATATATAGGTATTGCCTAAATATCTTAACTATAATATATTGAAAAACATCTTTGTCAGTTGAATAACCACCTGAGTTCTTTCAACCATTAAAAGGAAACATCCCACATAGTTATCCAGGGTCATCTCTCTAATTTTATTGTAGCCATGGACTTAAACCAGGTACAATTTCCAAGGATTTGCTTAAAACCATAAATGCTCTGTTGTACTCTTACAAAAATAATGATTGCCATTCTAAATTTATCTTGTCAGTGAAATGTTAAAATATATATGTATATTAAAATCCCATATGGCGATAATTGTACACAGCTGTATACTTTTTGCATGTACAATGAAATTCTTGGAATAAAGTCTTTTTCTAGTTCATTTTACTTTCTCAAAAATCAACTTCCTTTGAAGCAGGTGGTCATAACTAGGAACTTCAGCCAGCTCACTGTGTTCTTAAAATTCTGGACTTTTCACTTATGGAGTTTCTTTGCATCTTGATGTCACCCTGGCAGCTTGTATTGTAATTGTAAGTGTGATAAAATTTATTTTTGGAAAAAAAATGTTGTTGAAAATATTTGTATTTGAAATGAGTGGCCTTTAATTATGCTGTTCAAAATCAAATGCATTTCACAACATGTGTCAAACCTGCCCTGCTGCATTTGGGAAAAAAAGAAGAAAAAAAAAAAGTCAATAAAAGACTTTTTTTCACTTCCCATATGACCAGACTGAGAGTTCTGAGGGCCGGCATTAGCTTATGCTGTATTAAATGTACACCAAGTCCTAATATCTTCCTTTTAAAAGCCCTGATCCTTTAAAAATCTTATGCATGTATTTGCCTTTATATACTGTAAGTAATCCTCTGTATTGCTCAGTTCTATATGTATATCTATTTGAGCATCAGGTCCAGGTATTCTGCAATGCTGTCTCTGTGCTGTTCAACACATACACAGATACAACAGACAAAGTCTCTGATTCTCTGAAAAAAAAAAAAAATAGCATGACTCCATGTGAATACATGCATTGAGTTATCTTGCTGTCTTTTTTTCAGTTTGGTGTTCTAATGATTTAATATTAGAAGAAGAGTATATATAAGATATATTTCAAAATATTTATATATATTTAAATATTTTCAAGGTACATTTGCAAGAAATTGCTTTGCCAAACTAAAATGTGAAATCCAGCAGGTATAATTTCTCTGAATGATCAAAGAGATAACCCGCATGTAACATTAAAGAGAATGTTTTTCAACAAGGAGGATAAAATATTGATGGTAGTTGAGGCCCAGTAATGAAGTAATTTTTTTTGCTCAACTGAGACGCTAATTTTTTTTTTAGAAACAAGACTCTTAATTTCCATGTCTATGGATTACTAGAAGTGGTTATGTAGTGGAATAATTTGCATTATCAACTGAATTAGGTGTAGCCTGAACTGGGCTGCAAAAACATGAAAATTGTGGTATAGTTATAAGTGGCTAATTGACTGTGCATAATCAATATCTTCACATTCATATTTTGACATTTGTGACAGGTATGCACTATACAGAACTTATATGAAGTCACTACTGCCACAAGAGTTCAGTATTATACAACATTATTGTCGTAATAAATTATTAACTTTATCATGTAATATTATTGCATTGTACTTTATAAATTACAACAAAAAAGCAAACAAATGAGAAAGCTTGATGTTTAATTTAAGTATATTCACATTTAATTTTGTATGTATTTCTACTGAAACATAAAATGATATTAACCAGTTCAAGCTTTTTTCATTGATCATAATGAGAGGATGTTTGCTCTTATTTGCAAGCAGGTTGTTTATTTATCAACATATTGGAGCAATGTAGGAAGATCTACACAACAGAAAACTTCTGGAATTATTCAGGGGAAGAGGGAAAGCCTAAAATGACCTCATTTGAAGGTCAGTGGGGATTTTGTCTGTTATCTGACATATATGAGAGCAGAAGCAAACACTACTTAAGATAAAGTGCTACACTTTCCCCATGTCTTGCAACATAGGACAATTGTAATGAAGTTGATAATAAAGTATTGTAAAAAATATAGGGATCTGTTGCTCAGTTAAAAACAGATTACCAACTTTTATCCGAGTCTCTATAAAATGACATCTAATTACCCATTTCAAAGTGCACAAATGATCTGTTTTTCTAAGTCCTCAGTAAGATTCAGAAGTCGCACACAATACAGATTTTTATTTGCATTTCAAATTATTTTCTGTTCAACATAGTTTTCAGGTTTCTTATATCTTTATTCTAAAAAAGTATTATGTTTTTGAGAAACAGAACCACTGTCAGATGGGAATGGAATCTGCTGTTGTCTACAACCCTAAATTATATTTATCTTTTGTAATTGGAGGATGGCACTATTGGTTTCCAAAAATCTGGCAGTACAAATTTTCATGTAAGGTTTTGGCTAAAATGCAAAGAGTATTGTAGTTCATATTTATCCCAAATAACAAATATCCTTCTATAACCACAGTAGGTTTTCCTGTTTGTTGTTGTTGTCATATTGTTGTGTTTTTTATTTGTCAGTATTAATTTCAACACATTAAATTCATAAAGCAATACTATATATGTATATACACATAATATATAATGAAAATATAATATATAATTTAATGTTATGTTTTTAATATAATATATTGATATTAATATATTAATATATTTTATTATATATGTATTGTTTTTCAGTAGGCTGATGACCTATACCAATCCTACTTATTTTAGGGACACATAAAGCAGGGCCTATGAAAAATATGTTATAAAAACATACAGTATATTATTACTTCTAGACGAGGACAGTGGAAAATATCTAAAAATTATGCTTGCAAGTACGTTTTGCCAGGAACAAGATTAATGTAAAGAGAATCAGCAGAATGGGTATTCTATATAGTTAAAATGTTCAAAACAAGACCATCAGATGCTATTGCTTCTGATTTCAAAACACAGCGACCACTCTCACAGTTCCGCTGTAATTCATCACAATCTGCATGTTTTTAAATAAAGGCAGAATTGACTTAAGCAGACTTTTCTAATATAAAAGTTTTTACAGCAGTAAGCCCAGATAGGCCTTTCTGAGATTCAGAAAATCTGAAGTTTGATTTAATCAACAGAAAAAACTCTCCAAGTTCAGCTTTGGATTAGAATTTCTGAACAAGGTAGAGATATATAATTGTTTGGCCCTTGATTTATAACACAAATTACATTCTTCATTACAGAAACAAAAATTTAGAAAGGTTATTGTTATTATTTTTAATAATACATCATTACCTACACTGTTCATTTTACATGTTGCATTTATTATCTCTAATTATCTCTAACTTTGCAATACATGAACAACATGAAGTCAAAAAATAAACATCCGTGCATGTGACTACAATGATGTCTGCATATGGTTTTATAGGTCTTCAAGAGCTATCAGGCAATAGCCATGAGGTTCAGTCAACTCTTCCTTACTCAGGTTTATGAGCAGCTGAGGTATTTCGAAAATGACAAGACCTAGAGTATTAGCTTGTTTGCAAAGTATAAAAGTACAATACAGTACTTCAATAGGCACAGAATTTAATCTGCATTGCTCTGGAACCAGTGTTATCTCATCTGTAATATTTGCAATTCTAGAGCAATTCTGAAGAACTCAATGTGACTTAAAATGTTGTGGTGGAAGGAACTTAGAAATCATAGGGAAATGTTTTTCAGGATGGCCACGTTCAAAGATCACATCTGAATAAATGTTGGGCAGGTGATGTTCATTGTCTCCCAGAAATTTTCCCCTTCTTGCCCTCCAGCTCTTGTGCAAACACTTTTTGCTACTAGACATCCTGGCAGAAGAAGTGATGAACAGCAAATACGGGGCTTTAAATTGGGTCCATAGTGCAGTAGGTGTATTGATGGCTAGGAGAGGAATTAAAGTTTGAAACTGAGGGTAGGTGCGAGAAGGAGTTTGAGGTTCTTAATAGAAGGAATGGGTGGGTCTTGAGAAAGACTGGGGTTTGGTGTTGGACTGGGGCATAGAAGGTAAGGGGGGTTCATTTTTCACTAAGTGTTGATCCTAGCATGGGAATAGTTGAGGACTCTGGGTTGGAAGTAGGTCTGGAGAGGCTACAGATCTGGAGGGTGAGGTTTGGAGAAATGAGAGGCTTTAAGACTTGAAAGATGAGGGGAGCTTGGAATGTGTATTATTATGTGATGCTCATTTTGTGATTATTTATTAGGTGGGGTTTCTGAAATGCAAGGTGGAAGTTAAATTATTGAACAGCATGCTCCAGCCAGACATTGTCCTGGATTAATGGTGAAGACTTCACACAGAACATTGCTTATACAGACCACTGTGGTGCTACTGAGCACTGACAATCCTGGCCTTTTCTTCTTTGATGTTTTTTAAAATAATGAAGTCTTTAATTGAGGCAAAAACCTGACTAATTCAAGGCACATCATCATGTTATAATTTGTCTCACTGATATTCCATCTGGATAATCATGAGACTTACACAGAAAAAGAGACTTTCCGCTCGTGTTTATAAAATAGGTGATGGTTCCCTAGATGATCATCTACATAAGGGACCAATTTATTTTTTCTGTAACTCCATTAAGTTGACCTTATATTTTGAAAACCTCCATTCATCTAAATAAATGTAGCTATCATCTTTTTTTAATCAGTTCATTGGCTTTGCCATTTTTTACGTAATAAAATGAAGAGAGCTCTTTAACTAATTAGCAAGAGAACTTGCATAGAAGTTCTGTGAAGTTAGAGTACTTTGAGTATTCTAATTAAAAAAAATAAAAAAAAATAAAAACAAAACCTTCATCTAATACAACTTCAAACCTTGGATACTTTAGATGGTAAGGCCCAGGACAAATGCGAAGGCAGTCAGGTAGTTTTCGGGTCAAGTTTTTATCTGGATTCTAATATGTGAAAGTTCTCAGATATCTGTTCAGGGTTTTGCTGTGAGTTTCTGTGAACAGAAAATAGGTAGTGTTTTATTGTTTCTCTTCAGTAATGTCAGAGGTCAGAGGTTTAGTGAGATTTGTCTTAGACCATTTTAGTGTTGTTTCTCCCCTCTTCCCCTTTTTTTTTTTTTCTTTTACTATGAAGCTATCAGTAAAACTGGGCTGGTAAATTTAGGTTTTGAGAGTGAATATGTACAGTTTTAAGTTGGAAGATGAATTTTTAATTCTTTTCTTATTTGATTTATTGTCAAAGTCAGAGACAGTCAGAGGGTGTCTTTTTAAATGTGATCTAGGATAATAAAGCAACTTCTCAAATTTAATAAATACAAATTCCTGTAAATAAATATGAACAAAAGGACCTAGTTACTCAGGTAGAATTTAAAATGATCACACTGAGGGGCCTTTGTTTAGTCCTGTGGTGTTTTTTTTTGTTTGTTTGTTTGTTTGTTTTTTGTGCTGTGTGTAATTCCATAGTGTATGCAATTACTCAGGTGCTCCGTCCATCTGTTTTGTAGAAGCACCTGTTATTTGTCTAGAAAGTTGCTGACATACAACATTTTAAATGAAAATGGCAAGTGGAAAATGAACAGGCAGTGAGCTGTTTGCAGCAGCTGCTTGTTTGTTGTCTATACAAATTAAATTTGGCAAGTTATATTCATCTCTCTATAAAATCGCATTTGCAGTTCTCCTAAGAGATTACAAAGATTTTCATTTGCTGCTCATATAATTATAATAATGCCTCAAGCTATCTTTATAGTAGTAATAATAATAATTAATAATAATAATAATAATTAATCATTATTAACAGTAAAACAACAGAAAAGCTGAGTTTATGGATCCCAATAACTTTTATCTTTTCCAAGACAGTGTGACACAGTGTTGCTCATTCTCTACTGTTCACATGCAGTTCTTTGACTTTGTACTGTCTAGGATTTTTTCTTGCCTATGATCATGATGAACATATTTGAGTACTGTAGACCATATAAAGAACTAATGACAGGTAGACTAGCTTATGAAAGACTACTCAGAAGCTGTTTTATACATAGTTGCCACAGAGGCATAATAAGTTTTAGATATTAGGAGCAAGTCCTGCCGTAATCAAGAAATATATCACATGCCAGATGACTTGAATAACCATGAATTTATTGATTCTTCCAGCTCAAGGTTTTCTTTAAATTACTAAACTAATGTTCTGTTGAGGATGGTTATGCTTAAACAAAGAATATTATTTTTCTTTCCCCACCATTTCTGTGTGTGAGCTATTTACAGTTGGAGAATTTTCATAGTAGCTATTTGTATAAAACCTATTATGATGGGTCCCTGTTCTTTCCTGAAACATTGAAAGTAGCGGAAATGATTAATAATGGTTATTTGAAACCAGATAAGATTGGCTTGAGGCCTGTTTCAGAAGTGCAAGGGTATTATATTTTAAAAGTATAAACTACGTATACATGACACAAACTGCTCTAAAGCAATGCTACTCCTAAAAGGAACAGTCTTCACCTTGTTTCAGTCATATATTTCTTCTGTTGCATCTATTCCTTGCCCAGTCCAAAATCGTTGCTTGGAGTCTTCACTCCTCTTGTTACCTTTTCATACCTCTTGCTCAGGATAACTTTGTATGTATACGGTGTTTTGAAAACTAGCATTATTTAACTCGGGTTCTTAAACATACATGATAAATATTTGAGACAGATAGGTACATACTGTGAAACAGCCTATTGAAAGCAAGTAATGAGTAACAGACTTATAACTGCAGGCTTATCGTTGCAAAATTATTTAGTGTATAGTCATCACTGACTACTCGCTTTGTGTTTGGTGCATTCAAAAACACATCATTTTACTAAATTTTTGAAGGGAAAATGTAACCAGTCACCAAGTAGCCTTCATCTGAGCGGAGATGTCAGAGAATGTGAATCTCTGGATTGTATCCAACCTTTGATTACATATGAAATATGCAAAAGGTAACTGGTCTTGATTTTCCTTTTAAAACCCAGTGACATCTCAGGGTGTCTTTGAATTCAGCACCAAGTACATACTATACATCTGCTATTTGTATTAATGGCAGCTAATCATTTTCCATAAAGGTATAGTCATTTTTCAAGTTTTCAATCTCTGGTTGATTAGCTTCCTTTTTTTTTTTTCCTATTTTTTTTTTTTCCCCTGTAAAAAGTTGCCTGTCACATGTCACATCAAGACAGCTTTATCCTTCTTGTCATCCAGGCACTGAGCCACTGAATCTTTAAATCAAAAAGATTTTCTATTTGTTGTGCCTACCCTCTTAGATAAGCTGATTCTGTTCGTGATCTGTCCTGCAATACAGTGATATATTACTACATAAGTGTTGTTTTGTATACTGCTCTATGGCAAACATCAAAATGTGCTTTCATGCTCTTGGTTAGTGTCACATAAGTGTTACTAGCAGTATGCAAAAGTAAAATAGAGACCTTCTATAAGAGTGTCAAATAATAGGGGTCTGCAAAATTATGATGCCTGATACATCTATACCTGACAAGACACTCATTATTGCCTAAGCACATCCACATTAGCAGTCTGGCTTGCTTGGTGGTCCTGTGAATTTACCATATGAGTAAGAGCTGTTCCACTCCTCCTGAGACTAGAACTTCATGCCACAGAAACTCCTGAGTAGTCTTATAAAATCTTAACTATCAAGCTTATGTGATATTACTGACCAATGTTGGCAGAGAAACACCTTGTAGCAAATACAACGCTAAAACCATCAGTTTCAAAGGTGCAATGTCTTATAATAAAGTCAGCTTAAAAAAAAAGACCTGCTAAAGGATCATTGTCAGGGTATTAACTCTGTTAAGGATCATGGTCATTGCTAGACAGTGTGAAATTTCATAATTCTGCATGAACTCTAAAATCAATTCTTCCCAAATCATAATTAAAGTCCTATAAAAAGACATTTTATTTTATGAATAAAATCAGCTAGCAACTTAAGCTAAAAGAATATTGCTTTCATGTTACTACTGTTTTATATTTAAATGGATTGTAGTACATCGACTTTGTGAGAAATTTCATTATTCACTAAATGTTGAACTTTCAAAGACCCCATCCTCCTTATTGCATGTCTGTGGGGGGAAATATGATAGGTTAATTATTCACTGGTTACAGCTGAGGAAGGTACATCACAAAAGAAGTGTTGAATAGATGGCAAGTATAAATAGACCAGTTTCTCATATGTCCTTTGTAATCTGAGGACTTAATGCTGTCTTCTATTACAAGAATTTCAGAGAATCACAGAATCACAGAATCATCTAGGTTGGAAGAGACCTCCAAGATCATCTAGTCCAACCTCTGACCTAACACTAACAAGTCCTCCACTAAACCATATCTCTAAGCTCTACATATAAACTTCTTTTAAAGACCTCCAGGGATGGTGACTCAACCTGGGCAGTCTATTCCAATGCCTAACAACCCTTTCCGTAAAGAAGTTCTTCCTAATATCCTACCTAAACCTCCCCTGGCGCAACTTTAGTCCATTCCCCCTCGTCCTGTCACCAGGCACGTGGGAGAATAGACCAACCCCCCCCTTGCTACAGCCTCCTTTAAGGTAACTGTAGAGAGCGATAAGGTCGCCCCTGAGCCTCCTCCTCTCCAGGCTGAACAACCCCAGCTCCCTCAGCCGCTCCTCGTAAGACTTGTTCTCCAGACCCCTCACTAGCTTCGTTGCCCTTCTCTGGACTCGCTCGAGCACTTCGACGTCCTTCTTGTAGCGAGGGGCCCAAAACTGAACACAGTACTTGAGGTGCACCCTCACCAGAGCCGAGTACAGGCGGACAATTGCTTCCCTAGCCCTCCTGGCCACACTGTTTCTGATACAAGCCAGGACGCTGTTGGCCTTCTTGGCCACCTGAGCACACTGCTGGCTCGTATTCAGCCGACTATCAACCAATACTCCCAGGTCCTTCTCTGCCAAGCAGCTTTCTAACCACTCATCTCCCAGCCTGTAGTGCTGCTTGGGGTTGTTGTGCCCTAGCTGCAGGACCCAGCACTTGGCCTTGTTGAACCTCATACAGTTGGCCTCAGCCCATTGGTCCAGCCTATCCAGATCTTCCTGCAGAGCCTTCCTACCCTCGAGCAGATCGACACACGCACCTAACTTGGTGTCATCTGCAAACTTACTGAGGGTGCACTCGATCCCCTCGTCCAGATCATCGATAAAGATATTAAAGAGGACTGGCCCCAGTACTGAGCCCTGGGGGACTCCACTAGTGACTGGCCTCCAACTGGATTTGAATCCATTCACCACAACTCTTTGGGCCTGGATACCCAGCCAGTTTTTAACCCAAAGTAGCGTACGCCAGTCCAAGCCAAGAGCAGCCAGTTTCTCAAGGAGAATGCTGTGGGAAATGGTTTCAAAAGCCTTACTGAAGTCAAGGTAGACCACATCCACAGCCTTAGCCTCATCCACCAAGCGTGTCACTTTGTCATAGAAGGAGATCAGGTTCGTCAAGCAGGACCTGCCTTTCATAAACCCATGCTGACTGGGCCTGATCGCCTGGTTGCCCTGCAAGTGCCACGTGATGACACTCAAGATAATCTGCTCCATGAGCTTCCCTGGCACTGAGGTCAAACTAACAGGCCTATAGTTTCCCGGGTCTACCTTCCAGCCCTTCTTGTAGATGGGCGTCACATTTGCTAGTCGCCAGTCAACTGGGACCTCCTCTGGTAGCCAGGACTGCTGATAAATGATGGAAAGCGGCTTGGCCAGTTCTGCCAGTTCTCTCAGCACCCTCGGGTGGATCCCATCCGGCCCCATCGAGTTGCATACATCTAAGTGCTGTAGCAGGTCGCCAACCATTTCCTCATGGATTGTGAGGGCCACATCCTGCTCCCCATCCCCTTCAACCAGCTCAGGGTACCAGGTATCCAGAGAAAAACTGGTCTTGCTGCTCAAGACTGAGGCAAAGAAGGCATTAAGCACCTCAGCCTTTTCCTCGTCTCTCATCACTAAGTTTCCCCCCCCCCCCCCCCCCATCCAGTAAAGGATGGAGATTCTCCTTAGTCCTTCTTTTTGTGTTGATGTATTTATAAAAACATGTTCTGTTGTCTTTAACAGCAGTAGACAGATTGAGCTCCATATGAGCTTTGGCCTTTCTAATTTTGTCCCTGCACATCTTTACAACATCCTTATAATCCTTCTGAGTGGCCTGCCCTCTTTTCAAAGATCATAAACCCTCTTTTTATTCCTAAGCTCGAGCCACAACTCTCTGTTCAGCCAGGCTGGTTTTCTTCCACGCCGGCTCATCTTTGGGCACGTGGGGACAGACCGCTCCTGAGCCATTAAGATTTCCTTCTTGAGGAGTGCCCAGCCTTCCTGGACTCCTTTGCCCTTCAGGACTGCCTCCCAAGGGACTCTGCCAACCAGTGTCCTGAACAGCTCAAAGTCTGCCCTCCAGAAGTCCAAGACAGCAGTTTTACTGGTCCCCCTCCTGATTTCACCAAGAATAGAGAACTCTACCATTTCATGGTCACTCTGCCCAAGACAGCTCCCGACCACCACACCTCCCACCAGTCCTTCTCTGTTTGTGAACAGAAGGTCCAGCAGGGCACCTCCCCTGGTAGGCTCATTAACCATTAATGTGGCTCTGTGAGCTCAAGTGCTAGCTTTTGCATATATGGCTTTGAACAGATTTTAAACACCAAATTGATCAAGAGGATTAACTGCGTTATGTTATCAAGATTTTTCAAAGTGTGGAGCAAGTGAATATTTCTACACATACAACTAGTGTAGGCAAGTAAGGAATGGAGACTGATATTTGCTTCAACTCATCAGACATGGAACAAATAGAGTGAAAAAATATATGAATATAAATATCAACATGGTAATATTTATCATGGAAGGTAGTTAAAAATGCAAAACATGTCAATTTTGGACATTTAGCTCTTAGAAGAAGGTGTTACTTTATGCTAGAGAATCATTGATTCCATCTAAACGCAAAGGCATTTTGTAGGGAGTTCTTGGCTTTAGTATCACTTCAGATTTTCCAGAAACTTCAGTTCAGTCTGAAGAAAGAATAAACTCATTTCATTGGAGAATTCACAGGACTTTTGTCAAACAAGTGAAAGCCATTTTAAGTAGGGGTTGAAGTAGGAACTTAAGAATATAGGTGAAAGGAGGGATGTTAACACCAAATACTGATGCTTTGGAAACTGATCTGAACTTTCTTTTCTTCTTGTAATTTTATTATGGAATTACCACAGACAGCACATGAGCAGCATCACACCAGTTATTTTACTTGCCCTTTGTTTGGTCTTGTCCATTGAGAAACGATGGGTTAGAGGAAGTGAAAGAAATGAGCACTTTGAAGACTTACTACAATTGTAGAGGAAAGCCCTGAAACTGTGGAACAGAAATGGATTCTTCCTAATGCTAGTGAGGAATGTGAATAATTTAAGGGCTTATAGAAAACTAGGAATGTAAAAAATTATCCTGTTCTCTCTTCTAAGGGCTTCAGAAGTCATCTTGGACAGAAGGCTGCAAATATCCACATGGATGGCACAAAACACACATATTTCTTACTTGCAGGCTAATAGGAAGGATTCTTCTCTGGAAAAGCAATCACTTCATCTCTTTTGGAGCCACATTTGTGGCTGGATGACTTTATATCTATCTCAGTGGAAGCCATTGTGTCTGCAACAAAGTCTGGCTTCCATTCTCCCATCCAGATGAGGAAATCACAGTGATATAATTTATTCTTGTTTTTTAAGCAGGTGTTTTTCTACAAGGCCAGCCTCTTTCCTTATGTACAATTTTTTTTTTCAATTTCCTGAGCCTCATTTAGCTCAATGTCTTTCTCACCCAAACTGTTTATAGAGGATAACATCACAGTAAAACAAGAAAGGTCTGTTGAGGGAACAGATGCAGTCATGTTGGGCTGTGTAATTACTTTGGGGGTGTATATAACTACATTGTAATCATTCCATTGCACCGATAGGAAAATATGTGCCTTAGTGCAATAAGATAGCCAAATACAAACATGGCACCACATTATTTCCTCCACTGTGAAATCCATGTGTTTCATGTTCTTCATTTTGGCCCCAGAGACTTCCTGTGTTAGCAGTAGAATCAGTAAAAAATATGTTTCGATAAAAATTTAATCATTTATGATTGCAAACATAATTTTCTTCGTCATCCAATACCTTGCAGAATTAAATCCTGTTTTGTTTTCTGTGGCAGGATTCTGTCTGATGGGCAATGGCAACACAGTTTTGTGTGAAATCATGCAAAGCATAGTCTGAAATAGAAACATGAGCTTACTTATACCTACAAACCCCTTTTATACACATGCACTCAGACTATTGCAGTTGTTGATTAATTAAAATGACAAAGGCTGACCAAGATCTCTCTGTAATAATGTTAATGTTATGTTTGGTACTTAAAAAGAGAGTATTAATATCATCTTCCAGAAATAGATTTATATAACAATGTATTTAATCTTTGTTTTTAATAAGGCTTTTATACTTTTGTAATCACTGTACTATGGAGTTTATTTAAGTCTGGTTATAAAATAGTCCACCCTGGCTGGTGTCACGGTAAGTTGAATATCAGCAGAAATTCAGCTGACTCATACAACTGTCAGACAGTTTAGACAAAAATTAGTTTCCTACCTAGATGATGATTATTATTATCATTATTAATTACATTAATACTGTGGCCTTTCTCCCCTGCGTTGGCGCACATATTTCTGGTAATTTAAATTGCTGCTATGTTAATAGCATAATCATCTCCAGTAAGTAGACTCTTTCCATAGCAGAATGAAGGAAGTTCTTACGAGCTTCTGCCTTCTTTGGAGATGTCTCAGATGAAAAAAAAAAATATGGAGAAAATCAGATGTGGAAGTGGTGCACTGTCTGAAATCTCTCTTGCATCTTGGTAAGAAGTGAAAGTAACAGATATTTTTAAACAGATAATAGTAATGCATATACAACTACCTGAAAGGAATCTATGGGGATCTAGGGGGTCGGCCTTTTCTCACAGGTAACTAGTGATAGGACCAGAGAGAATGACCTCAAGCTGTGCCAGGGGAGGTTTAGGTTGAAAATTAGGAGACATTTCTGCTCAGAAAGAGTAATCAGGCTTTGGAACAGATTGCCCAGGTAAGTGGTGGAGTCACCATCCCTGGGAGTGTTTAAGGAAAGGTTGGACGTGGTGCTTATGGACATGGTTTAGTGGGTGACATTGGTAGTAGGGTGATGGTTGGACCAGATTATCCTGAAGGTCCAACTTTAATGATTCTATGATTCTATATTTTGAAGACATTTCCCTGGACTGCCTTTTAAATCTTCATGGCAACATTAAGATCACTGGCCCAAACTCGACCATAATACCTATTCTTGTAAGTTCTGCAATATTTTTTTGTCTAAAATAATTTTCTCACCTTCCTTCTATTCAGACAGAGCTCTTTTTCCCCCAAAATATATGTGAAAAATAATTATTTTCTTTGTCTCTTGAAAAGTGTCATGTGAAGGTTAAAGTTTACCAGAATTCAAAATAAGAATTTTGGGAATGAGTTCCCTTGTGCTGAAACCTTGTCATAATCAAGTCAAAGGAAGACTTTCTCCAGACACTGGGTGTGTTACATCAGGAGTAGAAGGCTTAATAAAGACATTGACAAATTGCCAAGTTCCAGTGATTTTGTTTACCACTTTAAATTGTCTGGAGGGTTTTCTCTTTCCTCCCTGCAGCTTCTCAAGTACAACAGAAGACAGTACTGAACACAGCAAAAGTTTTGACTAGTGATGCCAGGAAATCTGGAGTCATTAACATTATGCTGCAAATAAATGTCACTGACAAAACAAACAAACAAACAAACAAACAAACAAATAAACAAAAGAATGTGAGAGGAGAGATGGAAAGGCATTAAAAAAAAAGGAAGCAGAAAACCAGGAATAATGCTGGTTGCAGACAAGCATCTTGGGAGTTCTGTTAATACAGTTTTTTTAGCCTGTTTTCAAAAACAAAACAAAACAAACAAAAAGCTAAGCTCTCAACCCCAAATCACTCTAATGCAATTGGCTCTGCCTGCTGTTCCTGGATCCCTGTTTTGGCTCCTTGATTTACTAGACTGGATTACAGATTTACTAAGTGGCACAATAACAAGCTGACCCCTACTACAAATATAAATTCTTATTTAAATTTATAAATGCTTATATAAATTTACAAATTCTTATTTAACCAAACTAGGGAAACAATTTGGAGACAGAGATTATGGAACTGTTTGGAATTTTCACCCTGCTTTGTTTTGTTTGAAAATGTTGAATTGACCTGACAGGTTAGGACATGAATAGGGAAAAAGAGTTTTTAGCTAATTATTATCTCTAATGCTAGACAAGAATCCTTATGGTTCCTAGAGAAACTTGGAGCAAGTGAGGCTTTGCAGAAGTAAGAGGTATTCAGCTGTTACTCACCTGAATGTTTGTGTATTTGTCTGGATAAGGAAAATCTCCAGTGTGGAGACTTACATATCCACATGCTCAATATGAAATTGATGCAAGGACACATTTGCCCCCACTTCTTCCTTTATTTTTTCTCCATTCTGCTAAATATTTTTTTATAAATTTGAGATCCTTTTATGTAGGATAGTGAGAAGTTTGTGTTTGTTTTTTATTTTTTTATTTTTTTCATTTAAGACAGGTGACACTGTGGGGCTTATGATTAATGCTTGAAGGAGAGTAATATTTTTCTTCATGACCATTTGCCACAAAACAATAGAAAGACCATTTTGTCATAAAGCAGTTTATTACTAAAGCGACAGGCGTTTCATGCTTTATTTATTTCATTAAAAGATACGAATATATTATCCTCACAACGACTTTCTGCTGTTACATTCAAATGTACAAGAATATTCACTAATTCTTAATAAATTTCATCCCCATAAAGTTTTGAAGAACTCTAGTGAAATATCCAGCAGTCATAATTATCTATGAGAAATGTGATCTCCAGAGGTACTACTTTTAGAGATAGCGTTTTTTTAAATTGTAGTGAAACTTCATGCTCTGGCCCAATCAATACTAGATGTAAACAAACAGGGATGCATTTTACCTGAATGTGATGGAGGTTACATTGCAGAATGTTCTGCAAGCAACATACTTTTACAAGTTTCATGTGTTTTGAATTGTATATTATGTATGGATTTGCTTTACAGATTCAGCTCACATGCTGTAGTTGCACTTTCAAACCTCTTATAATATTTCAGGAGGGTTATGCATGCGTGGAAGACCAGGATTTCAATGCAATAAACAAATCACCAGACAGATGAAAATATTTAATTATTTTTGATGAAGCTGAAGCCAATCATCAGGCCAGCAAAGCCTTTCTTCTATGAGCAATTGCAGAGTTGAGCAGGCATAATGTATTCTATTTTGCTTCCCTGGAATTATTCATATGAAACTGCACTGCTTTTGCCAATGTTTGTATGGTTATGATTTAAAGAGGTCAGTATGTTATGAAGACATCTGATGGCTCCTGCCTATTTCAGTGGTTGGGCTTGTTTTTCAGTAACTGTTAATCATATGGACTTTAGTGTGAGGGGAAACCATTTTTCCATCTTTTAATTTTATTTCCATGTCATAGACAAAAACAAACAAACAAAAAAGAGATAGATGGAACAGATAGCTCAAAATATAAAATAAAATTATATTGTTGTAACACAGCATGCATCTTTACTCCAAATAGTGAAATCAAAACACTTAACACTTCTGCAGGAATAGAACACCAACTGCAGAATATGACAAATACTACTAAATTCTAAACAAAATCACATAAAGCAAAGTGAATTTTGCTCTTGTGGAAATCCTGAAGAGATTTTCTTTCTTTTGACCATTTTATTTATTTGAATTTTGTAGAGATAAGGGATAAAAATGCATCTATCTCCTATTGGACTAGATGATCTTAGAGAACTTTTACAACTTGAGTGATTCTAAGATTCTATGAATGTTTCTACCCTAATGTTCTGGGTGAGTGTTCAACTATTTTATTCTGATGCAATGTAACCTGATGTCTCACACAGTCTAGTCTGTATCTTGTGACTTGAAACATGGGTAAACTCACTCCTTGGTAACAGGAACTCCCAACATCTGTGCCACCTGGGCCATGTCCCTGGATGTGGGAGTGTTGCCATGGGGGTTGATAAAACCCATGGTTGGTGATAACATCGGACTCATAATGATGAGGCCATGAGGAATGTAAAGAAGTTAGAAGGAACAAAGAAGGGTGATTCAGGAGACGCCTTGCAGTCTCAAACTGTTTGTTCTCCAACAGTGAAGACATGGAATTTGCTGAATGTTTGCTGTTGCCAGGCGAAGTTAACCAATGAATAGTTAGCCAATGAATAGTTAGTGGAAAAGTGCTGCTGGTATAGCTGATGGTATGGGAAGGGAGCCTGTTCTCAATGGGGTGGTTGTTGAAGTTATTGATCCTTAAAGAAACCCTGGAGTCCATGTCGTCATTTCGCCACAAATGATGATGGAACAGGGACCTGAGGAACAGGAACAGGGACAAGCTAACAGAACAGGGACAAAAACAAAAAATGAATGAACAGGGACAGGCTAACAGAGCAGGGACCAGGACAGGAACAGGGACACTGATCGCCTCATGAAGATAGGTTCAGCCAAACTCAGCAAGCTGAAAGAAGCGACTTCGCTTTGAAAGGAAGCGCACCCGAGCTGAAAAGAACCTCAAGCTGAGAGCAGCAGACCCGCGCACACAACTGCCCCTCACTGGCCGAAGGTAAGCAGTTGCACGCCATGGGGAATCATATGGCCTTAGAACCAAAGAATGTCCTGGTAACCTTCCAGCTTATTCCCTCTATTACAAATCGGGAAGTTTACGATCCTGAAACACGGTACCAAATTGAGTTCAAGCTTTGGGACTCTGCTACCAAAAACGACAAGGTTGCAGCTGGATTGCTCAGCACCAGGCGAGCAGTCTCTGAGGCCTTAAAGAGCCATGCGGGACCACAATCACAAACATGTGGTTTGCCAGATAGTGAGGGAGCTGCGGGCTTGTCCACTGATCTGCCTGCTATGCCACTGGCCCACCTGCCACTACCGCCATCACAGGCTTTTGCTGTTATGCCCCCTGATCACCTGGACTATCCTTTTGATCCAGGCCCTAAAGGCCCTGAAAAGGGGTTGGATCTGTTTCCCTTCGATCCGGGAGGAATAGGATACATAAGGCCCAAAGGCCAAGCTGCTTAACAACTTAAAGCAAGAAAATTAATGAAGTCATGGAAGGTATGGGAGCACTTCAACTGGGATTGCCATCTCCAATTATGCTCCCCCAGTCATGGACATTAATAGTAATAGACTTAAGGGACTGTTTTTTATGTTACACATTCGCTAGAATTCGGAAAACTTCGCTATGCTTATGTTTCAATTGATACCTTTTCTGCCTGTATTTTTGAATCTCTCCATACAGGAGAAAAGACAAAGGATGTGTGTAAACATTTTTGTCAGCTTTTGTGACATTACGAATCCCAAAAATGATTAAAACAGATAACGACCTAGGATATGCGGCCCACACAACCCACTTTTTTTTCAACAGTGGGGTATTCAACATCCGACAGGTATACACCATTCTTCCACAGGTCAAGCAATTATTGAACGGTACAAAGTACTCTAAAAGCTATGCTTCAAAAACAAAAAATTAGGAGTATTGACTTGCAGAAATCAGACTCTAAAACCTCAGAATAGTTATAAAGCAGGTATGTTTATTCGGCGCTGCGCACACACGCCAGGCACAAGGGGGATAGCTCCACCTAACTTGAACACCAACGGTTGCTGTGTGCTTCTCTTAGTGGAACAAATCCATCTTCATTTCATTTCCCCCATAAGTCTCTTACTTAGTCATCAGGTCTCCGAAGAATCAGTCACGTAGGTTCCTGTCTCTATTTGTATGGGTACTGGAGTTCTTGGGTGGTTATCCGGCATACTCTGGTGGTCTTTGATGAAGGGCAGAAGTCTTCCTCACTGCTAATTTTCTGGCCTTCCCTGTCTTTGACAGACTTCATCGCTCAAGCCAGTTCTTGCTGGTTCCATTATCTATGCATACAGTCATTTACTCCCTTATCTTTGGGTCGTTAACATGCAATTGTGCTAGCTAAGACCTAGGAATCACCATCTTTTATCTTGTTCCCTGTCTCCCTGCAGAGCTCACTCTAACATCCCTGTTGGAAGGAGAACGCTTTCTTACCTGAGAGGACTACTGTGCGTGGCTGTCCTGTGTCTCCATTGATCAGACTCACAGGAAAGTAAACCAAATGACGATGAAACATATTTACCTCTGGACGTATCATAGTATGTATTGAAATGGGACCTGTAAGAACAAAGTGCTTTCTCAAGTGAGTCCTTTCCCATTGATTTCCTTAGTCACCAGGAAACTCTTACAGAAAATTCAGGCAAACAATTTCCCTGCATGGAAACCTCGTTTCGTCTGTAGAACTAAGCATTTATCCCGGGATATTCAGTTTTTCGACATTGTATAAGCCTTCCTGCTCTCACTTCCCTCCGTTTTTCATTTCTTTTCTTCCTAAGACACCCGTGAAAAACTTAAGAAACCTCCTGGTCAATAACTTTCTTCAGACAGCATCAATGATATCACAGCAACCCAGACTTATTTAACTTTTTCTTTAAAATATCTACCACAGATTCTGTATCATTCTCATGCAGACCACTCCCCAGCTTGATCATCTGAATTGAATTTGTTGTATATTAAACTGATTTTTTTATTTTTATTACAGCAAATGAAAAAACACTCACTCTATATCTTCTTGGCTTTCTATGACATGAGATTGACCTAGAAACCCTGATTCCTTGTCTTTATTTGTTTTCTGCAAAGTTCTCCTATCTCTTTTGGTTCAAGTTCAACTGGTAAAAAGCTTTTCACTGGTTAGTACACTTAGCTGGTATACATTTTTGTTTCTTAAGATAACTGTTTTCATATTTTTCAATAGAATGTTTTTATAGATGTGGCATGGTCTACTATGTAAATACAGAAAATAGACATAAGGGGAAAAAAAAAAAAGATGCTTAGTCCTTTAAAACACTTATTGATTACTATGATTCTATTCAGCTTGATGACGGAAGTTAAACAAGGTTTATATTCTATCCATGTACAGTGCACTCAGGAAAAGTTTATGTAAAATTCTGCTGACACATGGCAGAATCCAGCTTGACTGCTCTAGGAAGTGGAACAAACCTACAGTGGACAGGAAAATGTACTGTCAGAATAATTGGGAAACTATGTCAGAATAATTAGGAAATAAAATCTATCGTGATCTAAGTTACTGACAGCTGTTAAATTAATTCACTAAAATGGGAAATGGGCACAGAAATGGGCACAGAAATTACTCATTTATCCTAAGCACATCTCTGTCACCTTCTTCTCATCTCCAACATGATTCTCATTTTCAGATTGACCTCAGTGTAAACTGTGAGTCTATGTTAAGTGTCATGCACCAAGTGTCAGAGGTGACTGTGCTCTGACCAAGTGTGCTGGACAAGCTATGGAGAGCAGAAATATTTCTGTAGTGGTCCTAGGAGAACCCCAGTTCCTTTGGATGCAGCTCTTCTTAGAACACTAAGGAAAATCTATTCCTCAAAGGCTGCATCTCTATTAGATGCTGGGATGGAGCAAGAATGTAGTTTTGCAATAAAACTCCAGTAATCACATTTACTCCATCCACTTGCAGTTTCAGAGAGGATTAGTGCTACATGAATGAATGTTCTCTCTAAAGAAACAGAAATTAAAGATCTGTTTCAGGTGCAAGATCAATGTATTGCAACCTCTAAACGGGATATAAAAACCCAAACTAATCACCTGTTCTTCGGATAGATTAGAATCAAAGCTTGCAGGCATTTTTGTCCAATGGCTCCAAATGAATCTAGTCCAAAGCTCCTAGATGCTGGAACCACATGATGAACATGTAAGGCCTTTAGCCTTAGGTAGCTTTGATCTACTGATCTTTTCCAATTGGACTATACTACTTGTTACTATACCTCCAAGGCAACAGAACACAGTCAATAAATAAAGTCAAAAAATAAAAAAAGTCAAAAAATAAAAAACAGAACACAGGCAATAAATCTTACTATCTCCCTATGCTGAGTCTGCTTTGCCCGTCACAATAATTGTTGAGCGATCTCCCTGTCCTTATCTCAACCCTTGAGCCCTTTGCATTGTATTTTCTTCCCCTTTCTCTTTGAGGAGGGGGAGTGAGAGAGTGGCCGTGGTGGAACTCCACTGCCCAGCCGATTAAAACCACCGCAGCTGCAAAGTACTGGAAAATTTTTCGGAAGAAACAAGGTGTTTAACAAGGAAAAATATAGTTTCCTTTTTAAGGCTTCCTGGATAATTGGGCTTATTTCATATTCCCAACTCGGAGGAAGAGAATTGTTGATTTCACCTTCTTTTTTCTTACACGGAAATAAAAAGTCAACAGCTCTGGAAGTAAGGGGAACGTATCACAATCAAGCTCCTTTTGTCTGTAATCCTTGCTGAAGGACAAGATTTATCACACACCTTCCACGGATGTATGGTAGCAGAGAATAATTTTTGAACTACTCTAATTAAAGTCAACTTGGGGATAGTGGCACTTCTCTAATTGTTTCTGAGACATACGCATTAGCAACAGAGAGTGTTCTGTTGTCATTGCAAGGCGCCTACGGTGATGACTTCAGAAACAGAACTGAGTGATGTCACCATGGCAATTTGGGAGCAGCTGCCTCTGTGCAGGTTTAGCTAGGAGGGACAGAGAAGCGTGCTGGATGTGATGAAACCACGTGAGGATTTGTGGATCCCACCTTGAGGTGCATAGAGAGGGCCCATGCCCTTCTGTAAGTGGTTTGATGCTTGGCTGAGGAAAAAAATGTGTTTTTATTGTGAATGCTTCCTTTTAGTATTCTGTAGTTTGTGTAAAGTCCTTTCACAAGCGTTAAGTTTGGTACTTTTGCTCAGTGATGTAGCTGCACAGAGTGACAGATGCAAAGTATGGGTGAGGGCCTCTGCACGTTCTCTTTTTCCTACACACGATCAACAAATAAGGGTGGACAAATAAGAGCGTGCTGTGCTCCTGCCATACGCCTCAAGTACTAAAGCATAAACAAGAGACTTAAAAGTACCCCTGTCACATTAAAATTCAGGACAGCAATGTACTTCATCAAATGGGCTGACCTGTTGAGTGTCTCAGGATGTTGTGTATGAAGATGCACTCCATCTGCTTCCAGATTAGCACTTGCAGTGAGCAAGCTGCCTGACCTTAACATTTTTCATTTCGTTTTTCACCTCAGTTTTGCTGGTTCTCCATGATTCATTCTTGGTCTAGAAAGAAAACAAACAAACAAACAAACAAACAAAAGTGAACTCAGACCAAAATAAAAGGATTTCCTTTTCATTAATTCCATGTTCTTAACTTGACAGATTTGGTTATTGACTAAGAAGGCAAATATCTGGCCAGATATGGCCAAATATCTGGCCAAATGAAACAAGCAGCTAGCTTGCTGGAGACATTGTCTGGGAAACAGTGAAAACACTTGCAGACAAAAACATATCAAAGGACTAACGCTTTGAGCTTAATTCTAAACAAACATCATAAACTCAAAACTCTTGTTTATCTTCCTAACAGGCTGGTATAGTAACATGTCACATTGGATGACTTTGCAGCATAGATGTCAGGACTGCAGCTTGGGATCACTTCCTTCTACTTAGAGTTTAGTTTGAAGGGATGAGCAAGAGGGATTTCCTCTTCCTAATTTGACCTGGTGGACACCAACTTTCCTACTAAATTGCCGACATTGCTGAGGAGGCAGCAGTATCAAAGCCCTGTTGATGAAGATATAACAAGCTTGGGGAGGCTTTGGCATTTCTGTACAATGCTGCTCCCTGATTGTGACCCAAGACTCAGATTAACTGAATGAAGCAAAGCAAGCTAGAAGAAAACTGTATGTCCTGGTAATTTTTTATTTTATTTTATTTTATATTTTCATTCTTCACCTGTAAGAAAATCTAAATCTTTAAACCATTTGTTTGAAAACACGGTTTTATGGAAATGATTTTGGGTGTGCTCCTTCACCTTCTTTGGAACCTGTTTAACCTCGCTTCAGTTATAGGAGACCTATGCTCAAATTTATGCTTACCATGATAAAGCGGTATTCTTTTGGTATTCTTTTCTTTGATGATTGCACGTGAGGCTGAAAAGAGTTTTTCGTGTGATTCTTCTTTTCCTTTGCAGTCTCCAATACTCCGTATTATAGCTGATCTCCATCTCTGATCTGAAAAGCTTCACAGGCCAGAAGAGAATTGAGATGAAGAAGGAAATAGAGAATGCTGATGAATATTTCCAATTACCACCCGTAAGTTTTTTGAAAGAATCAGGTGCATTTCTGTAGTGGTAGAAAGTTAATAAAATAATGATCATGCACTTGAAGGCAAGTAATGGTATAAAAATGAAGAATGCAAGGCCCTGGTTAAAGACAATCTTTACGCTGCTTCCAGATCAACACTTTATTTGCTTATTCCACAACCTCATCTCCACTTGCTTAGAAGCTGTGAAGATTGGAAGTACACTTAGTGTTTTTCATCCACTCTGTGTAAAATTGTAAGAATTTTCACTGGCTATAAAAGCAGAAAAGACAAACAGACCCTCCTCTGGGGCTTCAGAATGCTCGTAAGATCACCCAGACTGGATAAGTAGAGATGCTCTAGCATAGACGTGACGCACTTTGACAGCATCTTTTCTCTGACAGCAACTTACGTCTTGGTTCTTCACATCAAACCAGAGCAGTTTCTTTGCCTTCACAACCTGCAGACTGACCTCTCGTGTGTACCTGTGGTGGATTGAAGGTAATGCTTGTAATGTTTGTAACACACCCTGATGCTGTATTCACTTTAACTTTTAGAAAAGAGAGCAAGAAGCTTCACAGCAGTTTCTTAGGTGCCTGTCTGTCTGTCTATCTACCTATCTATCTATCTGTCAATCTATCTACCTATATGCACATATATTTAATTATTTATTTACTTATTTAAAGATATCTTTTGTTCACTAACATGAATCCTCTGACTGTTACTAATGTATGGGACATACCGTGACAGTATAATAGTGTATAAATACCTTTCATCTCATCCTTGCTATTGTTACTGTATTTTAAAAATAATTGTGCATATAATTACCCGCTTTTACTCTGTTTTAAAAAAATACCTACTTACTCGATTATAAAATCCTATAAAAAGGGGTGAACTCAAAAGGAAAGAGAAACCAGTTTTCATTACATTTCTAAATTAAACAGCTAATCCTGATAGATTCACTCCCTTTCAAATAGAACACTCAAGAAATAAAACAGTAAAAATTCACATAATACTTCTTTTATAACAAGATTGCATTGCACAATAGTTCTTTGCCTAACCCTGCAGTTACCCCACAGGCACTGCAATTGCTTACTTGGTCTTCTCCTTTACTTGTTTTCAAGGTTTACTTTTCTAACCAATCCTTAATGTTCCAACATTGGATTTATTTACCTCCTTAGATATCAAGAGAATAAAGCATTTGCTTCATAGGACAGCACTTTGATGCTTTATGGGGCTAAAGACCAAAGTCCTCAAAGCACTTTTCATCCGTGATTTAGATATTTCTCAATCTTTCCATCTTTCTTTAGAACTCTTAATTGAAGTATTAGGTGAAGAAGAACACTGAAACCAGCTGAAGCCATAGCAGACATAGTAAGGACACGCTTCTGTTAGGAAGTAATTCAGAGTGATTCCATGGTGTACAGATTTACTCTGGTCCTCTGGACTAAGCATCCCCAAGGGCTATTTCAAAGCTCTCTGAATGATCTGTCATTATCTCTTACACTGCAGTCTCCATTAGGAAAGGGTAAATATTCATTGCCCATGTGGAAAGGAACTGCTCAGTTAGTTGTTTCTAACCAAAATCTCTTGATTGCGTTCTATTTACAGAAACCACTTGGCTAGCCAAGCTAAATCATTGAAAATGGAAGCAGTGGAACTACTTCAAAACCGTGCTTCTGCTTCTAAGCAAAACTGCACTGTAGGTGGGGACACAGCAAGAGGACGTGCCCAAGGCAGGGTGGAATTGAAAGTCACCTGTCTGAGCCACAGAAAGAAGTCAGCGATTCCCAGTTTGAGACTCTTGCTTGACTAGTGACCCAGCAGCTGCAACACTTATGACTACCGCTGATGGATTCCCATGAATCAGCCAGTGATATAAGCTACGAGAATGACTGAAGTGATTTGAAGTGACGGTTCTCCCTCTTCGGCATTCAAGTTTGTGAAAGAAAGGAGAAGAGAGGAGAAGAAGAGAGGAGAGGAGGAGAAGAGAGGACAAGAGGGGAGGGAAGGGGAGGGAAGGGGAGGGGAAGGGGAGGGGAAGGGGAGGGGAAGGGGAGGGGAAGGGGAGGGGAGGGGAAGGGGAGGGCAGGGCAGGGGAAGGGAAGGGAGGGCAGGGCAGGGGAAGGGAGGGCCGTGTAGGGGAGTGTAGGGGTGTGTAGGGGAGGGGAGTGTAGGGGGGGTAGTATAGGGGAATATAGGGGAGTGTAGGGGAGGGGAGTGTGGGGGAGAGGAGTGTAGGGGAGGGTATTGTAGGTGAGGGGAGTGTAGGGGAGAGGAGTATAGGGGAGGGGAGCGTAGGGGAGTATTGGGGAGTGTAGGGGAGGGGAGTGTAGGGCAGGGGAGTGTAAGGGAGGGGAGGGGAGGGGAGGGAAGGGAGGTGGAGGGAATAGGAGGGGGAGGGAATGGGAGGGGCGGGGAGTGCTACCCTAAATAAAATGGCCAAATAAATGACATTTTGGATCTGGAGCCAAATATTTATGTTGCCATTCATTCCACAACCTGATTTATCACTGCAATGTGCATATTGCACAGTGCCATTAAAGGTTTGGCATGCAGAGGTGGCTGAGTATTTTCAGAAATAACTTTCCTTAATAACTGAATCAAGACTTCTGCTGTAATGCAAAAGATCAGGTGATTGATTAACATAGGGATGGCAGCTGAGCAGGGGAAACAGCTTCAAAACTCCCAAACATTTTCTTTATACAGAACTACAGCTCCTTCTTCTCTGCTCACCGGTTATGAAAGTTTCTCTCACCTGCTTAGTAAGCAGAAGCAGTAAAATGGGATTTAGAGGATCCAGCTAGAGCAGAAGTGCCACTTAGAGGAAGCAATCAATGTATAGGTAGTCCAGTGTTTGAAGAGAGTTTAAGCGGCTTTCCAAGGAACATATACTAGTGCAAAGCAACCGATTTATCTGACTCTCCAATGAAAGAAAAGGAAGTGCAAAGCAGCAAATGCTTGAGAGGGAAAAAGAGGTGCATCTCAGCTGTCTGGGGGGAAGAAGGCAGTCAGCTCTTAACACATTATTTGCCATCTAATTTGTTTCTCAAAGGCGTAACATTTATTTAAGACAGTAGCAGTTTACTACATGTGGTGCTGATAGAGGTTAAACAAAAGACACAAGGGCAGCAAACTCCCTCACTTGCTTCTCACACAAGGACAAAACTGTTATGGGAGAGAAATGCAGGTTACTTTCTCAAATCTCACAGCACTTTTTGACACCATTGGCTACGGGTTACCTCTTAAGTATTTGAAGATTTCAGTAGGGCTGACTGATTTAGATGTGGATAGGTTTAAATCACACTTGTCAATGTGCTGTTAATGTTGAACCACAGCCATTTTTTCCCTAGACCTCTTAATATGCTAGGCAGTCCCAGGAAGCGTAAAACTTTGACCCGTGCTCTCCAGCATTTGCGTACTGCACTTTCTGTAGGTTCCTTATTCTCTAATCAGAATTCTGACAATCTCCTCAACAGCATACAGATACAAAATCCACAGACCCAGATAAAACAGGCTCTCATCCGCTTGTATGATTGTCAGACATGCATTCTTTCATATTAACTGCTCTTTTCTTACTCCGTTCAGATGAAACATAAATAACTTCAGCTGACTTCTACAGACAGCTCTGGTGTTGCTGTGTGATGGAATATGATTTTTCCTTACAAGCCACCAATTATTTCCACGTCTTTTCTGGACCTTGGGATCTCTTTTGGGAGCTACATTACTCAGAGAAATACAAGAAGGCTGAGATCACCACTGCCTCAACATAACGCAAAGTTTAAGGCCTTTATGACAGCCAGTTTGGAAATGAATGCAGCCCCATCTTCTCAGCATTTTGAGACAGATGACTACCCAACACTGAACTGTCTCAAGGTTTCAAACTGAGACAGCTTTGTAGAAATAA